>NC_135236.1:241918135-242219526 GCF_051348905.1 Ranitomeya variabilis | reverse complement strand
TTTGGGAGTCAGAATGGATACAATTCAGCAAATCAAGATTTATTTTTTTATTCAGTTCACATTGTGGTACAATTGATTATGTAGTTTTAGGGCTCATTTCCACTTGCGAGAGAAAAAACGGTCCGTAATCTGGACCGAAAAAAACGGATGTAACGTATGCGATTGTCATGCGAGTGTTATGCGAGTGCAATGCGATTTTTTTAATCGCACCATCCGTTTTACATCTGTGTGACTTCCGTATGCAATCCGTTTTTTTTCTCTGAAACTATTTTTATACAGTCATTTACAGGACCATTTACAGTGTTCTATGCCACAGAATGGTAAGGTATCCGTAAAAAACGGACGGAATACGGATGGTCTGTATTCCATGCGTTTTTTTCGCGCACCCATTGACTTGTATTGGCGAGTCTCATCCGAGAATTGCAGCAATACGCAGCATGCTGCGATTTTTTTCTCAGTCCGATTTCGGCTGAGAAAAAAATCACAAATGAAAAGACACCTATTGAATAACATTGGTCCGAGTGCAATCCGATTTTTTATCGGATTGCACTCGTCCGTTTTCCTCGCAAGTGGAAATGAGCCCTTATTCTTTGGGTCAGTGCTTTTACAGCTAAACCACATTAATAACTTTTTGAAAATGTTTTGCCGCTTTTACACAATAAAAACTATTTTGCAGAAAAAAAAAATGTTTGCATCTCAATATTCTCGGAGGTATAACATTTTTATTATTCTGCTAATGGAGTAGATGGAGTAGTGTGGCAGGTACTTTTTTTGTGGGACAACATGTCATTTTCATCTGTACAATTTTTATTTCCATTCAACTTTTTGATCATGTTTTATTACACTTCTTATTTTGTGGTATGATGAAAAAGCATAGTTTTTTGCCAAGGTTTCTATTTAATTTTTTTTCGGTTTTCACAACAGGAGTTAACTAGTGTGACAGTTTGTAGGTCTGGTCATTCAAGGCGCGGCATTATTTTGCTGGAGAAAAAAAACAATTGGATCTATCAAAATGGCAGTGATGGTTAGGGTTGAGCGACTTTTATTTTTATAAAACTTTCTCAAAAGTCGGGTCGAGTGAAATCGGCCGATCCTATAAAAAAGTCGGGGTCGGCCGAAACGCGAAACCCAATGCAGTGCAATGGGATACTATGGTTCCCAGGGTCTGAAGGAGAGGAAACTCTCCTTCAGGCCCTGGGATCCATATTTAAGTGTAAAATAAAGAATTAAAATAAAAAATATTGATATACTCACCCTCTGACGAGCCCTGGTAGTAATCGGCATCTTCCGTTCCTAAGAATGAGCGCGTTCAGGGCCTTAGATGACGTCACGGCTTTGTGATTGGTCGCGGCGGCCCACGTGACCGCTCAGCGACCAATCACAAGCCGTGACGTAATTCTCTCAGGTCCTAAATTCCTCATTCTAGGAATTTAGGCCATGAGAATTACGTCACGGCTTGTGATTGGTCGCTGAGCGGTCACGTGGGCCGCCGCGACCAATCACAAAGCAGTGACGTCATCTAAGGCCCTGAACACGCTCATTCTTAAGAAGGAAGGCTGCCGGAAAGAAGCAGGGCATGTACGAGGGTGAGTATATACCTAATAGGAATATACTCACCCTCGGCTTCTTTCCGGCAGCCTTTCTTCTTAAGAATGAGCGTGTTCAGGGCCTTAGATGACGTCACTGCTTTGTGATTGGTCGCGGCGGCCCACGTGACCGTTCAGCGACCAATCACAAGCCGTGACGTAATTCTCATGGCCTAAATTCCTAGAATGAGGAATTTAGGACCTGAGAGAATTATGTCACGGCTTGTGATTGGTCGCTGAGCGGTCACGTGGGCCGCCGCGACCAATCACAAAGCCGTGATGTCTTCTAAGGCCCTGAATGTGCTCATTCTTAGGAACGGAAGATGCCGATTACTACCAGGGCTCGTCGGAGAGGTGAGTATATCAATATTTTTTATTTTAATTCTTTATTTTACACTTAAATGTGGATTCCGATACCGAGTTCCGATATCGCAAACATATCGGAACTCGGTATCGGAATTCCGATACCAGATTCAGAAGATCGCCGACCTCATGGCCGACCCCACGCAGGGGTCGGGTCGGGTCGGGTTTCATGAAACCCGACTTTGCCAAAAGTCGGCGACTTCTGAAAATGGTCGACCCGTTTCGCTCAACCCTAGTGATGGTGCCTGCACAGTAGCATCTATCAGAACGTGATACATGCTACTGTGCATTTGCTGCCACTGGCGCCATTTAGCTAGGGAAAAGAAAAAAGTTTGACCCATCCAAATGGCACCGACGGTGCCTGAGCAGTAGCATTTATCGGAATGTGATAGATTCTACTGCACAGAAGCAACTGTCAGTGCAATTTTGATATAGCCAATATTTTTTTCTCTAGCAAAATGGTGCTGCCATTTTGATGAAGATAATGTTTTTACCACAATAGTATAGGACTAAAGCATAGCATACAGTGGGTATGGAAAGTATTCAGACCCCTTTAAATTTTTCACTCTTTGTTTCATTGCAGCCATTTGGTAAATTCAAAAAAGTTCATTTTTTATTCATTAATGTACACTCTGCACACCATGTTGACTGAAAAAAACTGAATTATCACCTGGTCATAAGTAGGGTTGAGCGACTTTCATTTTTTTAAGATCGAGTAGGGTTTTGGGAAACCCGATTTTGTCCAGAGTCGAGTCGAGTGCAGTCGGCCGATTATCGCTAAAAGTCGGGGATCGACCGAAACACGAAACCCAATGCAAGTCAATGGGGAAGCATAGTCGGCAGTGAGTGGAGGCCAGGAAAACACCTACAGTGCCCATTTTAATGCCAAAAACATCCATTCTTGTTTCTGAAGCTTGCCAATCTTAATTAACTGTATAATAATAGTTGGGCATAGGGAATTGGGGGAAAGTTGTGGGGGGAGTAGGGCTGGCTCAAGTTTTTCGTGGGCCCAGGAAATGCGGACTACGTCACGGCGGTGTTGCAGGGAAAGGTAAGTATTTAAACGTTGCAAGTGCTGTGATCCTGAGCAAGCAGGGGGGGGCCCACTCGTTCGCATTGGCACTGGCACAGGGCCCCTCAAAGTACGGCGGTGTGTTTGCATGGCGGGGGCGCCTCCCACCAGCAGCGACACTTTTGCGTACTCTGAGGGGCCCTGTGCCAGTGACGTCGCCAACGAGTATGCCCCCCCACCTGATGAAGGAACCTGCACTTTCATCTGCACCTTCCTCTTTGTCCCTGTGTAAGGTGGTATAACATGCGGGAAGGGGAACCTTACTTTCAGCAGGGTCAGATTCTGGCTGTGTAGAGTACAAGGGGAATGTAGTGGTCTAGGTCAATGTACCAGCAGACTCATTTAGCAGTGGCTGGGCAATGGGCAGGATGAGGAGGAAACAGATATAGGGCCAAAGAATAAAGTAGGCTAAATGCAGTTCAAAATTGGTAACAGGACTAAACAGGCGGCATTGCTTTGTTCAGTGGAGTAGCAAACCCAAGAGCAGCAGACACTGTTTCAAGGGCCTAACCACACTAGTAGGCCAAATGCAGTTTAATATCTGATAGTATAGGGCGAAAGCCAGAATGTGGAAGCTCAGCTTTGTTCAGTTGAGGACAACACCAGGGAGGGGCACACAGACAGACACCTTTAGTAGGCCGGAAAAGCCTATTGCATTTTTTAAAATGGTAATTTGGAGCAGAAGGTTGAAGCTCAGCTTTATTTAGTTGAGGGCAACACCAGGGAAGGGCAGAAGCCGTTAGTAGGCCCTAACCACCATTTTGTTTTTTAAAAACCACTTAATGAGAGCCGGAAGGTTGAAGCTCAGCTTTATTCAGTTGAGGACAACACCAGGCAGGGGCACACAGACAGACACCTTTAGTAGGCCGGAAAAGCCTATTGCATTTTTTAAAATTGTAATTTGGAGCAGAAGGTTGAAGCTCAGCTTTATTTAGTTGAGGACAACACCAGGCAGGGGCACACAGACAGACACCTTTAGTAGGCCGGAAAAGCCTATTGCATTTTTTAAAATGGTAATTTGGAGCAGAAGGTTGAAGCTCAGCTTTATTTAGTTGAGGGCAACACCAGGGAGGGGCAGAAGCCGTTAGTAGGCCCTAACCACCATTTTGTTTTTTAAAAACCACTTAATGAGAGCCGGAAGGTTGAAGCTCAGCTTTATTCAGTTGAGGACAACACCAGGCAGGGGCACACAGACAGACACCTTTAGTAGGCCGGAAAAGCCTATTGCATTTTTTAAAATGGTAATTTGGAGCAGAAGGTTGAAGCTCAGCTTTATTTAGTTGAGGGCAACACCAGGGAGGGGCAGAAGCCGTTAGTAGGCCCTAACCACCATTTTGTTTTTTAAAAACCACTTAATGAGAGCCGGAAGGTTGAAGCTCAGCTTTATTCAGTTGAGGACAACACCAGGCAGGGGCACACAGACAGACACCTTTAGTAGGCCGGAAAAGCCTATTGCATTTTTTAAAATGGTAATTTGGAGCAGAAGGTTGAAGCTCAGCTTTATTTAGTTGAGGACAACACCAGGCAGGGGCACACAGACAGACACCTTTAGTAGGCCGGAAAAGCCTATTGCATTTTTTAAAATGGTAATTTGGAGCAGAAGGTTGAAGCTCAGCTTTATTTAGTTGAGGGCAACACCAGGGAGGGGCAGAAGCCGTTAGTAGGCCCTAACCACCATTTTGTTTTTTAAAAACCACTTAATGAGAGCCGGAAGGTTGAAGCTCAGCTTTATTCAGTTGAGGACAACACCAGGCAGGGGCACACAGACAGACACCTTTAGTAGGCCGGAAAAGCCTATTGCATTTTTTAAAATGGTAATTTGGAGCAGAAGGTTGAAGCTCAGCTTTATTTAGTTGAGGACAACACCAGGCAGGGGCACACAGACAGACACCTTTAGTAGGCCGGAAAAGCCTATTGCATTTTTTAAAATGGTACTTTGGAGCAGAAGGTTGAAGCTCAGCTTTATTCAGTTGAGGACAACACCAGGCAGGGGCACACAGACAGACACCTTTAGTAGGCCGGAAAAGCCTATTGCATTTTTTAAAATGGTAATTTGGAGCAGAAGGTTGAAGCTCAGCTTTATTTAGTTGAGGGCAACACCAGGGAGGGGCAGAAGCCGTTAGTAGGCCCTAACCACCATTTTGTTTTTTAAAAACCACTTAATGAGAGCCGGAAGGTTGAAGCTCAGCTTTATTCAGTTGAGGACAACACCAGGCAGGGGCACACAGACAGACACCTTTAGTAGGCCGGAAAAGCCTATTGCATTTTTTAAAATGGTAATTTGGAGCAGAAGGTTGAAGCTCAGCTTTATTTAGTTGAGGACAACACCAGGCAGGGGCACACAGACAGACACCTTTAGTAGGCCGGAAAAGCCTATTGCATTTTTTAAAATGGTAATTTGGAGCAGAAGGTTGAAGCTCAGCTTTATTTAGTTGAGGGCAACACCAGGGAGGGGCAGAAGCCGTTAGTAGGCCCTAACCACCATTTTGTTTTTTAAAAACCACTTAATGAGAGCCGGAAGGTTGAAGCTCAGCTTTATTCAGTTGAGGACAACACCAGGCAGGGGCACACAGACAGACACCTTTAGTAGGCCGGAAAAGCCTATTGCATTTTTTAAAATGGTAATTTGGAGCAGAAGGTTGAAGCTCAGCTTTATTTAGTTGAGGACAACACCAGGCAGGGGCACACAGACAGACACCTTTAGTAGGCCAGAAAAGCCTATTGCATTTTTTAAAATGGTACTTTGGAGCAGAAGGTTGAAGCTCAGCTTTATTCAGTTGAGGACAACACCAGGCAGGGGCACACAGACAGACACCTTTAGTAGGCCGGAAAAGCCTATTGCATTTTTTAAAATGGTAATTTGGAGCAGAAGGTTGAAGCTCAGCTTTATTTAGTTGAGGGCAACACCAGGGAGGGGCAGAAGCCGTTAGTAGGCCCTAACCACCATTTTGTTTTTTAAAAACCACTTAATGAGAGCCGGAAGGTTGAAGCTCAGCTTTATTCAGTTGAGGACAACACCAGGCAGGGGCACACAGACAGACACCTTTAGTAGGCCGGAAAAGCCTATTGCATTTTTTAAAATGGTAATTTGGAGCAGAAGGTTGAAGCTCAGCTTTATTCAGTTGAGGACAACACCAGGGAGGGGCAGAAGCCGTTAGTAGGCCCTAACCACCATTTTGTTTTTTAAAAACCACTTAATGAGAGCCGGAAGGTTGAAGCTCAGCTTTATTCAGTTGAGGACAACACCAGGCAGGGGCACACAGACAGACACCTTTAGTAGGCCGGAAAAGCCTATTGCATTTTTTAAAATGGTAATTTGGAGCAGAAGGTTGAAGCTCAGCTTTATTTAGTTGAGGGCAACACCAGGGAGGGGCAGAAGCCGTTAGTAGGCCCTAACCACCATTTTGTTTTTTAAAAACCACTTAATGAGAGCCGGAAGGTTGAAGCTCAGCTTTATTCAGTTGAGGACAACACCAGGCAGGGGCACACAGACAGACACCTTTAGTAGGCCGGAAAAGCCTATTGCATTTTTTAAAATGGTAATTTGGAGCAGAAGGTTGAAGCTCAGCTTTATTCAGTTGAGGACAACACCAGGGAGGGGCAGAAGCCGTTAGTAGGCCCTAACCACCATTTTGTTTTTTAAAAACCACTTAATGAGAGCCGGAAGGTTGAAGCTCAGCTTTATTCAGTTGAGGACAACACCAGGCAGGGGCACACAGACAGACACCTTTAGTAGGCCGGAAAAGCCTATTGCATTTTTTAAAATGGTAATTTGGAGCAGAAGGTTGAAGCTCAGCTTTATTTAGTTGAGGACAACACCAGGCAGGGGCACACAGACAGACACCTTTAGTAGGCCGGAAAAGCCTATTGCATTTTTTAAAATGGTAATTTGGAGCAGAAGGTTGAAGCTCAGCTTTATTTAGTTGAGGGCAACACCAGGGAGGGGCAGAAGCCGTTAGTAGGCCCTAACCAAAGTTGAAGGCCAAATGCAGTTTAATTTCTGATACTATAGGCCGAAAGCCAGAAGGTGGAAGCTCCGATTTAGACAGTGGAGGACAATTTGAATTAGGGACTGCAGACAGACTTAGTAGGCTGTCCCCTGTGGACCATGCATCCAACACATTAACCCATTGCGCCGTAATGGACACGTAATCTTCCGTGGCCATGCCTACAGGTCCATGCGTCTGTTGTCAGGTGCACCTTTGTACTCACAGATTGCCAGAGTGCATGGACAATGCGGTCTTCTACATGCTGGTGGAGGGTTGGAATGGCTTTTCTCGCAAAAGAAGTGTCGACTGGTTAGCTTGTAGCGTGGTACAGCGTAGTCCATCATGGCCTTATTAATAGTAAATAAAATATATAACTAGGCTCTATGAACTTTTAAATAGATTCCAGGGGTACACGGGCAGCATTGGTGTGGTCAGTGGAGGAGTATTGCAAGTAGGGGCTGCAGACAGGCTATCAAAGGCCTAAAATACCAAACAGTAGGCACTCATGGCAGTTTTACATCGGTTACATGGATACACAGGCAGGCACTCCAGGCAGCATTGTGGTCAGTGGAGGAGTATTGCAAGTAGGGGCCACAGACAGGCTATCAAAGGCCTAAAATAACAAACAGTAGGCAGTCATGGCAGTTTTACATCGGTTACATGGATACACAGGCAGGCAATCCAGGCAGCATTGTGGTCAGTGGAGGAGTATTGCAAGTAGGGGCCGCAGACAGGCTATCAAAGGCCTAAAATAACAAACAGTAGGCAGTCATGGTAGTTTTACATCGGTTACATGGATACACAGGCAGGCACTCCAGGCAGCATTGTGGTCAGTGGAGGAGTATTGCAAGTAGGGGCCGCAGACAGGCTATCAAAGGCCTAAAATAACAAACAATAGGCTCATTGCAGTTTTACAGCGGTTACATGGATAGACGGGCAGGCAGCTTGGTGGTGAGTGGAGGAGTATTTAAAGTAGGGACCGCAGACAGGCTTCAAAGGCCTAACATAAGAAAATGGGCTGGCTGTAGGCACTTTATAATTGGTTCCAGGGGTACACGGGCAGCAGTGGTCTGGCCAGTGGAGGACTAGTGGAAGGAGGGACCGCAGACAGGCTTCAAAGGCCTAACATAAAAAAATGGGCTGGCTGTAGGCACTTTATAATTGGTTCCAGGGGTACACGGGCAGCAGTGGTCTGGTCAGTGGAGGACTAGTGGAAGGAGGGACCGCAGACAGGCTTCAAAGGCCTAACATAAGAAAATGGGCTGGCTGTAGGCACTTTATAATTGGTTCCAGGGGTACACGGGCAGCAGTGGTCTGGCCAGTGGAGGACTAGTGGAAGGAGGGACCGCAGACAGGCTTCAAAGGCCTAACATAAAAAAATGGGCTGGCTGTAGGCACTTTATAATTGGTTCCAGGGGTACACGGGCAGCAGTGGTCTGGTCAGTGGAGGACTAGTGGAAGGAGGGACCGCAGACAGGCTTCAAAGGCCTAACATAAGAAAATGGGCTGGCTGTAGGCACTTTATAATTGGTTCCAGGGGTACACGGGCAGCAGTGGTCTGGCCAGTGGAGGACTAGTGGAAGGAGGGACCGCAGACAGGCTTCAAAGGCCTAACATAAAAAAATGGGCTGGCTGTAGGCACTTTATAATTGGTTCCAGGGGTACACGGGCAGCAGTGGTCTGGCCAGTGGAGGACTAGTGGAAGGAGGGACCGCAGACAGGCTTCAAAGGCCTAACATAAAAAAATGGGCTGGCTGTAGGCACTTTATAATTGGTTCCAGGGGTACACGGGCAGCAGTGGTCTGGTCAGTGGAGGACTAGTGGAAGGAGGGACCGCAGACAGGCTTCAAAGGCCTAACATAAGAAAATGGGCTGGCTGTAGGCACTTTATAATTGGTTCCAGGGGTACACGGGCAGCAGTGGTCTGGCCAGTGGAGGACTAGTGGAAGGAGGGACCGCAGACAGGCTTCAAAGGCCTAACATAAAAAAATGGGCTGGCTGTAGGCACTTTATAATTGGTTCCAGGGGTACACGGGCAGCAGTGGTCTGGTCAGTGGAGGACTAGTGGAAGGAGGGACCGCAGACAGGCTTCAAAGGCCTAACATAAGAAAATGGGCTGGCTGTAGGCACTTTATAATTGGTTCCAGGGGTACACGGGCAGCAGTGGTCTGGCCAGTGGAGGACTAGTGGAAGGAGGGACCGCAGACAGGCTTCAAAGGCCTAACATAAAAAAATGGGCTGGCTGTAGGCACTTTATAATTGGTTCCAGGGGTACACGGGCAGCAGTGGTCTGGTCAGTGGAGGACTAGTGGAAGGAGGGACCGCAGACAGGCTTCAAAGGCCTAACATAAAAAAATGGGCTGGCTGTAGGCACTTTATAATTGGTTCCAGGGGTACACGGGCAGCAGTGGTCTGGTCAGTGGAGGACTAGTGGAAGGAGGGACCGCAGACAGGCTTCAAAGGCCTAACATAAAAAAATGGGCTGGCTGTAGGCACTTTATAATTGGTTCCAGGGGTACACGGGCAGCAGTGGTCTGGTCAGTGGAGGACTAGTGGAAGGAGGGACCGCAGACAGGCTTCAAAGGCCTAACATAAAAAAATGGGCTGGCTGTAGGCACTTTATAATTGGTTCCAGGGGTACACGGGCAGCAGTGGTCTGGTCAGTGGAGGACTAGTGGAAGGAGGGACCGCAGACAGGCTTCAAAGGCCTAACATAAAAAAATGGGCTGGCTGTAGGCACTTTATAATTGGTTCCAGGGGTACACGGGCAGCAGTGGTCTGGTCAGTGGAGGACTAGTGGAAGGAGGGACCGCAGACAGGCTTCAAAGGCCTAACATAAAAAAATGGGCTGGCTGTAGGCACTTTATAATTGGTTCCAGGGGTACACGGGCAGCAGTGGTCTGGCCAGTGGAGGACTAGTGGAAGGAGGGACCGCAGACAGGCTTCAAAGGCCTAACATAAAAAAATGGGCTGGCTGTAGGCACTTTATAATTGGTTCCAGGGGTACACGGGCAGCAGTGGTCTGGCCAGTGGAGGACTAGTGGAAGGAGGGACCGCAGACAGGCTTCAAAGGCCTAACATAAAAAAATGGGCTGGCTGTAGGCACTTTATAATTGGTTCCAGGGGTACACGGGCAGCAGTGGTCTGGTCAGTGGAGGACTAGTGGAAGGAGGGACCGCAGACAGGCTTCAAAGGCCTAAAATAACAAACAATAGGCTCATGGCAGTTTTACAGCGGTTACATGGATACACGGGCAGCTTGGTGGTGAGTGGAGGAGTAGTGCAAGGAGTGTCTGTCCCAGTACTCCCAAAATATAAATAGATGTTAATGTCTCGCAAAACAACCAAAACAAAAAAAAAGGTGGCATACTTAGGTACAGGGGTGGGCTCATCTGCTGAGTTTCTGACATAGTAATTTGGCAGTAACTATTTAATGGTGCCAATATAGGACACAGACACAGACTACTTTAAGTTGCATCATAGATGTCTACAAATTTGTATTGTCAGTGCCAGACATTGAATGATGTCAGCGAATAGACTAAAGATTGGTGGAGCTGTGCGACATAATTTTGCATGTGGTAGAGCACATTTTGAGCTGGGGTAGGGGGGAACTCTCTAGAGGCCGGCGGGACCGCCCCAGGGCCCCTCATGTTACAACGGTGTGTCTGACGTTGGGTGCGCACCACCACCGCCAGAGACACTACATTGTACTATGAGGGACCCAGTAGCAATGCCGTCAACCAAAAGCGAGCACACCCACCTCTTCAGACAAACAGCAGTCTCACGGGTGCTTGCGCCAAGTCGCGATACCACGGCCCCGTGTGGGGAGTTTGGCCATTTAGGGAGGTGTAAACATGTCGTATGCTGTACAATCAGCTGCAGCAAATTAGACATTAGAAAAGTAATTCACAGGCAAGAGCCTTTCATAGGAAAGCTAGGTGTCGGCCGGGCAAGGTGGGGCAAAAGATTTCGAAATCCAGTTGTTGTTCATTTTAATGAATGTTAGATCGTCAACATTTTGGGTAGCCAGACGAGTCCTTTTTTCGGTTAATATTGAACCTGCAGCACTGAATACTCTTTCTGATAGGACACTTGCTGCCGGGCAAGCAAGCTCCTGCAATGCATATTCTGCCAATTCTGGCCAGGTGTCTAATTTGGAGGCCCAGTAATCAAATGGGAATGACGGTTGAGGGAGAACATCGATAAGGGATGAAAAATAGTTAGTAACCATACTGGACAAATGTTGTCTCCTGTCACTTTCAATTGATGCAGCAGTACCTGTCCTGTCTGCGGTCATAGCAAAATCACTCCACAACCTGGTCAGAAAACCCCTCTGTCCAACGCCACTTCTGATGTGTGCACCCCTAACACTCCTAGTCTGCTGCCCCCTGGAGCTCGTGTGAGAACGACCACGTGCGCTGTGTGCTGGGAATGCCTGAAGCAAACGGTCAACAAGAGTTGATTGTTTGGTTGCTAATATTAGTTCCAAGTTCTCATGTGGCATAATATTTTGCAATTTGCCTTTATAGCGTGGATCAAGGAGGCAGGCCAACCAGTAATCGTCATCGTTCATCATTTTCGTAATGCGTGTGTCCCTTTTTAGGATACGTAAGGCATAATCCGCCATGTGGGCCAAAGTTCCAGTTGTCAAATCTCCGGTTGTGATTGGTTGAGGGGCAGTTGCAGGCAAATCTACGTCACTTGTGTCCCTCAAAAAACCAGAACCCGGCCGTGACACGCAACCAATTTCCTGTGCCCCCGGGAAAGGTTCGGCATTAAAAATATACTCATCCCCATCATCCTCCTCGTCCTCCACCTCCTCTTCGCCCGCTACCTCGTCCTGTACACTGCCCTGACCAGACAATGGCTGACTGTCATCAAGGCTTTCCTCTTCCTCTGGTGCAGACGCCTGCTCCTTTATGTGCGTCAAACTTTGCATCAGCAGACGCATTAGGGGGATGCTCATGCTTATTACGGCATTGTCTGCACTAACCAGCCGTGTGCATTCCTCAAAACACTGAAGGACTTGACACATGTCTTGTATCTTAGACCACTGCACACCTGACAACTCCATGTCTGCCATCCTACTGCCTGCCCGTGTATCCTCCCACAAATAAATAACAGCACGCCTCTGTTCGCACAGTCTCTGAAGCATGTGCAGTGTTGAGTTCCACCTTGTTGCAACGTCTATGATTAGGCGATGCTGGGGAAGGTTCAAAGACCGCTGATAGGTCTGCATACGGCTGGCGTGTACAGGCGAACGTCGGATATGTGAGCAAAGTGCACGCACTTTGAGGAGCAGGTCGGAGAACCCAGGATAAGTTTTCAATAAGCACTGCACCACCAGGTTTAAGGTGTGAGCCAGGCAAGGAATGTGTTTCAGTTGGGAAAGGGAGATGGCAGCCATGAAATTCCTTCCGTTATCACTCACTACCTTGCCTGCCTCAAGATCTACTGTGCCCAGCCACGACTGCGTTTCTTGTTGCAAGAACTCGGACAGAACTTCCGCGGTGTGTCTGTTGTCGCCCAAGCACTTCATAGCCAATACAGCCTGCTGACGCTTGGCAGTAGCTGGCCCATAATGGGACAACTGGTGTGCAACAGTGTCATCTGCCGATGGAGTGGTTGGCAGACTGCGTTCTGTGGAAGAGCTGTAGCTTCTGCAGGAGGACGAGGAGGAGGAGGAGGAGGGGGTGCGAACGCCTACAGCCAACTGTTTCCTAGACCGTGGGCTAGGCACAACTGTCCCTAAATTGATGTCGCCTGTGGACCCTGCATCCACCACATTCACCCAGTGTGCCGTGATGGACACATAACATCCCTGGCCATGCCTACTGGTCCATGCATCTGTAGTCAGGTGCACCTTTGTACTCACAGATTGCCTGAGTGCATGGACGATGCGCTGTTTAACATGCTGGTGCAGGGTTGGGATGGCTTTTCTGGAAAAAAAGTGTCGACTGGGTAGCTCGTATCGTGGTTCAGCGTACTCCATCAGGGCTTTGAAAGCTTCGCTTTCAACTAACCGGTAGGGCATCATCTCTAACGAGATTAGTCTAGCTATGTGGGCGTTAAAACCCTGTGTACGCGGATGCGAGGATAAGTACTTCCTTTTTCTAACCAGAGTCTCATGTAGGGTGAGCTGGACTGGAGAGCTGGAGATCGTGGAACTTTCGGGTGTGCCGGTGTACATGGCAGACTGAGAGACGGTTGGAGACGGTATTGTTTCCGCCGGTGCCCTAGATGCAATATTTCCTCCTACAAAACTGGTGGTTCCCTGACCCTGACTGCTTTTGGCTGGCAAAGAAACCTGCACAGATACTGCCGGTGGTGCAGAAAATGGTGGCCTTACAGTGACGGAAGGGATGTTGCGTTGCTGACTAGCTTCATTGGCCGAGGGTGCTACAACCTTGAGGGACGTTTGGTAGTTAGTCCAGGCTTGAAAATGCATGGTGGTTAAGTGTCTATGCATGCAACTAGTATTTAGACTTTTCAGATTCTGACCTCTGCTTAAGCTAGTTGAACATTTTTGACAGATGACTTTGCGCTGATCAGTTGGATGTTGTTTAAAAAAATGCCAGACTGCACTCTTCCTAGACTCGGATCCCTTTTCAGGGATTGCAGACTGAGCTTTAACCGGATGGCAACGCTGTGCTCCAACAGGTTTTGGCTTTGACACGCGTTTTGGGCCAGATACGGGCCCGGCAGATGGAACCTGTTGCGATGTTGATGCCTGCTGCGGCCCCTCCTCCACCTCCGCTTCTGAACTACTGCCGCCTGCACCCTGTTCCCCCAATGGCTGCCAATCGGGGTCAATAACTGGGTCATCTATTACCTCCTCTTCGAGCTCGTGTGCAACTTCGTCTGTGTCACTGTGTCGGTCGGTGGTATAGCGTTCGTGGCGGGGCAACATAGTCTCATCAGGGTCTGATTGTGGATCTGTACCCTGAGAGGGCAATGTGGTGGTCTGAGTCAAAGGAGCAGCATAGTACTCTGGCTGTGGCTGTGCATCAGTGCACTCCATGTCAGAATATACTTGTAATGGGCATGGCCTGTTAAATGTTTCACTTTCTAAGCCAGGGACGGTATATGTAAAGAGCTCCATGGAGTGACCCGTTGTGTCGCCTGCTGCATCCTTCTCTCTTGTTGTAGTTTTTGCTGAGGAGGACAAGGAAGCGACTTGTCCCTGACCGTGAACATCCACAAGCGACGCACTGCTTTTACATTTACCAGTTTCGGAAGAGGAGGCAAAAGAGCTAGAGGCTGAGTCTGCAATGTAAGCCAAAACTTGCTGTTGCTGCTCCGCCTTTAAAAGCGGTTTTCCTACTCCCAGAAAAGAGAGCGTTCGAGGCCTTGTGTAGCCTGACGATGAAACTGGCTCCACAGCTCCAGACTTAGGTGGAATATTTTTATCCCCACGACCACCTGATGCTCCACTACCACTACCATCATTACCAGCTGACAATGAACGCCCACGATGACCTCTTGCACCAGACTTCCTCATTGTTTTAAAATCTTAACCAAAGTAACTTTATTTGTTGCTGTCAAACAACTTACACGGTGAGCTATAACTTCAGTATGATTTCAATATCCCTTAACAGGTTGGTGAGACCACAAGGAAAATCAGGCACAATGTTACACACTCTGTTTTCTGTGGCACAAAATCACAGAGATGACACACACGCAGGACTGTCACTCAAGCACTAATGTCAATATTAATCTCCCACCTAATTTATTTATTTTTTTTTTCTCAGGGAGACTTTAGAAACCAAATAATATTAAAAAAAAAACAAAAAAAAAAAGGCTTTCTATGGCCCACAATTAGAGAGAGAGAGGTGGCACACCCAGGAGTCAAGACTGGCGCACAAGCTGAAAGGGCAATATTACTCTCCCACTGTTTTTTTATGTTTTTTTTTTTTTTTCAGGGAGACTTTAGAAACCAAATAATATTAAAAAACCAAAAAAAAAAATAGCCTTTCTATGGCCCACTGAATGAGAGAGAGAGGTGGCACACCCAGGAGTCAAGACTGGCACACAAGCTGAAAGGGCAATATGACTCTCCCACTGTTTTTTTATGTATTTTTTGTTTTTTAAGGGAGACTTTAGAAACCCAATAATATTTAAAAAAAAAAATAAATAGGCTTTCTATGGCCCACTGAATGAGAGGGAGAGAGGTGGCACACCCAGGAGTCAAGACTGGCACACAAGCTGAAAGGGCAATATTACTCTCCCACTGTTTTTTTATGTATTTTTTGTTTTTTAAGGGAGACTTTAGAAACCCAATAATATTTAAAAAAAAAAATAAATAGGCTTTCTATGGCCCACTGAATGAGAGGGAGAGAGGTGGCACACCCAGGAGTCAAGACTGGCACACAAGCTGAAAGGGCAATATTACTCTCCCACTGTTTTTTTATGTTTTTTTTTTTTTTCAGGGAGACTTTAGAAACCAAATAATAAGAAAAAAAATAAATAAATAAATAGGCTTTCTATAGCCCACTGAATGAGAGATAGAACACACAGAAGTGGCACACAAGCCCTGACTGAGGCCAATATTTTTCTCCCACTGATTGATGTAGTGTTTTTGTGTTGAGGTAGATTTTAGAACACAAATCAAGGAAAAAAAAAAATGCTTTCTATGGCCCACTGAATGAGAGAGAGGTGGCACACCCAGGAGTTAAGACTGGCACACAAGCTGAAAGGGCAATATGACTCTCCCACTGTTTTTTTATGTATTTTTTGTTTTTTAAGGGAGACTTTAGAAACCCAATAATATTTAAAAAAAAAATAAATAGGCTTTCTATGGCCCACTGAATGAGAGGGAGAGAGGTGGCACACCCAGGAGTCAAGACTGGCACACAAGCTGAAAGGGCAATATTACTCTCCCACTGTTTTTTTATGTATTTTTTGTTTTTTAAGGGAGACTTTAGAAACCCAATAATATTTTTTTAAAAAAATAAATAGGCTTTCTATGGCCCACTGAATGAGAGGGAGAGAGGTGGCACACCCAGGAGTCAAGACTGGCACACAAGCTGAAAGGGCAATATTACTCTCCCACTGTTTTTTTATGTATTTTTTGTTTTTTAAGGGAGACTTTAGAAACCCAATAATATTTAAAAAAATAAAAAAAAGGCTTTCTATGGCCCACTGAATGAGAGGGAGAGAGGTGGCACACCCAGGAGTCAAGACTGGCACACAAGCTGAAAGGGCAATATTACTCTCCCACTGTTTTTTTATGTATTTTTTGTTTTTTAAGGGAGACTTTAGAAACCCAATAATATTTAAAAAAATAAAAATAAATAGGCTTTCTATGGCCCACTGAATGAGAGGGAGAGAGGTGGCACACCCAGGAGTCAAGACTGGCACACAAGCTGAAAGGGCAATATTACTCTCCCACTGTTTTTTTATGTATTTTTTGTTTTTTAAGGGAGACTTTAGAAACCCAATAATATTTTTTTAAAAAAATAAATAGGCTTTCTATGGCCCACTGAATGAGAGGGAGAGAGGTGGCACACCCAGGAGTCAAGACTGGCACACAAGCTGAAAGGGCAATATTACTCTCCCACTGTTTTTTTATGTATTTTTTGTTTTTTAAGGGAGACTTTAGAAACCCAATAATATTTTTTAAAAAAAATAAATAGGCTTTCTATGGCCCACTGAATGAGAGGGAGAGAGGTGGCACACCCAGGAGTCAAGACTGGCACACAAGCTGAAAGGGCAATATTACTCTCCCACTGTTTTTTTATGTTTTTTTTTTTTTTCAGGGAGACTTTAGAAACCAAATAATATTAAAAAAACCAAAAAAAAAAATAGCCTTTCTATGGCCCACTGAATGAGAGAGAGAGGTGGCACACCCAGGAGTCAAGACTGGCACACAAGCTGAAAGGGCAATATTACTCTCCCACTGTTTTTTTATGTTTTTTTTTTTTTTTTTTCAGGGAGACTTTAGAAACCAAATAATATTAAAAAAACCAAAAAAAAAATAGCCTTTCTATGGCCCACTGAATGAGAGAGAGAGGTGGCACACCCAGGAGTCAAGACTGGCACACAAGCTGAAAGGGCAATATTACTCTCCCACTGTTTTTTTATGTATTTTTTGTTTTTTAAGGGAGACTTTAGAAACCCAATAATATTTAAAAAAAAAAAAAAAAAAAAAAGGCTTTCTATGGCCCACTGAATGAGAGAGAGAGGTGGCACACCCAGGAGTCAAGACTGGCACACAAGCTGAAAGGGCAATATGACTCTCCCACTGTTTTTTTATGTATTTTTTGTTTTTTAAGGGAGACTTTAGAAACCCAATAATATTTTTTAAAAAAAATAAATAGGCTTTCTATGGCCCACTGAATGAAATGAGAGGGAGAGAGGTGGCACACCCAGGAGTCAAGACTGGCACACAAGCTGAAAGGGGCAATATTACTCTCCCACTGTTTTTTTATGTATTTTTTGTTTTTTAAGGGAGACTTTAGAAACCCAATAATATTTAAAAAAAAAAATAAATAGGCTTTCTATGGCCCACTGAATGAGAGGGAGAGAGGTGGCACACCCAGGAGTCAAGACTGGCACACAAGCTGAAAGGGCAATATTACTCTCCCACTGTTTTTTTATGTTTTTTTTTTTTTTTTCAGGGAGACTTTAGAAACCAAATAATATTAAAAAAACAACAACAAAAAATAGCCTTTCTATGGCCCACTGAATGAGAGAGAGAGGTGGCACACCCAGGAGTCAAGACTGGCACACAAGCTGAAAGGGCAATATTACTCTCCCACTGTTTTTTTATGTTTTTTTTTTTTTTTTCAGGGAGACTTTAGAAACCAAATAATATTAAAAAAACCAAAAAAAAATAGCCTTTCTATGGCCCACTGAATGAGAGAGAGAGGTGGCACACCCAGGAGTCAAGACTGGCACACAAGCTGAAAGGGCAATATGACTCTCCCACTGTTTTTTTATGTATTTTTTGTTTTTTTAAGGGAGACTTTAGAAACCCAATAATATTAAAAAAAAAAAAAAAAAAAAAGGCTTTCTATGGCCCACTGAATGAGAGAGAGAGGTGGCACACCCAGGAGTCAAGACTGGCACACAAGCTGAAAGGGCAATATGACTCTCCCACTGTTTTTTTATGTATTTTTTGTTTTTTAAGGGAGACTTTAGAAACCCAATAATATTTAAAAAAAAAAATAAATAGGCTTTCTATGGCCCACTGAATGAGAGGGAGAGAGGTGGCACACCCAGGAGTCAAGACTGGCACACAAGCTGAAAGGGCAATATTACTCTCCCACTGTTTTTTTATGTATTTTTTGTTTTTTAAGGGAGACTTTAGAAACCCAATAATATTTTTTTAAAAAAATAAATAGGCTTTCTATGGCCCACTGAATGAGAGGGAGAGAGGTGGCACACCCAGGAGTCAAGACTGGCACACAAGCTGAAAGGGCAATATTACTCTCCCACTGTTTTTTTATGTATTTTTTGTTTTTTAAGGGAGACTTTAGAAACCCAATAATATTTAAAAAAAAAAATAAATAGGCTTTCTATGGCCCACTGAATGAGAGGGAGAGAGGTGGCACACCCAGGAGTCAAGACTGGCACACAAGCTGAAAGGGCAATATTACTCTCCCACTGTTTTTTTATGTTTTTTTTTTTTTTCAGGGAGACTTTAGAAACCAAATAATAAGAAAAAAAATAAATAAATAAATAGGCTTTCTATAGCCCACTGAATGAGAGATAGAACACACAGAAGTGGCACACAAGCCCTGACTGAGGCCAATATTTTTCTCCCACTGATTGATGTAGTGTTTTTGTGTTGAGGTAGATTTTAGAACACAAATCAAGGAAAAAAAAAAATGCTTTCTATGGCCCACTGAATGAGAGAGAGGTGGCACACCCAGGAGTTAAGACTGGCACACAAGCTGAAAGGGCAATATGACTCTCCCACTGTTTTTTTATGTATTTTTTGTTTTTTAAGGGAGACTTTAGAAACCCAATAATATTTAAAAAAAAAAATAAATAGGCTTTCTATGGCCCACTGAATGAGAGGGAGAGAGGTGGCACACCCAGGAGTCAAGACTGGCACACAAGCTGAAAGGGCAATATTACTCTCCCACTGTTTTTTTATGTATTTTTTGTTTTTTAAGGGAGACTTTAGAAACCCAATAATATTTTTTTAAAAAAATAAATAGGCTTTCTATGGCCCACTGAATGAGAGGGAGAGAGGTGGCACACCCAGGAGTCAAGACTGGCACACAAGCTGAAAGGGCAATATTACTCTCCCACTGTTTTTTTATGTATTTTTTGTTTTTTAAGGGAGACTTTAGAAACCCAATAATATTTAAAAAAATTAAAAAAAGGCTTTCTATGGCCCACTGAATGAGAGGGAGAGAGGTGGCACACCCAGGAGTCAAGACTGGCACACAAGCTGAAAGGGCAATATTACTCTCCCACTGTTTTTTTATGTATTTTTTGTTTTTTAAGGGAGACTTTAGAAACCCAATAATATTTAAAAAAATAAAAATAAATAGGCTTTCTATGGCCCACTGAATGAGAGGGAGAGAGGTGGCACACCCAGGAGTCAAGACTGGCACACAAGCTGAAAGGGCAATATTACTCTCCCACTGTTTTTTTATGTATTTTTTGTTTTTTAAGGGAGACTTTAGAAACCCAATAATATTTTTTTAAAAAAATAAATAGGCTTTCTATGGCCCACTGAATGAGAGGGAGAGAGGTGGCACACCCAGGAGTCAAGACTGGCACACAAGCTGAAAGGGCAATATTACTCTCCCACTGTTTTTTTATGTATTTTTTGTTTTTTAAGGGAGACTTTAGAAACCCAATAATATTTTTTTAAAAAAATAAATAGGCTTTCTATGGCCCACTGAATGAGAGGGAGAGAGGTGGCACACCCAGGAGTCAAGACTGGCACACAAGCTGAAAGGGCAATATTACTCTCCCACTGTTTTTTTATGTTTTTTTTTTTTTTCAGGGAGACTTTAGAAACCAAATAATATTAAAAAAACCAAAAAAAAAAATAGCCTTTCTATGGCCCACTGAATGAGAGAGAGAGGTGGCACACCCAGGAGTCAAGACTGGCACACAAGCTGAAAGGGCAATATTACTCTCCCACTGTTTTTTTATGTTTTTTTTTTTTTTTTTTCAGGGAGACTTTAGAAACCAAATAATATTAAAAAAACCAAAAAAAAAATAGCCTTTCTATGGCCCACTGAATGAGAGAGAGAGGTGGCACACCCAGGAGTCAAGACTGGCACACAAGCTGAAAGGGCAATATTACTCTCCCACTGTTTTTTTATGTATTTTTTGTTTTTTAAGGGAGACTTTAGAAACCCAATAATATTTAAAAAAAAAAAAAAAAAAAAAAAGGCTTTCTATGGCCCACTGAATGAGAGAGAGAGGTGGCACACCCAGGAGTCAAGACTGGCACACAAGCTGAAAGGGCAATATGACTCTCCCACTGTTTTTTTATGTATTTTTTGTTTTTTAAGGGAGACTTTAGAAACCCAATAATATTTTTTAAAAAAAATAAATAGGCTTTCTATGGCCCACTGAATGAAATGAGAGGGAGAGAGGTGGCACACCCAGGAGTCAAGACTGGCACACAAGCTGAAAGGGGCAATATTACTCTCCCACTGTTTTTTTATGTATTTTTTGTTTTTTAAGGGAGACTTTAGAAACCCAATAATATTTAAAAAAAAAAATAAATAGGCTTTCTATGGCCCACTGAATGAGAGGGAGAGAGGTGGCACACCCAGGAGTCAAGACTGGCACACAAGCTGAAAGGGCAATATTACTCTCCCACTGTTTTTTTATGTTTTTTTTTTTTTTTTCAGGGAGACTTTAGAAACCAAATAATATTAAAAAAACAACAACAAAAAATAGCCTTTCTATGGCCCACTGAATGAGAGAGAGAGGTGGCACACCCAGGAGTCAAGACTGGCACACAAGCTGAAAGGGCAATATTACTCTCCCACTGTTTTTTTATGTTTTTTTTTTTTTTTTCAGGGAGACTTTAGAAACCAAATAATATTAAAAAAACCAAAAAAAAATAGCCTTTCTATGGCCCACTGAATGAGAGAGAGAGGTGGCACACCCAGGAGTCAAGACTGGCACACAAGCTGAAAGGGCAATATGACTCTCCCACTGTTTTTTTATGTATTTTTTGTTTTTTTAAGGGAGACTTTAGAAACCCAATAATATTAAAAAAAAAAAAAAAAAAAAAGGCTTTCTATGGCCCACTGAATGAGAGAGAGAGGTGGCACACCCAGGAGTCAAGACTGGCACACAAGCTGAAAGGGCAATATGACTCTCCCACTGTTTTTTTATGTATTTTTTGTTTTTTAAGGGAGACTTTAGAAACCCAATAATATTTTAAAAAAAAAATAAATAGGCTTTCTATGGCCCACTGAATGAGAGGGAGAGAGGTGGCACACCCAGGAGTCAAGACTGGCACACAAGCTGAAAGGGCAATATTACTCTCCCACTGTTTTTTTATGTATTTTTTGTTTTTTAAGGGAGACTTTAGAAACCCAATAATATTTTTTTAAAAAAATAAATAGGCTTTCTATGGCCCACTGAATGAGAGGGAGAGAGGTGGCACACCCAGGAGTCAAGACTGGCACACAAGCTGAAAGGGCAATACTACTCTCCCACTGTTTTTTTATGTTTTTTTTTTTTTTTTTCAGGGAGACTTTAGAAACCAAATAATATTAAAAAAACCAAAAAAAAAATAGCCTTTCTATGGCCCACTGAATGAGAGAGAGAGGTGGCACACCCAGGAGTCAAGACTGGCACACAAGCTGAAAGGGCAATATTACTCTCCCACTGTTTTTTTATGTTTTTTTTTTTTTTTCAGGGAGACTTTAGAAACCAAATAATATTAAAAAAACCAAAAAAAAAAATAGCCTTTCTATGGCCCACTGAATGAGAGAGAGAGGTGGCACACCCAGGAGTCAAGACTGGCACACAAGCTGAAAGGGCAATATGACTCTCCCACTGTTTTTTTATGAATTTTTTGTTTTTTAAGGGAGACTTTAGAAACCCAATAATATTTAAAAAAAAAAATAAATAGGCTTTCTATGGCCCACTGAATGAGAGAGAGAGGTGGCACACCCAGGAGTCAAGACTGGCACACAAGCTGAAAGGGCAATATGACTCTCCCACTGTTTTTTTATGTTTTTTTTTTTTTTTTCAGGGAGACTTTAGAAACCAAATAATAAGAAAAAAAATAAATAAATAAATAGGCTTTCTATAGCCCACTGAATGAGAGATAGAACACACAGAAGTGGCACACAAGCCCTGACTGAGGCCAATATTTTTCTCCCACTGATTGATGTAGTGTTTTTGTGTTGAGATAGATTTTAGAACACAAATCAAGGAAAAAAAAAATATGCTTTCTATGGCGCACTGAATGAGAGAGAGGTGGCACACCCAGGAGTCAAGACTGGCACACAAGCTGAAAGGGCAATATTACTCTCCCACTGTTTTTTTATGTATTTTTTGTTTTTTAAGGGAGACTTTAGAAACCCAATAATATTTAAAAAAAATAAATAAATAGGCTTTCTATGGCCCACTGAATGAGAGGGAGAGAGGTGGCACACCCAGGAGTCAAGACTGGCACACAAGCTGAAAGGGCAATATTACTCTCCCACTGTTTTTTTATGTATTTTTTGTTTTTTAAGGGAGACTTTAGAAACCCAATAATATTTTTTTAAAAAAATAAATAGGCTTTCTATGGCCCACTGAATGAGAGGGAGAGAGGTGGCACACCCAGGAGTCAAGACTGGCACACAAGCTGAAAGGGCAATATTACTCTCCCACTGTTTTTTTTATGTATTTTTTGTTTTTTAAGGGAGACTTTAGAAACCCAATAATATTTTTTAAAAAAAATAAATAGGCTTTCTATGGCCCACTGAATGAGAGGGAGAGAGGTGGCACACCCAGGAGTCAAGACTGGCACACAAGCTGAAAGGGCAATATTACTCTCCCACTGTTTTTTTATGTTTTTGTTTTTTTTCAGGGAGACTTTAGAAACCAAATAATATTAAAAAAACCAAAAAAAAAAATAGCCTTTCTATGGCCCACTGAATGAGAGAGAGAGGTGGCACACCCAGGAGTCAAGACTGGCACACAAGCTGAAAGGGCAATATTACTCTCCCACTGTTTTTTTATGTTTTTTTTTTTTTTTTCAGGGAGACTTTAGAAACCAAATAATATTAAAAAAAACAAAAAAAAAAATAGCCTTTCTATGGCCCACTGAATGAGAGAGAGAGGTGGCACACCCAGGAGTCAAGACTGGCACACAAGCTGAAAGGGCAATATTACTCTCCCACTGTTTTTTTATGTTTTTTTTTTTTTTTTCAGGGAGACTTTAGAAACCAAATAATATTAAAAAAACCAAAAAAAAAATAGCCTTTCTATGGCCCACTGAATGAGAGAGAGAGGTGGCACACCCAGGAGTCAAGACTGGCACACAAGCTGAAAGGGCAATATGACTCTCCCACTGTTTTTTTATGTATTTTTTGTTTTTTTAAGGGAGACTTTAGAAACCCAATGATATTAAAAAAAAAAAAAAAAAAAAAAGGCTTTCTATGGCCCACTGAATGAGAGAGAGAGGTGGCACACCCAGGAGTCAAGACTGGCACACAAGCTGAAAGGGCAATATGACTCTCCCACTGTTTTTTTATGTATTTTTTGTTTTTTAAGGGAGACTTTAGAAACCCAATAATATTTTAAAAAAAAAATAAATAGGCTTTCTATGGCCCACTGAATGAGAGGGAGAGAGGTGGCACACCCAGGAGTCAAGACTGGCACACAAGCTGAAAGGGCAATATTACTCTCCCACTGTTTTTTTATGTTTTTTTTTTTTTTTTCAGGGAGACTTTAGAAACCAAATAATATTAAAAAAACAACAACAAAAAATAGCCTTTCTATGGCCCACTGAATGAGAGAGAGAGGTGGCACACCCAGGAGTCAAGACTGGCACACAAGCTGAAAGGGCAATATTACTCTCCCACTGTTTTTTTATGTTTTTTTTTTTTTTTCAGGGAGACTTTAGAAACCAAATAATATTAAAAAAACCAAAAAAAAATAGCCTTTCTATGGCCCACTGAATGAGAGAGAGAGGTGGCACACCCAGGAGTCAAGACTGGCACACAAGCTGAAAGGGCAATATGACTCTCCCACTGTTTTTTTATGTATTTTTTGTTTTTTTAAGGGAGACTTTAGAAACCCAATAATATTAAAAAAAAAAAAAAAAAAAAAGGCTTTCTATGGCCCACTGAATGAGAGAGAGAGGTGGCACACCCAGGAGTCAAGACTGGCACACAAGCTGAAAGGGCAATATGACTCTCCCACTGTTTTTTTATGTATTTTTTGTTTTTTAAGGGAGACTTTAGAAACCCAATAATATTTTAAAAAAAAAATAAATAGGCTTTCTATGGCCCACTGAATGAGAGGGAGAGAGGTGGCACACCCAGGAGTCAAGACTGGCACACAAGCTGAAAGGGCAATATTACTCTCCCACTGTTTTTTTATGTATTTTTTGTTTTTTAAGGGAGACTTTAGAAACCCAATAATATTTTTTTTAAAAAATAAATAGGCTTTCTATGGCCCACTGAATGAGAGGGAGAGAGGTGGCACACCCAGGAGTCAAGACTGGCACACAAGCTGAAAGGGCAATACTACTCTCCCACTGTTTTTTTATGTTTTTTTTTTTTTTTTTCAGGGAGACTTTAGAAACCAAATAATATTAAAAAAACAACAACAAAAAATAGCCTTTCTATGGCCCACTGAATGAGAGAGAGAGGTGGCACACCCAGGAGTCAAGACTGGCACACAAGCTGAAAGGGCAATATTACTCTCCCACTGTTTTTTTATGTTTTTTTTTTTTTTTTCAGGGAGACTTTAGAAACCAAATAATATTAAAAAAACCAAAAAAAAAAATAGCCTTTCTATGGCCCACTGAATGAGAGAGAGAGGTGGCACACCCAGGAGTCAAGACTGGCACACAAGCTGAAAGGGCAATATGACTCTCCCACTGTTTTTTTATGAATTTTTTGTTTTTTAAGGGAGACTTTAGAAACCCAATAATATTTAAAAAAAAAAATAAATAGGCTTTCTATGGCCCACTGAATGAGAGAGAGAGGTGGCACACCCAGGAGTCAAGACTGGCACACAAGCTGAAAGGGCAATATGACTCTCCCACTGTTTTTTTATGTTTTTTTTTTTTTTTCAGGGAGACTTTAGAAACCAAATAATAAGAAAAAAAATAAATAAATAAATAGGCTTTCTATAGCCCACTGAATGAGAGATAGAACACACAGAAGTGGCACACAAGCCCTGACTGAGGCCAATATTTTTCTCCCACTGATTGATGTAGTGTTTTTGTGTTGAGATAGATTTTAGAACACAAATCAAGGAAAAAAAAAATATGCTTTCTATGGCGCACTGAATGAGAGAGAGGTGGCACACCCAGGAGTCAAGACTGGCACACAAGCTGAAAGGGCAATATTACTCTCCCACTGTTTTTTTATGTATTTTTTGTTTTTTAAGGGAGACTTTAGAAACCCAATAATATTTAAAAAAAAAAAATAAATAGGCTTTCTATGGCCCACTGAATGAGAGGGAGAGAGGTGGCACACCCAGGAGTCAAGACTGGCACACAAGCTGAAAGGGCAATATTACTCTCCCACTGTTTTTTTATGTATTTTTTGTTTTTTAAGGGAGACTTTAGAAACCCAATAATATTTTTTTAAAAAAATAAATAGGCTTTCTATGGCCCACTGAATGAGAGGGAGAGAGGTGGCACACCCAGGAGTCAAGACTGGCACACAAGCTGAAAGGGCAATATTACTCTCCCACTGTTTTTTTTATGTATTTTTTGTTTTTTAAGGGAGACTTTAGAAACCCAATAATATTTTTAAAAAAAAATAAATAGGCTTTCTATGGCCCACTGAATGAGAGGGAGAGAGGTGGCACACCCAGGAGTCAAGACTGGCACACAAGCTGAAAGGGCAATATTACTCTCCCACTGTTTTTTTATGTTTTTGTTTTTTTTCAGGGAGACTTTAGAAACCAAATAATATTAAAAAAACCAAAAAAAAAAATAGCCTTTCTATGGCCCACTGAATGAGAGAGAGAGGTGGCACACCCAGGAGTCAAGACTGGCACACAAGCTGAAAGGGCAATATTACTCTCCCACTGTTTTTTTATGTTTTTTTTTTTTTTTTCAGGGAGACTTTAGAAACCAAATAATATTAAAAAAACCAAAAAAAAAAATATCCTTTCTATGGCCCACTGAATGAGAGAGAGAGGTGGCACACCCAGGAGTCAAGACTGGCACACAAGCTGAAAGGGCAATATTACTCTCCCACTGTTTTTTTATGTATTTTTTGTTTTTTAAGGGAGACTTTAGAAACCCAATAATATTTAAAAAAAAAAAAAAAAAAAAGGCTTTCTATGGCCCACTGAATGAGAGAGAGAGGTGGCACACCCAGGAGTCAAGACTGGCACACAAGCTGAAAGGGCAATATGACTCTCCCACTGTTTTTTTATGTATTTTTTGTTTTTTAAGGGAGACTTTAGAAACCCAATAATATTTTTAAAAAAAAATAAATAGGCTTTCTATGGCCCACTGAATGAGAGGGAGAGAGGTGGCACACCCAGGAGTCAAGACTGGCACACAAGCTGAAAGGGCAATATGACTCTCCCACTGTTTTTTTATGTATTTTTTGTTTTTTAAGGGAGACTTTAGAAACCCAATAATATTTTTTTAAAAAAATAAATAGGCTTTCTATGGCCCACTGAATGAGAGGGAGAGAGGTGGCACACCCAGGAGTCAAGACTGGCACACAAGCTGAAAGGGCAATATTACTCTCCCACTGTTTTTTTATGTTTTTTTTTTTTTTTTCAGGGAGACTTTAGAAACCAAATAATATTAAAAAAAAAATAAAAAAAATAGCCTTTCTATGGCCCACTGAATGAGAGAGAGAGGTGGCACACCCAGGAGTCAAGACTGGCACACAAGCTGAAAGGGCAATATTACTCTCCCACTGTTTTTTTATGTTTTTTTTTTTTTTTTCAGGGAGACTTTAGAAACCAAATAATATTAAAAAAACCAAAAAAAAAAATAGCCTTTCTATGGCCCACTGAATGAGAGAGAGAGGTGGCACACCCAGGAGTCAAGACTGGCACACAAGCTGAAAGGGCAATATTACTCTCCCACTGTTTTTTTATGTATTTTTTGTTTTTTAAGGGAGACTTTAGAAACCCAATAATATTTAAAAAAAAAAATAAATAGGCTTTCTATGGCCCACTGAATGAGAGAGAGAGGTGGCACACCCAGGAGTCAAGACTGGCACACAAGCTGAAAGGGCAATATGACTCTCCCACTGTTTTTTTTATGTATTTTTTGTTTTTTAAGGGAGACTTTAGAAACCCAATAATATTTAAAAAAATAAATAAATAGGCTTTCTATGGCCCACTGAATGAGAGGGAGAGAGGTGGCACACCCAGGAGTCAAGACTGGCACACAAGCTGAAAGGGCAATATTACTCTCCCACTGTTTTTTTATGTATTTTTTGTTTTTTAAGGGAGACTTTAGAAACCCAATAATATTTAAAAAAAAAAATAAATAGGCTTTCTATGGCCCACTGAATGAGAGGGAGAGAGGTGGCACACCCAGGAGTCAAGACTGGCACACAAGCTGAAAGGGCAATATTACTCTCCCACTGTTTTTTTATGTATTTTTTGTTTTTTAAGGGAGACTTTAGAAACCCAATAATATTTAAAAAAATAAATAAATAGGCTTTCTATGGCCCACTGAATGAGAGGGAGAGAGGTGGCACACCCAGGAGTCAAGACTGGCACACAAGCTGAAAGGGCAATATTACTCTCCCACTGTTTTTTTATGTATTTTTTGTTTTTTAAGGGAGACTTTAGAAACCCAATAATATTTAAAAAAATAAAAAAAATTCTTTCTATGGCCCACTGAATGAGAGGGAGAGAGGTGGCACACCCAGGAGTCAAGACTGGCACACAAGCTGAAAGGGCAATATTACTCTCCCACTGTTTTTTTATGTATTTTTTTTTTTTTTCAGGGAGACTTTAGAAACCAAATAATAAGAAAAAAAATAAATAAATAAATAGGCTTTCTATAGCCCACTGAATGAGAGATAGAACACACAGAAGTGGCACACAAGCCCTGACTGAGGCCAATATTTTTCTCCCACTGATTGATGTAGTGTTTTTGTGTTGAGGTAGATTTTAGAACACAAATCAAGGAAAAAAAAAAAATGCTTTCTATGGCGCACTGAATGAGAGAGAGGTGGCACACCCAGGAGTCAAGACTGGCACACAAGCTGAAAGGGCAATATTACTCTCCCACTGTTTTTTTATGTATTTTTTGTTTTTTAAGGGAGACTTTAGAAACCCAATAATATTTAAAAAAAAATAAATAAATAGGCTTTCTATGGCCCACTGAATGAGAGGGAGAGAGGTGGCACACCCAGGAGTCAAGACTGGCACACAAGCTGAAAGGGCAATATTACTCTCCCACTGTTTTTTTATGTATTTTTTGTTTTTTAAGGGAGACTTTAGAAACCCAATAATATTTAAAAAAATAAATAAATAGGCTTTCTATGGCCCACTGAATGAGAGGGAGAGAGGTGGCACACCCAGGAGTCAAGACTGGCACACAAGCTGAAAGGGCAATATTACTCTCCCACTGTTTTTTTATGTATTTTTTTTTTTTTAAGGGAGACTTTAGAAACCCAATAATATTTTTAAAAAAAAATAAATAGGCTTTCTATGGCCCACTGAATGAGAGGGAGAGAGGTGGCACACCCAGGAGTCAAGACTGGCACACAAGCTGAAAGGGCAATATTACTCTCCCACTGTTTTTTTATGTATTTTTTGTTTTTTAAGGGAGACTTTAGAAACCCAATAATATTTTTTAAAAAAAATAAATAGGCTTTCTATGGCCCACTGAATGAGAGGGAGAGAGGTGGCACACCCAGGAGTCAAGACTGGCACACAAGCTGAAAGGGCAATATTACTCTCCCACTGTTTTTTTATGTTTTTTTTTTTTTTTCAGGGAGACTTTAGAAACCAAATAATATTAAAAAAACAAAAAAAAAAAATAGCCTTTCTATGGCCCACTGAATGAGAGAGAGAGGTGGCACACCCAGGAGTCAAGACTGGCACACAAGCTGAAAGGGCAATATTACTCTCCCACTGTTTTTTTATGGTTTTTTTTTTTTTTTCAGGGAGACTTTAGAAACCAAATAATATTAAAAAAACCAAAAAAAAAAATAGCCTTTCTATGGCCCACTGAATGAGAGAGAGAGGTGGCACACCCAGGAGTCAAGACTGGCACACAAGCTGAAAGGGCAATATTACTCTCCCACTGTTTTTTTATGTATTTTTTGTTTTTTAAGGGAGACTTTAGAAACCCAATAATATTTAAAAAAAAAAAAAAAGGCTTTCTATGGCCCACTGAATGAGAGGGAGAGAGGTGGCACACCCAGGAGTCAAGACTGGCACACAAGCTGAAAGGGCAATATTACTCTCCCACTGTTTTTTTATGTATTTTTTTTTTTTTTCAGGGAGACTTTAGAAACCAAATAATAAGAAAAAAAATAAATAAATAAATAGGCTTTCTATAGCCCACTGAATGAGAGATAGAACACACAGAAGTGGCACACAAGCCCTGACTGAGGCCAATATTTTTCTCCCACTGATTGATGTAGTGTTTTTGTGTTGAGGTAGATTTTAGAACACAAATCAAGGAAAAAAAAAATGCTTTCTATGGCGCACTGAATGAGAGAGAGGTGGCACACCCAGGAGTCAAGACTGGCACACAAGCTGAAAGGGCAATATTACTCTCCCACTGTTTTTTTATGTATTTTTTGTTTTTTAAGGGAGACTTTAGAAACCCAATAATATTTAAAAAAAAAAATAAATAGGCTTTCTATGGCCCACTGAATGAGAGGGAGAGAGGTGGCACACCCAGGAGTCAAGACTGGCACACAAGCTGAAAGGGCAATATTACTCTCCCACTGTTTTTTTATGTATTTTTTGTTTTTTAAGGGAGACTTTAGAAACCCAATAATATTTAAAAAAAAAAATAAATAGGCTTTCTATGGCCCACTGAATGAGAGGGAGAGAGGTGGCACACCCAGGAGTCAAGACTGGCACACAAGCTGAAAGGGCAATATTACTCTCCCACTGTTTTTTTATGTATTTTTTTTTTTTAAGGGAGACTTTAGAAACCCAATAATATTTTTTTAAAAAAATAAATAGGCTTTCTATGGCCCACTGAATGAGAGGGAGAGAGGTGGCACACCCAGGAGTCAAGACTGGCACACAAGCTGAAAGGGCAATATTACTCTCCCACTGTTTTTTTATGTATTTTTTGTTTTTTAAGGGAGACTTTAGAAACCCAATAATATTTTTTAAAAAAAATGAATAGGCTTTCTATGGCCCACTGAATGAGAGGGAGAGAGGTGGCACACCCAGGAGTCAAGACTGGCACACAAGCTGAAAGGGCAATATTACTCTCCCACTGTTTTTTTATGTTTTTTTTTTTTTTTCAGGGAGACTTTAGAAACCAAATAATATTAAAAAAACCAAAAAAAAAAAATAGCCTTTCTATGGCCCACTGAATGAGAGAGAGAGGTGGCACACCCAGGAGTCAAGACTGGCACACAAGCTGAAAGGGCAATATTACTCTCCCACTGTTTTTTTATGGTTTTTTTTTTTTTTCAGGGAGACTTTAGAAACCAAATAATATTAAAAAAACCAAAAAAAAAATAGCCTTTCTATGGCCCACTGAATGAGAGAGAGAGGTGGCACACCCAGGAGTCAAGACTGGCACACAAGCTGAAAGGGCAATATTACTCTCCCACTGTTTTTTTATGTATTTTTTGTTTTTTAAGGGAGACTTTAGAAACCCAATAATATTTAAAAAAAAAAAAAAAAAAAAGGCTTTCTATGGCCCACTGAATGAGAGAGAGAGGTGGCACACCCAGGAGTCAAGACTGGCACACAAGCTGAAAGGGCAATATGACTCTCCCACTGTTTTTTTATGTATTTTTTGTTTTTTAAGGGAGACTTTAGAAACCCAATAATATTTTTAAAAAAAAATAAATAGGCTTTCTATGGCCCACTGAATGAGAGGGAGAGAGGTGGCACACCCAGGAGTCAAGACTGGCACACAAGCTGAAAGGGCAATATTACTCTCCCACTGTTTTTTTATGTATTTTTTGTTTTTTAAGGGAGACTTTAGAAACCCAATAATATTTTTTAAAAAAAATAAATAGGCTTTCTATGGCCCACTGAATGAGAGGGAGAGAGGTGGCACACCCAGGAGTCAAGACTGGCACACAAGCTGAAAGGGCAATATTACTCTCCCACTGTTTTTTTATGTTTTTTTTTTTTTTTTCAGGGAGACTTTAGAAACCAAATAATATTAAAAAAAAAAAAAAAAATAGCCTTTCTATGGCCCACTGAATGAGAGAGAGAGGTGGCACACCCAGGAGTCAAGACTGGCACACAAGCTGAAAGGGCAATATGACTCTCCCACTGTTTTTTTATGTATTTTTTGTTTTTTAAGGGAGACTTTAGAAACCCAATAATATTTTAAAAAAAAAATAAATAGGCTTTCTATGGCCCACTGAATGAGAGGGAGAGAGGTGGCACACCCAGGAGTCAAGACTGGCACACAAGCTGAAAGGGCAATATGACTCTCCCACTGTTTTTTTATGTATTTTTTGTTTTTTAAGGGAGACTTTAGAAACCCAATAATATTTTTTTAAAAAAATAAATAGGCTTTCTATGGCCCACTGAATGAGAGGGAGAGAGGTGGCACACCCAGGAGTCAAGACTGGCACACAAGCTGAAAGGGCAATATTACTCTCCCACTGTTTTTTTATGTTTTTTTTTTTTTTTTCAGGGAGACTTTAGAAACCAAATAATATTAAAAAAAACAAAAAAAAAAATAGCCTTTCTATGGCCCACTGAATGAGAGAGAGAGGTGGCACACCCAGGAGTCAAGACTGGCACACAAGCTGAAAGGGCAATATTACTCTCCCACTGTTTTTTTATGGTTTTTTTTTTTTTTTCAGGGAGACTTTAGAAACCAAATAATATTAAAAAAACCAAAAAAAAAATAGCCTTTCTATGGCCCACTGAATGAGAGAGAGAGGTGGCACACCCAGGAGTCAAGACTGGCACACAAGCTGAAAGGGCAATATTACTCTCCCACTGTTTTTTTATGTATTTTTTGTTTTTTAAGGGAGACTTTAGAAACCCAATAATATTTAAAAAAAAAAAAAAAAAAAAAGGCTTTCTATGGCCCACTGAATGAGAGAGAGAGGTGGCACACCCAGGAGTCAAGACTGGCACACAAGCTGAAAGGGCAATATGACTCTCCCACTGTTTTTTTATGTATTTTTTGTTTTTTAAGGGAGACTTTAGAAACCCAATAATATTTTAAAAAAAAAATAAATAGGCTTTCTATGGCCCACTGAATGAGAGGGAGAGAGGTGGCACACCCAGGAGTCAAGACTGGCACACAAGCTGAAAGGGCAATATTACTCTCCCACTGTTTTTTTATGTATTTTTTGTTTTTTAAGGGAGACTTTAGAAACCCAATAATATTTTTAAAAAAAAATAAATAGGCTTTCTATGGCCCACTGAATGAGAGGGAGAGAGGTGGCACACCCAGGAGTCAAGACTGGCACACAAGCTGAAAGGGCAATATTACTCTCCCACTGTTTTTTTATGTTTTTTTTTTTTTTTTCAGGGAGACTTTAGAAACCAAATAATATTAAAAAAAAAAAAAAAAAATAGCCTTTCTATGGCCCACTGAATGAGAGAGAGAGGTGGCACACCCAGGAGTCAAGACTGGCACACAAGCTGAAAGGGCAATATTACTCTCCCACTGTTTTTTTATGTTTTTTTTTTTTTTTTCAGGGAGACTTTAGAAACCAAATAATATTAAAAAAACCAAAAAAAAAAATAGCCTTTCTATGGCCCACTGAATGAGAGAGAGAGGTGGCACACCCAGGAGTCAAGACTGGCACACAAGCTGAAAGGGCAATATTACTCTCCCACTGTTTTTTTTATGTATTTTTTGTTTTTTAAGGGAGACTTTAGAAACCCAATAATATTTAAAAAAAAAAAAAAAAAAAAGGCTTTCTATGGCCCACTGAATGAGAGAGAGAGGTGGCACACCCAGGAGTCAAGACTGGCACACAAGCTGAAAGGGCAATATGACTCTCCCACTGTTTTTTTATGTATTTTTTGTTTTTTAAGGGAGACTTTAGAAACCCAATAATATTTTTTTTAAAAAATAAATAGGCTTTCTATGGCCCACTGAATGAGAGGGAGAGAGGTGGCACACCCAGGAGTCAAGACTGGCACACAAGCTGAAAGGGCAATATTACTCTCCCACTGTTTTTTTATGTATTTTTTGTTTTTTAAGGGAGACTTTAGAAACCCAATAATATTTAAAAAAATAAATAAATAGGCTTTCTATGGCCCACTGAATGAGAGGGAGAGAGGTGGCACACCCAGGAGTCAAGACTGGCACACAAGCTGAAAGGGCAATACTACTCTCCCACTGTTTTTTTATGTTTTTTTTTTTTTTTCAGGGAGACTTTAGAAACCAAATAATATTAAAAAAACCAAAAAAAAAAATAGCCTTTCTATGGCCCACTGAATGAGAGAGAGAGGTGGCACACCCATGAGTCAAGACTGGCACACAAGCTGAAAGGGCAATATTACTCTCCCACTGTTTTTTTATGTTTTTTTTTTTTTTTTCAGGGAGACTTTAGAAACCAAATAATATTAAAAAAACCAAAAAAAAAAAATAGCCTTTCTATGGCCCACTGAATGAGAGAGAGAGGTGGCACACCCAGGAGTCAAGACTGGCACACAAGCTGAAAGGGCAATATGACTCTCCCACTGTTTTTTTTATGTATTTTTTGTTTTTTAAGGGAGACTTTAGAAACCCAATAATATTTTTTAAAAAAAATAAATAGGCTTTCTATGGCCCACTGAATGAGAGAGAGAGGTGGCACACCCAGGAGTCAAGACTGGCACACAAGCTGAAAGGGCAATATGACTCTCCCACTGTTTTTTTATGTAGTTTTTGTTTTTTAAGGGAGACTTTATAAACCCAATAATATTTAAAAAAATAAATAAATAGGCTTTCTATGGCCCACTGAATGAGAGGGAGAGAGGTGGCACACCCAGGAGTCAAGACTGGCACACAAGCTGAAAGGGCAATATTACTCTCCCACTGTTTTTTTATGTATTTTTTGTTTTTTAAGGGAGACTTTAGAAACCCAATAATATTTACAAAAAAAAATAAATAGGCTTTCTATGGCCCACTGAATGAGAGGGAGAGAGGTGGCACACCCAGGAGTCAAGACTGGCACACAAGCTGAAAGGGCAATATTACTCTCCCACTGTTTTTTTATGTTTTTTTTTTTTTTTTCAGGGAGACTTTAGAAACCAAATAATATTAAAAAAACAAAAAAAAAAATAGCCTTTCTATGGCCCACTGAATGAGAGAGAGAGGTGGCACACCCAGGAGTCAAGACTGGCACACAAGCTGAAAGGGCAATATTACTCTCCCACTGTTTTTTTATGTATTTTTTGTTTTTTAAGGGAGACTTTAGAAACCCAATAATATTTAAAAAAAAAAAAAAAAAAAAAGGCTTTATATGGCCCACTGAATGAGAGAGAGAGGTGGCACACCCAGGAGTCAAGACTGGCACACAAGCTGAAAGGGCAATATGACTCTCCCACTGTTTTTTTATGTATTTTTTGTTTTTTAAGGGAGACTTTAGAAACCCAATAATATTTTAAAAAAAAAATAAATAGGCTTTCTTTGGCCCACTGAATGAGAGGGAGAGAGGTGGCACACCCAGGAGTCAAGACTGGCACACAAGCTGAAAGGGCAATATTACTCTCCCACTGTTTTTTTATGTATTTTTTGTTTTTTAAGGGAGACTTTAGAAACCCAATAATATTTAAAAAAATAAATAAATAGGCTTTCTATGGCCCACTGAATGAGAGGGAGAGAGGTGGCACACCCAGGAGTCAAGACTGGCACACAAGCTGAAAGGGCAATATTACTCTCCCACTGTTTTTTTATGTTTTTTTTTTTTTTCAGGGAGACTTTAGAAACCAAATAATATTAAAAAAACCAAAAAAAAAAATAGCCTTTCTATGGCCCACTGAATGAGAGAGAGAGGTGGCACACCCAGGAGTCAAGACTGGCATACAAGCTGAAAGGGCAATATTACTCTCCCACTGTTTTTTTAGGTTTTTTTTTTTTTTCAGGGAGACTTTAGAAACCAAATAATATTAAAAAAAATAAATAAATAAATAGGCTTGCTATAGCCCACTGAATGAGAGATAGCACACACAGCAGTGACACACAAGCCCTGACTGAGGCCAATATTTTTCTCCCACTGATTGATGTAGTGTTTTTGTGTTGAGGTAGAATTTAGAACACAAATCACGGAAAAAATAAATAGGCTTTCTATGGCCCACTCAGTGAGAGATGGCACACACAGGGATGGCACTGTAGCAGAAATGCCAATCTTAATCTCCCACAAAAAAAACAAAAAAAAAACAGGGACTGTCCTACAATTACTATCTCCCTGCAGTAATCTAAGCCAGGTATGGCAGGCAGCAATAGGAGTGGACTGATGCACAAATTAAATAAAAAGTGTGGACAAACAAAAAAGATAGCTGTGCAGAAAGGAAGGAACAAGAGGATATGTGCTTTGAAAAAAGCAGTTGGTTTGCACAGTGGCGTACACACAGCAATACAGCTATCACGGAGCCTTCTAGGGCAGCCCAATGAGCTACAGCGCTGAGGGGAAAAAAAAAAAAAATAGCTTCCACAGTCCCTGCACACCGAAGGTGGTGTTGGACAGTGCAAATCGCTGCAGCACAAGCGGTTTGGTGGTTAGTGGACCCTGCCTAACGCTCTCCCTGCTTCTGACGAAGCGGCAGCAACCTGTCCCTAAGCTCAGATCAGCAGCAGTAAGATGGCGGTCGGCGGGAACGCCCCTTTATAGCCCCTGTGACGCCGCAGACAGCAAGCCAATCACTGCAATGCCCTTCTCTAAGATGGTGGGGACCAGGATCTATGTCATCACGCTGCCCACACTCTGCGTTCACCTTCATTGGCTGAGAAATGGCGCTTTTCGCGTCATTGAAACGCGACTTTGGCGCGAAAGTCGTGTACCGCATGGCCGACAAGCACAGGGGTCGGATCGGGTTTCATGAGACGCCGACTTAGCCAAAAGTCGGCGACTTTTGAAAATGATCGACCCGTTTCGCTCAACCCTAGTCATAAGTATTCAGACCCTTTGTTCAGTATTGAGTAGAAGCACCCTTTTGGGCTAAGACAGCCATAAATCTTCTTGGAAATGAAGCAACAAGTTTTTCACACCTGGATTTTATGGATCCTCTGCCATTCTTCCTTGCTGATCCTCTCCAGTTCCGTCAGGTTGGATGGTGAACGTTGGTGGGCAGCCATTTTCAGGTTTATCCAAAATGCTCAATTGGGTTTAGGTTAGGGCTCTAGCTGGGCCAGTCAAGAATGGTTACAGAGTTGTTCTGAAGCCACTTCTTTGTTATTTTAGCTGTGTGCTTAGGGTCATTGTCTTGTTGGAAGGTGAACCTTCGGCCTGAAGTCTGAGGTACAGAGCACCCTGAAAGAGTTTTTCATCCAGGATATCTCTGTACTTGGCCACATACATGTTTCCTTCAGTAACAATCAGTCGTCATGCGCATGCAGCTGAAAAACACCCCCACAGCATGATGCTGCCAACACCATGTTTCACTATTGGGATTGTATTGGGCAGGTGATGAGCAGTGCCTAGTTTTCTCCACACATACCGCATTAGGCCGGCATCACACTAGGCGTAGGACAATACGGTCCGTGTTTTACGGCCGTAATACGCGCGTAATACGCAGAGATGTCCAAGAAATAGTGTTCCGTAGGTAATCCGTTGCCAAGGTGTAGTCGCGTATTTTGCTCGTGTAGTGTTGCGTGTGCGATCCGTATGTGATCCGTAATGCGTATTTTTCACGCAACATCACAAAATGGACATTTAACGGTTTTCTGGCCTGCAAATAATTTAAATCATCATCACCAACCCTATTTAAGCCCTCTACAACAGGTGGCACCCTCCCATCTGGCCATTTAGTTGGTGTGCTTCTTTTCGGTGTGTTGTTATTGTATTGTATGTTGATGATATTTTTTTTATGTGTTGTGTTCTAGCAGGTTTTTGAAAGTATATGTGTACATTAGGGCACAAGCAGATCAACCAAACTGTGTTTAATGTTATAGTAACGTACCCTAGGTAAATGTACCATTTTACAGTGTTAATCATGTTTTTAAAAAGATACTATCTACTTGTGCTTCTTCATGTTTTGTTTGAACTCTTGTTACATACCTAATATTATTTTTTTCCCTTTCAGCTTCCTGTCCACTGTCTTGTCGTATGTGGGACTACACCTGGAGTTTCTGATTGGGCGGTCGACAATTTCGGGCATTGTGCGGTCAACCTGTAGTCAAATATGGGCTAAACTTCAGGAACTTGTTATGCATGAGCCAAAACAGGAGGATTGGCTCAAAATAGCCAGTGGCTTCCAGGACACTTGTGACTTCCCTAACTGCATTGGAGCTGTGGATGGGAAACATATCAGGGTGCATAAGTCGCCGAACTCTGGCTCCCAATTCTACAATTATAAGCAGTTTTTCTCTGTAGTTCTGTTAGCTGTAGTTGACAGTAACTACAGGTTTATAATTGTAGACATTGGGGCCTATGGGCGAACTGGAGACTATAGGATCTTCAATTCATCCATTATGGGTCGGTGGCTACGTGACAACCAGTTAGATCTCACACCACAACAACTCCCAGGCTCCAATGCGGAAGCATTGCCTTTTGTTCTTGTTGGAGATGAGGCTTTCCAACTGACGAGGCACGTCATGAGGCCTTATCTCCGGCGCAACCTGGACCACCGGCGGAGGGTCTTTAATTTGCGGCTTTCCAGGGTGCGGAGACTGGTGGAGTGTGCCTTTGGGATTCTGGTGGCAAAATGGCGTGTTCTCCAGTCTGCCATTCAGCTCAGTGAGGCTACAGTCAATGAAGTCATAAAAGCCTGTGTTATTTTGCACAATTTTACCCGCATACATGATTGTTCCTCAGCTGATATTGGTGAACACCTGTTGAGCAATGTGATTAAGCCTACACCACATGGCCCTCCTCCGTGCCATCCCCTTTCTGGTCTTAAAGTTAGGGATGTATTCACAAATGATTTTGTTTCTCCTCATGATGCCACTCCCTGGCAAGATTATGCAGTTTTGCATGTATGATTATTTTCCTTTAAAAATATATTCTAATTTTTCCAAACCCCAAAAAATTATAATCTAAACTCTGTGTGTTGTATTTACTTAATTCACATATAGTTATAAACAGAGCATGTGTGTGTGTGTGATGTAAGAATGATTGGACCACAAACATAATTAGGCTTTAAACAATATTTTTTACTTACCGCAAAAACCTTTTTGATTTAACTCAAATTTTTTTTTTAAACTTTTGTTGTTTTTTCCAGCCAATTCAAGTTGGCTTTTTTTTTATAACTTGAACATCATAACAAAGTGCTATGACAGCACAAACATATAGAACACATGGTTATGTTCACCTAACACAAAAACAACACAAAAAAATTGCAGATTTCGGTAAGTAGGTGGTGGAGATGGGGGTAGCTCTGGGTCCTGGTCAGGTGGCCTTTGTTGGGCCAATTGTCTATCACCCTGTGTGGATGATGTGTGGGCCGGAGGAAAATTCGGCCTTGACTCTTGTGGCCCAGTTGGGTAATGGCCATAAGGAATCTGACCAAATCTCTCAGGTTGTGGAAAATATGGGCTGGAATCATATCCAACCCCAATATGGCCATGTCGTGCAAACCCAGGTTGGGACCAGCCTCCAGCATTGAGTCTGGACAAGTGGCCATATTGGGAAGGTTGATGATAGTCTGCCATATGGTACTGAGGTTGCCATGGTGGGTTTGGTGTGGGTAAGTGTTGAGGTGTAGGCTCACGTGGAGGGGGTGCTTCTAATCCCTGTTGAGCATGCACCTGTTGACATCTTTGCAGCCGCAGGACGTTACGTGCTGACAGCTGCCAATTCTCAATAGACTCCATAAGCTCATATGGGTCATTTTGGGGGGTGCATGCATCAATAAGGATTTGAATGCACCCTCTCACACGAAGCCTCACCTCACGCTCTAGGGGACGTAAGTAGCGGGCCAGGATCCTCGTAAAGCCCTCCTCACCATCATCCTCAGTAACCCTTGCCAGGTAGTTCAACACCCCAGCATCAACATTTCTCCTAGTTTGGAGGAGCTCTCTTCTGCGGCGAGCACGCTGTGACATCCCTGCAGCCTGTGGTGAGCGCTCCAGGGTAACAGTAGGGCTGCTGCTGTTGGCAGGATCATCCTGGCTTGCTTGTGCTGCTGCTGCTGATGTTGTTGGTGGGGCATCATCTTGGCCAGGTCCTGCTGGAGCTGGATGGGTGGTAGACAAGGATCCTTGAGGGATGGAGCATGACGCATCTGAAGATGGACCAGCCACCTCTCCTCCTTCCCCAACTGGGTCTATGACCACCTCCGAATCCGACCCTGTCTCCCTCTCAGTGAGGTTAGACTGTGTTCTGTTATGAAAGTATGTAGGAAAAATAAAAAACATAAATGTCTGACCATTCTAAACATATGTGGAAAATGTGTTTTGAGGTTTCTACTTACGGTCTGAGGTCCATACTGGGATTCAAGAAGGTCAAGCGATCATTATATATATATATATATATATATATATATATATATATATATATATATATATAATATATATATATATATATATATATAGAGAGAGAGAGAGAGAGAGAGAGAGAAAAAAACCAATCAGCACTCCCAATGTGAACACGTGCACGCTGCAAAATGCTGTTTTCACATGGCCGATTCATGTACATGTGCTGCTGTGATATTTTTTTATCTATATGTTGCATTTTGCAGCGTGCACGTGTTCACATTGGGAGTGCTGATTGTTTTTTTTTTCTCTGTTTGTATGGATGTGGCAGCATCCAGACTTATCTTGCACTCCTCCCATTGACCTTGCAGGTGGCAGCAATCAACTCTACCTGCCCATAAATTGTAGGCTTAGCCCAGAGTGACATGTTTTGTCCAGAGTTGTAGGCTGGTGGCCCAAGAGTGGCATGTACAGTAGAGTAGGACCCATCAGGGGGAGATCACCTTGCCGTGGTTGATGGGCATACATGAATTGGCCAATTTATGCGCTAAGAATCTCCATTTAACTGTAAGTTTTATGAAAAAAAAAATTTTGAAAAAATTTTTTATGAAAAAATATTTTTGGGAAATGTGTATTTGTCTGTGGTCTGTGTTTTCACATGGCCGATTCATGTACATGTGCTGCTGTGATATATATATATATATATATATATATATATATATATATATATATTTATTTATTTTTTAGGAGATGCGCCTGACCCACTCCTGTCACGCTGCTGCCTCTCCCTCCTATATTGATCGCGGATGCTCCGCCATCTTTTCATCACATCATCCACTGCAACAAAATAGAGTAAAATAATTTATTACGCCATTATGCACAGTGGTCACACAAGGTGTAATTGACTACACAGATTGTAGTGTAGCCTAGGAAGCTGCATTTGTTTAATATATTTATTATTAAAGTAAAAAAAAAAAAATAGAATGTAAGGCCACAAGGACAGAGTCCGCTACCCTCTATTCCAATATGTATTTTTTCTGTTGAACACTGTAAGGGACATCTGTAAGAACCCTGTAATTAACCCGTTTCTCATGTACAGCACCATGGACTTAATGGTGTTATATAAATTAATATATCAAATACTTAACAATTTTAGGATAAATATTTCAAAGGAGTTAGGTACTGCTGTTTCACATTAAAATCAATTTACAAACATGAGTGTACTCACTTATTTGGCTCTGTGCCTCACGTGGCTGCTGGTCATAATGTGGGAATAGGGACCAACATATACTCCTCCATGCTGCCTCTCTTTGGGCCCTGTTGGCATAGTTGGGATCTCTCTGGTTTCAAATTACTGGCCTTTCTTGCACCAAAATAATTAACATGTCCACATTTATGATGGTAGCCATGCTGATTCTCACTCTGTGGAGGCGTGCAGCAGACTTCCGGGTTGACTGTCTGGCTTTTTCAGCTAATTAGCATGTCTCAGCTTCCTGATTGAGGCCTTGGCACATTTCCTGGCACCTGCCAGAGTGTAGCGTATTTCTCGCAAGTCACACGCATGGTCCGTATGCATTCCATATTTTGCACGCCCAAATAGACTTGTGCTGCGCCCCAGAGTTCTGGTCGTTGCAGTAATGTTGTTCTTCCACCAGGGGAAGTGATGTTACGTCTGATGGCAATAAAGGAGATCTCCCTACCAGGTATCACAAACCATACACCACACTTCACACTCCAGTCCACCAGGGGGAGCCTTGCTCCTATCTACTAGGGCACTCCTCACAATTAGGTAAAACTGGTGGGCTGGATAGAAAGTTAGTCAGAAGCTGACTGGGCTTCTCCCAGGCAGCACCCTGTCAGGCAGACAGAGAGGAAGGAGGAACATCACAGAGCTGCAGACAGAGAGGTCCATGACAGGGGTGGGATCCTGTCAGAGGCCTAGATGGAAGGCGACGGAGCTGCACCTGCCCCACGTGCAGCAGCATCCTAAGGAAGGACACGAAGAGAATTGTATTGTAGCGGGTGAGAAACGAAGTGATAGCACAAGGAGAGAAAACCAGAAGGAGTTCTGCCCTGTAAAAGGCTGCCTCCTTCTGAGGTGCAGAAGCCGGTAGCCAGGATACCGAGGGAGTAATAGTCTCTACGCTTTACTTCAGAGACTGGCAGGACAGTTAATTCCATGTTGGCTGCACGACCATATACCCAGGAGGCACGGTGGCAACTTGTGGGGGCTGGGGCGTCTCTAGGGTCCCTGTAAAAAGCATCAGGCCATCAGACATATGGGTTTGTCCTATCCATACTATCTGGGGGATAGAGAGGAAGACATAACATCTAGAACTTCTACAACAGTTGTGAGGACCATACCGAGAAGCTCAGCAGGGAGGTACTACAACACACAGGCTCTAGAGGAAGGCTATTGATTTCCACCTGGATAAGGGGACTCTGGATTTGCATTCAGACCAGCTTGGCTCTGCCTACCCTGTGATCTGGTGCCCTGGACTGTGGATGCTGAAGTCTTCAGTAAAAGTAAAGAGACTGCAACCTTGTGTCCTCGTTCTTCACTGCGCCATACATCATCGACCCTCACCACCTACACTTCTGGGAAGCCCTGGGGATACACTTCACCTGTGGAAAGGTATACCATCTTGCTGCCATAACATCACCCCAGCGGACCCCTAAGTAGCGTCGGTCACCCTGACCGAATACCACAGGTGGCGTCACGAGCTACCCCTTTAAAGACCTTTCCCAAAACCATAAAAACTCTTTTCTTTATTGGACGTCCCTCAAAGGGCCATGGACCGGGTCGGGCCACTATGACATCCCCCGAACTGAAGGACCCGGTGCTGAGTACCCCATTGCCCTTGCGTGGGGGCGTTCCAAAATCTTGGGGTCACGAACAGGATCTACTTAAGCCTGGAAAATCGGGTCATGTGCGCCTAAGAACTGTGCCAGAACTGTATTCGAACTGTGATTTGCTTAGGACTGTGTATTGCCATTTACCACCAAAAATCCCGCCAAAACTGCCGACATTAAAGCGCCACGAGGAGTGCAGGAGAAGAAGAAGGTCGTGGAGTTGTGGGCGTGAATGAACTGAGAAGTGCGAAGAATAATGGCCGCCCAGTCTAAATATCTCTGTACCTTGAGGACGTGTCTGTGAGCAGCCCAGATCCGCCTCCTGATCCTCAATGGCGGGCGGAGACAAAGAAAACAAAGACGCCCCAGAAGAAGAGAGTGGGAAAAGGATGAGGAAGAGGCCAGCCACGTGGAGGACTCCATGGCAAGCTGCCCAGAACCAGAGCGTGGGGTCGGAGCAGAGGACTCCCCCAGCTACCTGGCGGGGCACTGTAACCAGGCCTCCACCGCTGCTGCTGACTCCTTGCAGGCCGGAGTGGACGAGCTGATTGATCAGCTTCTGCAGCTGTGGGTGAATGCCAAAGCCCCGTACTGGACGACGGAGGATCCACCAACACCGCTCCCTGCACCGCTACAAGAGCCGCTGCCAGCACCGCTGCAGATGCCACCGCCAGTAGAACCGACCGACACCAAAGAGAACGCTGACCCTGCCCCGGTGACTGAAGACCTGCTGATAGGCCCCATCGCAGCACCACCTCCTCGCGGTACTCACCGCCTGCAGCATCTCGAACCTACGGACCGGGCCACGGGGATGGAGCAGTTCATGCAGGCCCCAATCGCGCCCACCACCCTGCCGGGTGAGGTATACGCAGAGCGGGCTGTGTACCGCTGGGTGAATCCCGGACCAGATTTCATGGGGTTCCCCGGTGCAGAAACACAAAAAGGAGAGACTGTTGAGGTTCTGAGTTGAAAGGACTACCAGGCCCAGCTTGCTCGTCAGTGGGAGGAGACAGAGGAGAGACACCAGGCCCAACGCAAGGCTCATAATCAACGCGACCTAGCAGTCAAGGCCCAGGCCTGCAAGGACCACACCACTCACCAGGCACCGCGCAAGCAGGGCACAGTCGTAGCCTTCAAACTCCGAGGAGGATGGGGCTTTATCAAGGAGCAAGGACTGTATGCCGAGGTATTTGTAAATAGCAGGGATGTGGAATACCACCTCTGGGAAGCCCACCCAGACCAAGACTTGTACCCGGGGGACACCGTTACCTACACCAGACATTTCGGTGAGAAAGACTGGTTTGCTTTAAATGTGCACAAGAAGAGAGACATTGTGGCACATCATACCGGAGCTCCAGCTGTGCTAACTCCCATAACCACCTCGTCCCCATGCGTACGGGCTACTGCAACCACCACGACCACAACTGTCACTCCGGCATGAACCCTCATTAGGACCACTACATGCACCGTCACAACTACTACCACTGTTGTGGCTAAAGCATTGCCTTCAGTGGTGGCCTGTGCTTCGGCTATTCCTGAATGAAAAACAGTGGGTACTCAGACCCCCGTTTGGAGGGAAGGAGCCCCCTAGGTGTTACCAGGTGGTCGCCAATATCCAAAGGGACTACCCCCACCGGTACTACCTCCAGAATGGTTTAAATAAGCCTCGAAACACTGAGTGTAAGTAGTTAAGTGTTTCTTCTTTGCTGCTTTTCAAGTTTATACCCGTCCAGGGTTAATTCCTTAAAGGGGTCCCCTGCTTAAAGGGATCCTATGTCTCAGTTGCATCTAGTTTGCACAAGTTCTCCATTTCATCAAAGAACTGCAGAATCATGGACTGTTGCATGATCACAAACTTCCTGTGAATAGTTTGCACCTTCTTAAAGGTGCTCTCTACTGGTTTTACAAAGGAGGCTTTTACAGAGACTGCCTCTTAACAGAAACTGCTGTTAATTATGCTGTAAAAATAACTGCTTTGTCTTTCAGACCTGGAGAAAAACCCGTTGTTGAGGCAGAATTCCGGGTCAGGATTACACGTCTTGTAGCTCACCCAAGCCCAACGTTCGGGGGTTCGTAACAGGTCCCTCATATCGCATCACGTCATATCGCTTTAAACAAACTTGGAAACTAATGATGTGATTATTTTGCACTACCTCAGAAAAAGACTTGGGTTTCCTCTTAAAGGGAATGTTAGTTTGTTGCACTTTGCCCAAGAGTGATAATGTTGTCTTGAATAGTTAGATAGTAATAATGTTGCATAGCCGATAGTATGTAGCCAAGAATAGGAAATGTAAGATGATGTACTTTAAATAAAATTGAGGTTAAATAAACTGAAGAAAAATGCAGTGAGCCCGTGGGGGTTGATAGATAGTCCTGCATGTGGAGAAGAGAATAAAGAAAATGTTAATTTGCACTTTGGAGTTTTATAGTATACCCTTAGAGGGTATTTGCACTTACGGACTGTTTTGTAATTGCACTTAGTAGATAACAGATAATATACCTGTACGGGAAATAGTATTTTATAGTTAATGCATCTGTATTGTCTTTATCTATCATGTAAATATGTTCTTGTTTGCAACGTTCAAGTGTTCTCACCTCCCATAAAGGGAAGCATTGTTATATTAATTTGTGTTATAGCATTTCAAAAATTTTGCATGTCTTTTGTTAACCTGTAATTGTTGTTTTCTTTTCCCAGTCCGGGAGTACTGGTTTTAAATGGGGGGTGTGCAGCTCCCCAGAGTTCTGGTCGTTGCAGTAATGTCGTTCTTCCACCAGGGGGAGTGATGTTACGTCTGATGGCAATAAAGGAGATCTCCCTACCATGTATCACAAACCATACACCACACTTCACACTCCAGTCCACCAGGGTGAGCCTTGCTCCTATCTACTAGGGCACTCCTCACAATTAGGTAAAACTGGTGGGCTGGATAGAAAGTTAGTCAGAGGCTAAATGGGCTTCGCCCAGGTAACATCAAGTCAGAAGCTGACTGGGCTTCTCCCAGGCAGCACCCTGTCAGGCAGACAGAGGGGAGGGAGGAACATCACAGAGCTGCAGACAGAGAGGTCCCTGACTGGGGTGGGATCCTGTCAGAGGCCTAGACGGAAGGCCACAGAGCTGCGCCTACCCCACGTTTGGCAGCATCCTAAGGAAGGACACAAAGAGAATTGTATTGTAGCAGGTGAGAAACGAAGTCTTAGCACAAGTAGAGAAAACCAGAAGGCGGTAGCCAGGATACCGAGGGAGTAATAGTCTCTACGCTTTACTTCAGAGACTGGCAGGACAGTTACTGTAATTCCACGTTGGCTGCCCGACCATATACCCAGGAGGCACGGTGGCAACTTGTGGGGGCAGTGACATCTCCCGAACCAAAGGACCCGGTGTTGAAAACCCCATTGCCCTTGCGTGGGGCATTGGCGTATTTTTTGCACAATACGCTGACAAACGCAGCATGCTGCGATTTTCTACGCCCGTGCAATGCCGTATATTACGGATGCATAATATACGGCTGATAGGAGCAGCCCCATAGAGATTCATTGGGCCGTGTGTAATGCGTATTTTACGGATGTATTTTCTGCGCTCATACGTCCATAAAACTCGCTAGTGTGACGCCGGCCTTAGAATTAATGGTATCATCAAAAAGGTCTATATTTATCATATCAGATCAGACAATCTTATTTCTTATAGTCTGGGAGTCTTTTATGTGTTTTTCAGCAAACTCTATGCCGGCTTTCATATGTCTTGCACTGAGGAGAGGCTTTTGTAAGGCCTGACTGGTGGAGAGTTGCAGTGATAGTTGACTTTGTGGAACTTTCTCCCATCTCCCTACCGCATCTCTGGAGCTCAGCCACAGTGATCTTGGGGTTCTTCTTTACCCCTCTCACCAAGGCTCTTCTCCCACGATTGCTCAGTTTGGTTGGACGGCCAGGTCTAGGAAGACTTCTGGTGGTCCCAAACCTCTTCCATTTAAGGATTATGTAGGCCACTGTACTCTTAGGAACCTTGAGTACTGCAGAAATTCTTTTGTAACCTTAGCCAAATCTGTGCCTTGCCATAGTTCTGACTCTGAGCTCCTTGGCCAGTTCCTTTGACCTCATGATTCCCATTTGGTTTAACATGCACTGTGAGCTGTGAGGTCTTATATAGACAGGTGTGTGCCTTTCCAAATCAAGTCCTACCAGATTAATTAAACAGCTAGATTCCAATGAAGGAGTAGAACCATCGCAAGGAGTATCACAAGGAAATGGACAGCATGTGACTTAAATATGAGTGTCTGAGCAAAGGGTCTGAATACTTATAACCATGTGATATTTCAGGTTTCTTTTTTAATATATTTGCAAAAATTACTACATTTCTGCTTTTTTTCAGTCAAGATGAGGTGCAGAGTATACATTAGTGAGAAAAAAATGAATTTTTTTGAATTTACCAAATGGCTGCAGTGAATTAAAGAGTGAAAGGTGTAAAGGGGTCTGTCAGGTGTCGAGTTCCTGCCACTGCACAGGGGGAATCTCGAACCAAGTCTTCTGCGGTCTCCCATTCTTCTCCAGCCGCAGTGGAACCTGCTCAGTGGAGACATTTGTCCCAGCGCCTAGCTCGGACATATACTGCACGTTTGGTTACTGCTGCCCTTCCAGGTTCAGCCATTATAACCAGTACTGTTCGGCGGTGAGCAGGCGCTCCTGGGACTAAGTCCTGCTTTTCTCCTTCTGATCATTCCCAAGGAAAGACCTCTCATTTGATGTCGGGAGTCGCATGCTCAGGTCCGGTAGCAGCTCCTATTGGTCCACTAGGAAGGTCCTGGAGAGCTTCAACTATAAAAGGTTTGCATGGCTGCACGGCCATGCACTAGTATCATTTGTGTTTGGATGTTGCCAGTGGATACTCTACCATTCAGTTATATGTGGTGCGAGTCTGTTTAGCTTTGGGGCTGTACACTCAGGCAGGCAGCTAGCATCAGTGGGGGCAATTAGCCTTGGCTTAGCATCTGGTTCCTTCATGTGTGCGGTTAGCACAGAAGAGTTTCAGAGCAAGCACAACCCTAGTTAGGGTATTATTCTCTGTGTACAGCGCAACTCTGTGAGGCAACAGAGCTTGCTTTCATTTCACACGGGGTGAAGTTTAACCCACATGTGAGCTCAGTGTCCTTCCGCCATTACTTTGCAGCAGGTATCTCTGCACGGTGGACCCTGGGCTGTGAACGCACCTAGTATCAATCTCTCTATTACTTAGTGCGTTCCACTAGCCCTAACAGTATACTAGCACCAGGGTCTGGCTATTAATGGTGGACGAACAGCAACTGCTGCAGTACATCCAGCAGCTGGAGGGCAGGTTGTCGGCTCTTGAGCGCACAACCTCAGCTGTGGAAGTTACCGTCGTAGCTGTTCAGGCTGCTAGCGTGGCTGCAGCAAGTTTGTCCACTGCCACTCCTGTTCCGATACTCTGGTGATAGTAAGGCCATGTTCACACTTTGCGGTTTTTACCGCGATTTTGATGCTGCGGGTCCGCAGCAGTTTCCATTGCGTTTACATTAACATGTAAACCCTATGGAAACCGCAAACCGCAGTGCACATGCTGCGGGAAAAACCGCGCAGAAACGCAGCGGTTTACAACCCGCAGCATGTCACTTCTTTGTGCAGAATCGCTGCGATTCTGCACCCATAGAAATGCATTGTTCCGCTTACTTCCCGCATGGGCTGTGCCCACGATGCGGGAAGTAAGCGGATAATGTGCGGTTGCTACCCGGGGTGGAGGAGAGGAGACTCTCCTCCAGGCCCTGGGAAGCATAAATAGTGTAAAAAAAAAGAATTAAAATAAAAAATGATGCTATACTCACCTCTCAGCGCTGCACGCGGCCGTCCGGTCTCAGTTACTGTGCGAGCAGGGCCTGAGATGATGTCGCGGTCACATGACCGTGACGTCACGAAGGTCCTTCTCGGCACAGCATCTTTGGAACCGTGCAGCGCCGAGGAGATCGAGACGTCAGAGGGTGAGTATATAACCAATTTGTATTATTTTTAACATTACTATTGATGCTGCATATTGCTGCATATGCAGCATCAATAGTGTAGGAGTAATCCCGCAGCGGAAATCTCAAAACAAACCGCGATAAATCTGCAGGGATAACCGCAGCGGTTTTGCCCTACAGATTTATCAATTCCGCTGCGGGAGAACCCGCAGAGCACGCCGCAAAGTGTGCACACAGCCTAAATCTTGTAGGGGTTTCGTGAGCCAGTGCGTAATACACCTTGAGCTCCTGGCTGCACGTTTTCACACAGAGTGGGCAAAGGTGGGATTCATTATATCTCTCCTTTCGGACAGGGTGTTGGAGTGGGCTACGCCGCTGTGGGTTTTGTGGCAATCATGTGGTGCAGAGTGCACCTGCAGGGGCTGGGTTCTTCTTCATGCAGAAGAACGGAGAATTATGTCCATGCATAGATTACAGGGGTCTTAATGCCATCACCGTTAAGAACAAGTACCCACTGCCCCTGATATCTGAGCTTTTTGATAGGCTTCGGGGAGCAAGGATATTTACTAAACTAGATCTGCGGGGTGCTTACAACCTGATTTGCATCCGTGAGGGGGACGAATGGAAGACGGCTTTTAACACCAGGGATGGGTAGTATGAATACCTGGTGAAGCCCTTCGGGCTCTGTAATGCCCCAGCCGTTTTCCAAGACTTTGTGAATTATATCTTCCGGGATATGCGCTCCACCTCGGTTGTAGTCTATCTGGATGATAATATTTTCATCTACTCTCCAGATATAGATTCCCATCAGAGAGATGTTTGCAAATTCTTCGACCTCCTACCGGCAAACTCCCTCTTTGCCAAGTTGAAGAAGTGTGTGTTTGAGCAGGAGTCTTTGCCATTCCTGGGCTATATCATCTTGGTCCAATGATTGGCTATGAATCCCGCCAAGCTACAGGCTGTTATGGACTGGCAGGAACCCCATTCTCTCAAAGCAGTGCAGCGCTTTATGGGGTTTATCAACTATTATCGCCAGTTCATTCCTCACTTCTCAACTTTGGTAGCTCCCCTGGTTGCCCACACCAAGAAGGGAGCAAATCCCAAATTGTGGAGGTCTCCAAGGCCTTCCTCTGTATTAAGTCCCATTTTGCTAGTGCTCCCATTCTACATCAACCCGATCAGGGCCGTATTTAGCGTTTATGCCGCCCTAGGCACTTTTTGTGCTGCCTCCCCCATTGGTGAGTATGACTAATGCAAACACTGTCGGCAGTGACTTAGGCTACTTTCACATCAGCGATTTTTGCCATTCACGGCAGATCTGGCAGTTTTTCTGCATCTGCCGCATAACGGATCACTTACTGCAACACTGCGTTTGGCCTCATTCATTCCCTATGGAACTTGCGGACATGTGCGGCACTTCTAGTTTTGCCGTGATCCTGCAAATGCAGTACTTGCAGCAGCGGAAAAAAAATACTGCTAGAGCTGTTTTTTTTTGTCTTTGTCTCACCGCAAGAGCCGCACATGTCCGCAAGTCCCATAGGGAATGAATGAGGCCGAATATATGTATATGCCCATGTAGCACTTTCAAAGAGAATTCCAGAAATATTTTTACATTTTCAGTCTGTTTATCTGAAATCTGTTTGCATACATATGCAAATGAGGGAGTAGATCTGTTACTCCAGCTCTATACCCGCTCATTGCCACCTCTTCCTCATCCACTTACAGCCCTTTTTTCCAGAAGGAAACAGAGCATAGAGGCTGTCAGTGAAGCAAAAAGAGGTGGCACTCTGCGGGAAATAGAGATGGAGTGATAGAGGGTTAAGATCCACCATAGTCGTTAGGCATTATTTATATATCAATTGAAATGCTGATTTGAACCATCAGGCCGGCGTCACACTAGCGGGTTTTACGGACATATGAGAGCAGAAAATACGTCCAGAAAATACGCATTGCACACGGCCCAATGATTCTCTATGGGGCAGCTCCTATCTGCCGTATATTACGCATCCGTAATATACGGTATGTTATGGGCGTAGAAAATCGCAGCATGCTGCGTTTGTCAGCGTATTGCACAATAAATACGCCAATGAAAGTCTATGGGGGCGAGAAAATTATGGATTACACACGGACCATGCGTATGACTTGCGAGAAATGCGCAGCGGTGTTCTCTAGAAAAGCCGGTAATTCAGCGCGGTGTACAGTAAAATCACACTGATAGAATAGAATAGAATAGGTAGAATAAATGTGTACACATAGAATAGGTATATATATATGTCAGTGAGACACATATATATATATATATATATTTATATTTAATTCAGCGCTAGATAGCAGAAAAGCCGGTAATTCAATCGCCGGTTTTTGCTATCTCCTTCACAAACCCGACAGGATATGAGACATGGTTTACATACAGTAAACCATCTCATATCCCTTCTTTTATTACATGTTCCTCTTTACTAATGTAACAAGTGTATGTGTGTCAAATTTGGGGTCTCTAGCTATTAAATTCAAGGGTTAAATCCCGGAAAAAATTGGCGTGGGCTCCCGCACAAATTTCTCCGCCAGAGTGGGAAAGCTAGTGACTGAGGGTAGATATTAATAGCCTAGAGAGGGACCATGGTTATAGGACCCCCCTGGCTAAAAACATCTGCCTGCAGCCACCCCAGAAAAGGCACATATGTAAGATGCGCCTATTCTGGCACTTAGCCTCTCTCTTCCCACTCCCCTGTAGCAGTGGGATATGGGGTAATAAAGGGATATTGTCACCTTGCTATTGTAAGGTGACATTAAGCCAAGTTAATAATGGAGAGGCGTCAATTATGACACCTATCCATTATTAATCCAATAGTACGAAATGGTTAATAAAACACACACACATTATTAAAAAGTATTTTAATGAAATAAAGACAAATGGTGTTTTAATATTTTATTATACTCTTAATCCACCTAAAGACCCTTATCACCTGAAGTAAAGTAAAAAAAACAAACAACAATATCCCATACCTTCCGTCGTTCAGTCTTGTCCCCCGCTATAAATCCATCCGAAGGGGTTAAATCATTTTACACCCAGGAGCTCTGCTAATGCAGCTGTGCTCCTGCCTGTAAAACTTGGTGAATGAATGGAATGCAGGGGAATGTACTGTAGTTACCTCGAGTCGCGGTCATGCGCGCTCTGCTGGATGAACTCATATGAACTCATATGTAAACTAGGGGGCTGGTCAGTGAGGGATCAGTGACCTGTCAGAAGCCTATTAATTTGTTAAATCCTGCTGTCAAATGCTGACATCAGGCATTTAACTAAAGCTTCCATCGCGTGGCCGGAAATACGCGCATCGCTGACCCCGTCACGTGATCGGGGGGTCAACGCTGCGTTGCCATAACAACCTGAGGTCTCCTCGAGACCTCTATGGTTGTTGATGCTGGATTGCTATGAGCGCCACCCTGTGATTGGCGCTCATAGCAATGCTGTATTTCTACTACATAGAGGCGATCTATGCATCACCTCTATGTAGCAGAGGTGATCGCACTACGCCAGCTTCTAGGATCCTATGGAGGCTACTGAAGCATGCCAAAAGTTAAAAAAAAGTGTTTTAAAAAAAGAAATAAATAAAAAAACATAACAGTTTTGCTCAAATCAAAACAAAAAAAAATCAATATTTGGTATCTCCGCGTTCAGAATCGCCCGATCTATCAATAAAAAAAAAAATAAAAAATAATAATAATAATCTGACCGCTAAATGGCGTAGCGCAAAAAAAAAATCAAAGTGCCAGAATTACTTTTTTTGGTCGCAGTGACATTGCATTAAAATGCAACATTAAAAGAACGTGCACAAGAGTGGTATCATTAAAAACGTCAGCTCGGTGCGCAAAATGTAAGCCCTAACCCAACCCGAGATCACAAAAAATGGAGACGCTATGGGTATCGGACAATGGCACCATTTTTTTTTTTTTCTTTAGCAAACTTTGGAATTTTTTTTCACCACTTAACCCCTTAGTGACAGAGCCAATTTGGTACTTAATGACCGAGCCAATTTTTACAATTCTGACCACTGTACCATTGTACTTCAAGTTAGTGGTAACATTTCTTCGATATTACTTGCGATTATTTATGAAAAAAATGGAAATATGGCGAAAATTTTTAAAATTTTGCAATTTTCAAACTTTGTATTTTTATGCCCTTAAATCAGAGAGATATGTCACGAAAAATAGTTAATAAATAACATTTTCCACATGTCTACTTTACATCAGCACAATTTTGGAAACAAAATTTTTTTTTGTTAGGGAGTTATAAGGGTTAAAAGTTGACCAGCAATTTCTCATTTTTACAACACCATGTTTTTTTTAGGGACCACATCACCTTTGAAGTCATTTTGAGGGGTCTATATGATAAAATAACCAAGTGTGACACCATTCTAAAAGCTGCACCCCTCAAGCTGCTCAAAACCACATTCAAGAAGTTTATTAACCCTTTACGTACTTCACAGGAACTGAAACAATGTGGACGAAAAAAATGAACATTTAACTTTTTTTTGCAAACATTTTACTTCAGAACCATTTTTTTTAATTTTCACAAGTGTAAAAACAGAAATTTAACCACAAATTTTGTTGTGCAATTTCTCCTGAGTACGCCGATACCCCATATGTGGAGGTAAACCATTGTTTGGGCGCACCGCAGAGCTTGGAAGAGAAGGAGTGCCATTTAACTGTTTCAATGCAGAATTGGCTGGAATTGAGATCGGACGCCATGTCGCGTTTGGAGAGCCCCTGATGTGCCTAAACAGTGGAAACCCCCCACAAGTGACCCCATTTTGGGAACTAGACCCCTTAAGGAACTTATCTAGATGTGTGGTGAGCACTTTGAACCCCCAAGTGCTTCACAGAAGTTTATAATGTAGAGCCGTGAAAATAAAAAATCGCATTTATTTTCACAAAAATGATTTTTTCGCCCACAAATTCTTATTTTCACAAGGGTAACAGGAGAAATTAGACCACAAAAGTTGTGCAATTTCTCCTGAGTACGTCGATACCCCATATGTGGAGGTAAACCACTGTTTGGGCGCACCGCAGAGCTTGGAAGTGAAGGAGCACCTGTTTGACTTTTTCAATGCAGAATTGGCTGGAATTGAGATCGGATGCCATGTTGCGTTTGGAGAGCCCCTGATGTGCCAAAACAGTGGAAACCCCCCACAAGTAATACCATTTTGGAAACTAGACCCCTTAAGGAACTTATCTAGATGTGTGGTGAGCACTTTGAACCCCCAAGTGCTTCACAGAAGTTTATAACGTAGAGCCGTGAAAATAAAAAATCGCATTTTTTCTACAAAAATGATTTTTTTGCCCCAAAATTTTTATTTTCACAAGGGTAACAGGAGAAATTAGACCACAAAAGTTGTTGTGCAATTTCTCCTGAGTACGTTGATACCGCATATGTGGGGGTAAACCACTGTTTGGGCGCACCGCAGAGCTTGGAAGAGAAGGAGTGTCGTTTTACCTTTTCAATGTAGAATTGGCTGGAATTGAGATCGGACGACATGTCACGTTTGGAGAGCCCCTGTTGTGCCTAAACAGTGGAAACCCCCCACAAATGACACCATTTTGGAAACTAGACCCCTTAAGGAACTTATCTAGATGTGTGGTGAGCACTTTAAACTCCCAGGTGCTTCACAGAAGTTTATAATGTAGAGCCGTGAAAATTAAAAAATCGAATTTTTTCTACAAAAATGATTTTTTGCCTCCAAATTTTTATTTTACCAAGGGTAACAGGAGAAAATGGACCACAGAAGTTGTTGTACAATTTGTCCTGAGTACGCCGACACCCCATATGTGGGGGTAAACCACTGTTTGGGCGCATGGCTGAGCTCGGAAGCAAAGGAGCGCCATTTGACTTTTCAATGCAAAATTGACTGGAATTGAGATCGGACGCCATGTCGCGTTTGGAGAGCCCCTGATGTGCCTAAACAGTAGAAACCCCCCAAAAGTGACCCCATTTTGGAAACTAGACCCCCCCATGGAACTTATCTAGATGTGTAGTGAGAACTTTGAATGCCCAAGTGCATCACAGAAGTTTATAATGCAGAGTCGTGAAAATAAAAAATATTTTTTTTTTTAACAAAAAAGATTTTTTAGCCCCCAAGTTTTTATTTTCACAAGGGTAACAAGAGAAATTGGACCCCAAAAGTTGTTGTCCAATTTGTCTTGAGTATGCTGGTACCCCATATGTGGGGGTAAACTACTGTTTGGGCGCATGGCTGAGCTTGGAAGGGAAGGAGCACCGTTTTGGAATGCAGACTTTGATAGAATTGTCTCCGGGCATTATGTTGCGTTTGCAGACCCCTAATGTACCTAAACAGTAGAAACCTCCAACAAGTGACCCCATTTTGGAAAATAGACCCCCCCCAAGGAACTCATCTAGATATGTGGTGAGAACTTTGAATGCCCAAGTGCTTCATAGAAGTTTATAATGCAGAGTAGTGAAAATAAAAAAATATATTTTTTCCACAAAAAAGATTTTTAGCCCCAAAATTTTTATTTTCACAAGGGTAACAAGAGAAATTGGACCCCAAAAGTTGTTGTCCAATTTGTCCTGAGTATGCTGGTACCCAATATGTGGGGGTAAAGCACTGTTTGGGCACACGGCAGAGCTCGGAAGGGAAGGAGCGCCATTTTGGAATGCAGGCTTTTGATAGAATGGTCTGCGGGCGTTATGTTGCGTTTGCAGAGCCACTGATGTACCTAAACAGTAGAAACCCCCCACAAGTGAACCCATTTTGGAAACTAGACCCCCCAAGGAACTTATCTAGATATGTGGTGAGAACTTTGAATGCCCAGGTGCTTCACAGAAGTTTATAATGCAGAGTAGTGAAAATAGAAAATATTTTTTTTTCCCACAAAAAAGATTTTTAGCCCCCAAGTTTTTATTTTCACAAGGGTAACAGGAGAAATTGGACCCCAAAAGTTGTTGTCCAATATATCCCGAGTACGCTGATGCCCCATATGTGGGGGTAAACCACTGTTTGGGCACACGGCAGAGTTCAGAAGGGAGGGAGCACCATTTGACTTTTTTAGCGCAAAATTGGCTGTCGTGTTTGGAGACCCCCTGATGTACCTAAACAGTGGAAACCCCCCAATTCTAACTCCAACCCTAACTCCAACACACCCCTAACCCTAATCTCAACATGATCCATAATCCTAATCACAACCCTAATGATAATCACAACCCTATCCCCAAAACAGCCCTAATCTCAACCCTAACCATAACCCTAATCAAAACCCTAAATCCAACACACCCCTAACCCTAATCTCAACCCTAACCTCAAACCTAACCCTAATCCCAATACACCCCTAATCCTAATCCCAACCCTAACCTTAACCCTAATCCCAACCCTAACCCTAATCCCAACCCTAATCCCAAATGTAACCCTAATCCCAACCCTAATCCCAAACGTAACCCTAATCCCAACCCTAATCCCAAACGTAACCCTAATACAACACTAATCCAAACCCTAACCCTAATTCCAACTCTAACCCTAACTTTAGCCCCAACCCTAACCCTAACTTTAGCCCGAACCCTAACCATAACTTTAGCCCCAACCCTAACCCTAATTTTAGCCCCAACCCTAGCCCTAACCCTAACTTTAGCCCCAACCCTAACCCTAAATTTAACCCTAACCCTAGCCCTAACTTTAGCCCTAACCCTAAGGCTACTTCCACACTTGCGTCGTGTGGCATCCGTCGCAATCCGTCGTTTTGGACAAAAAACAGATCCTGCAAATATGCCCACAGGATGCCTTTTTTGCCCATAGACTTGTATTACCAACGGATGGCCACACGTTGCGTCCATCGTGCATTGGATCCGTTGTGTTTTGGCGGACCGTCGTCACAAAAAAAGTTCAATATAACCTTTTTTTTGTACGTTGCGTCCGCCATTTCCACGCATGCGTGGCCGTAACTCTGCCCCCTCCTCCCCAGGACATAGACTGGGCAGCCGATGCGTTGAAAAACTGCATCCGCTGCCCACGTTGTGCACAATTTTCACAACGTGCGTCGGTACGTCGGGCCAACGCATTGCGACCGCCCCGTACCGACGCAAGTGTGAAAGAAGCCTAAGGCTACCTTCACACTAGCGTCGTACTCGGCCCATCGCAGTGTGTCGGGCCGACGTACCGACGCTAGCGTTGTAAGTGCCGCACAACGGGTGCAGCGGATGCTGTTTTTTCAAAGCATCCGCTGCCCCATTGTGAGGTGCGGGGAGGCGGGGGCAGAGTTCCGGCCGCGCATGGCCGGTCGGAAATGGCGGACACGTCGCACAAAAAAAGTTACATGTAGCGTTTTTTTGTGCTGACGGTCCGCCAAAGCACGACGCATCCGTCGTACGATGGATGCGACGTGTGGCAATCCGTCGCAGTGTGTCGCTAATGCAAGTCAATGGAGAAAAAACGCATCCTGCAAGCACTTTTGCAGGATGCGTTTCTTCTCCAACGACACATTGCGACAGAAGCCAAAAAACGCTAGTGTGAAAGTAGCCTAACCCTAACCCTAGCCCTAACCCTAAATTTAGCCCCAACCCTAACCCTAAATTTAGCCCCAACCCTAACCCTAGCCCTAACCCTAGCCCTAGCCCTAACCCTAGCCCTAACCCTAACCCTAATTTTAGCCCCAACTCGTCTCTCCTGCCGGCCGGCAGATGGCAGCAGATGGCGGGCGCACTGCGCATGCGCCCACCATTTTCTTTCCCGAGGAAGAAGCCGGCCGGCAAGAGGAGACGCAGGAGGACCCAGGGACACCGGGTGAGTATGATAGGGTCCCCGAATCCCCCTATTTCTCTGTCCTCTGATGTGCGATCACATCAGAGGACAGAGAATTACAGATCTTTTTTTTTTTTTTTTTTTTTTTAAACAGTTAATTACCGGCGATCGCAAAACAGGGGTCAGTAAAAAACGACCCTGATCATGTTCTTTGGGGTCTCGGCTACCCCCTTTATCGGCGGGCTTATATGTAACATCATCAAGTTTCTTAAGACGTTTCAAACATGTTCGTTCAGATGTCGACATATTATCTTTATAGATTTTTAAGGGTATATTTTCAAAATCTTTTTATACCATTTGTACAAAGATTTCAATATTTGGGCATATTGACAGAGGAGGAAACTTTTTAGATTTAGGTTTAATTGTTACAGGTACAATACCTAAGGATGGCAAGTCGTGTTCTCTGCTCAATTCTTCCAGTATTTGTAACGCTTCTTGTTCCTCAGGCATCGGAAAATTACGTCTCGTATCTTCATTGTGGAACCACTTTTTAAAAACCAGTGTGCGCGTCCATACTGATGCCGCCTCTGCTCTGCTACGTCCACACTGATGCCGCCTCAGCTCTGCTACGTCCACACTAGGGTTGAGCGAAACGGGTCGATCATTTTCAAAAGTCGCCGACTTTTGGCTAAGTCGGCGTCTCATGAAACCCGATCCGACCCCTGTGCTTGTCGGCCATGCGGTACGCGACTTTCGCGCCAAAGTCGCGTTTCAATGACGCGAAAAGCGCCATTTCTCAGCCAATGAAGGTGAACGCAGAGTGTGGGCAGCGTGATGACATAGGTCCTGGTCCCCACCATCTTAGAGAAGGGCATTGCAGTGATTGGCTTGCTGTCTGCGGCGTCACAGGGGCTATAAAGGGGCATTCCCGCCGACCGCCATCTCACTGCTGCTGATCTGAGCTTAGGGAGAGGTTGCTGCCGCTTCGTCAGAAGCAGGGAGAGCGTTAGGCAGGGTCCACTAACCACCAAACCGCTTGTGCTGTAGCGATTTCCACTGTCCAACACCACCTTCGGTGTGCAGGAACAGTGGAAGCTATTTTTTTTTTTTTTCCTCAGCGCTGTAGCTCATTGGGCTGCCCTAGAAGGCTCCGTGATAGCTGTATTGCTGTGTGTACGCCACTGTGGAAACCAACTGCTTTTTTCAAAGCACATATCCTCTTGTTCCTTTCTGCACAGCTATCTTTTTTGTTTGTCCACACTTTTTATTTAATTTGTGCATCAGTCCACTCCTATTGCTGCCTGCCATACCTGGCTGAGATTACTGCAGGGAGATAGTAATTGTAGGACAGTCCCTGTTTTTTTTTTTTTGTTTTTTTTTTTGTGGGAGATTAAGATTGGCATTTCTGCTACAGTGCCATCCCTGTGTGTGCCATCTCTCACTGAGTGGGCCATAGAAAGCCTATTTATTTTTTCCGTGATTTGTGTTCTAAATTCTACCTCAACACAAAAACACTACATCAATCAGTGGTAGAAAAATATTGGCCTCAGTCAGGGCTTGTGTGCCACTGCTGTGTGTGCTATCTCTCATTCAGTGGGCTATAGAAAGCCTATTTATTTATTTATTTTTTTTTCTTATTATTTGGTTTCTAAAGTCTCCCTGAAAAAAATAAAAAAATAAAAAAACAGTGGGAGAGTAATATTGCCCTTTCAGCTTGTGTGCCAGTCTTGACTCCTGGGTGTGCCACCTCTCTCTCATTCAGTGGGCCATAGAAAGGCTATTTATTTTTTTGGTTTTTTTAATATTATTTGGTTTCTAAAGTCTCCCTGAAAATAAAAGAAAAAAAACTTAAGAAAACAGTGGGAGAGTAATATTGCCCTTTCAGCTTGTGCGCCAGTCTTGACTCCTGGGTGTGCCACCTCTCTCTCTCTAATTGTGGGCCATAGAAAGCCTTTTTTTTTTTGTTTGTTTTTTAATATTATTTGGTTTCTAAAGTCTCCCTTAAAAAACAAAAAATACATAAAAAAACAGTGGGAGAGTAATATTGCCCTTTCAGCTTGTGTGCCAGTCTTGACTCCTGGGTGTGCCAACTCTCTCTCTCATTCAGTGGGCCATAGAAAGCCTATTTATTTTTTTGGTTTTTTTAATATTATTTGGTTTCTAAAGTCTCCCTGAAAAAAAAAAAAAACATAAAAAAACAGTGGGAGAGTAATATTGCCCTTTCAGCTTGTGTGCCAGTCTTGACTCCTGGGTGTGCCACCTCTCTCCCTCTCATTCAGTGGGCCATAGAAAGCCTATTTATTTTTTTTTTAAATATTATTGGGTTTCTAAAGTCTCCCTTAAAAAACAAAAAAAACATAAAAAAACAGTGGGAGAGTAATATTGCCCTTTCAGCTTGTGTGCCAGTCTTGACTCCTGGGTGTGCCACCTCTCTCATTCAGTGGGCCATAGAAAGCATTTTTTTTTCCTTGATTTGTGTTCTAAAATCTACCTCAACACAAAAACACTACATCAATCAGTGGGAGAAAAATATTGGCCTCAGTCAGGGCTTGTGTGCCACTGCTGTGTGTGCTATCTCTCATTCAGTGGGCTATAGAAAGCCTATTTATTTATTTATTTTTTTTCTTATTATTTGGTTTCTAAAGTCTCCCTGAAAAAAAATAAAAAAATAAAAAAACAGTGGGAGAGTAATATTGCCCTTTCAGCTTGTGTGCCAGTCTTGACTCCTGGGTGTGCCACCTCTCTCTCTCATTCAGTGGGCCATAGAAAGCCTACTTATTTTTTTGGTTTTTTTAATATTATTTGGTTTCTAAAGTCTCCCTGAAAAAAAAAAAAAACATAAAAAAACAGTGGGAGAGTAATATTGCCCTTTCAGCTTGTGTGCCAGTCTTGACTCCTGGGTGTGCCACCTCTCTCATTCAGTGGGCCATAGAAAGCCTATTTATTTATTTTTTTAAATATTATTGGGTTTCTAAAGTCTCCCTTAAAAAACAAAAAATACATAAAAAAACAGTGGGAGAGTAATATTGCCCTTTCAGCTTGTGTGCCAGTCTTGACTCCTGGGTGTGCCACCTCTCTCATTCAGTGGGCCATAGAAAGCCTATTTATTTTTTTTTTTTAAATATTATTGGGTTTCTAAAGTCTCCCTTAAAAAACAAAAAATACATAAAAAAACAGTGGGAGAGTAATATTGCCCTTTCAGCTTGTGTGCCAGTCTTGACTCCTGGGTGTGCCACCTCTCTCTCTCATTCAGTGGGCCATAGAAAGCCTATTTATTTTTTTGGTTTTTTTAATATTATTTGGTTTCTAAAGTCTCCCTTAAAAAACAAAAAAAACATAAAAAAACAGTGGGAGAGTAATATTGCCCTTTCAGCTTGTGTGCCAGTCTTGACTCCTGGGTGTGCCACCTCTCTCATTCAGTGGGCCATAGAAAGCCTATTTATTTATTTTTTTAAATATTATTTGGTTTCTAAAGTCTCCCTGAAAAAAAAAAAACATAAAAAAACAGTGGGAGAGTAATATTGCCCTTTCAGCTTGTGTGCCAGTCTTGACTCCTGGGTGTGCCACCTCTCTCTCTCATTCAGTGGGCCATAGAAAGGCTATTTATTTTTTTGGTTTTTTTAATATTATTTGGTTTCTAAAGTCTCCCTGAAAACAAAAAAAAACATAAAAAAACAGTGGGAGAGTAATATTGCCCTTTCAGCTTGTGTGCCAGTCTTGACTCCTGGGTGTGCCACCTCTCTCTCTCATTCAGTGGGCCATAGAAAGCATTTTTTTTTTTCCTTGATTTGTGTTCTAAAATCTACCTCAACACAAAAACACTACATCAATCAGTGGGAGAAAAATATTGGCCTCAGTCAGGGCTTGTGTGCCACTGCTGTGTGTGCTATCTCTCATTCAGTGGGCTATAGAAAGCCTATTTATTTATTTTTTTTTTTTCTTATTATTTGGTTTCTAAAGTCTCCCTGAAAAAAAATAAAAAAATAAAAAAACAGTGGGAGAGTAATATTGCCCTTTCAGCTTGTGTGCCAGTCTTGACTCCTGGGTGTGCCACCTCTCTCTCTCATTCAGTGGGCCATAGAAAGCCTACTTATTTTTTTGGTTTTTTTAATATTATTTGGTTTCTAAAGTCTCCCTGAAAAAAAAAAAAACATAAAAAAACAGTGGGAGAGTAATATTGCCCTTTCAGCTTGTGTGCCAGTCTTGACTCCTGGGTGTGCCACCTCTCTCATTCAGTGGGCCATAGAAAGCCTATTTATTTATTTTTTTAAATATTATTGGGTTTCTAAAGTCTCCCTTAAAAAACAAAAAATACATAAAAAAACAGTGGGAGAGTAATATTGCCCTTTCAGCTTGTGTGCCAGTCTTGACTCCTGGGTGTGCCACCTCTCTCATTCAGTGGGCCATAGAAAGCCTATTTTTTTTTTTTTTAAAATAATATTGGGTTTCTAAAGTCTCCCTTAAAAAACAAAAAATACATAAAAAAACAGTGGGAGAGTAATATTGCCCTTTCAGCTTGTGTGCCAGTCTTGACTCCTGGGTGTGCCACCTCTCTCTCTCATTCAGTGGGCCATAGAAAGCCTATTTATTTTTTTGGTTTTTTTAATATTATTTGGTTTCTAAAGTCTCCCTTAAAAAACAAAAAAAACATAAAAAAACAGTGGGAGAGTAATATTGCCCTTTCAGCTTGTGTGCCAGTCTTGACTCCTGGGTGTGCCACCTCTCTCATTCAGTGGGCCATAGAAAGCCTATTTATTTATTTTTTTAAATATTATTTGGTTTCTAAAGTCTCCCTGAAAAAAAAAAAACATAAAAAAACAGTGGGAGAGTAATATTGCCCTTTCAGCTTGTGTGCCAGTCTTGACTCCTGGGTGTGCCACCTCTCTCTCTCATTCAGTGGGCCATAGAAAGGCTATTTATTTTTTTGGTTTTTTTAATATTATTTGGTTTCTAAAGTCTCCCTGAAAACAAAAAAAACATAAAAAAACAGTGGGAGAGTAATATTGCCCTTTCAGCTTGTGTGCCAGTCTTGACTCCTGGGTGTGCCACCTCTCTCTCTCATTCAGTGGGCCATAGAAAGCATTTTTTTTTTTCCTTGATTTGTGTTCTAAAATCTACCTCAACACAAAAACACTACATCAATCAGTGGGAGAAAAATATTGGCCTCAGTCAGGGCTTGTGTGCCACTGCTGTGTGTGCTATCTCTCATTCAGTGGGCTATAGAAAGCCTATTTATTTATTTATTTTTTTTCTTATTATTTGGTTTCTAAAGTCTCCCTGAAAAAAAAAAAAACATAAAAAAACAGTGGGAGAGTAATATTGCCCTTTCAGCTTGTGTGCCAGTCTTGACTCCTGGGTGTGCCACCTCTCTCTCTCATTCAGTGGGCCATAGAAAGGCTATTTATTTTTTTGGTTTTTTTAATATTATTTGGTTTCTAAAGTCTCCCTTAAAAAACAAAAAATACATAAAAAAACAGTGGGAGAGTAATATTGCCCTTTCAGCTTGTGTGCCAGTCTTGACTCCTGGGTGTGCCACCTCTCTCTCTCATTCAGTGGGCCATAGAAAGCCTATTTATTTTTTTGTTTTTTTTAATATTATTTGGTTTCTAAAGTCTCCCTGAGGAAAAAAAAAAATAAATTAGGTGGGAGATTAATATTGACATTAGTGCTTGAGTGACAGTCCTGCGTGTGTGTCATCTCTGTGATTTTGTGCCACAGAAAACAGAGTGTGTAACATTGTGCCTGATTTTCCTTGTGGTCTCACCAACCTGTTAAGGGATATTGAAATCATACTGAAGTTATAGCTCACCGTGTAAGTTGTTTGACAGCAACAAATAAAGTTACTTTGGTTAAGATTTTAAAACAATGAGGAAGTCTGGTGCAAGAGGTCGTCGTGGGCGTTCATTGTCAGCTGGTAATGATGGTAGTGGTAGTGGAGCATCAGGTGGTCGTGGGGATAAAAATATTCCACCTAAGTCTGGAGCTGTGGAGCCAGTTTCGTCGTCAGGCTACACAAGGCCTCGAACGCTCTCTTTTCTGGGAGTAGGAAAACCGCTTTTAAAGGCGGAGCAGCAACAGCAAGTTTTGGCTTACATTGCAGACTCAGCCTCTAGCTCTTTTGCCTCCTCTTCCGAAACTGGTAAATGTAAAAGCAGCGCGTCGCTTGTGGATGTTCACGGTCAGGGACAAGTCGCTTCCTTGTCCTCCTCAGCAAAAACTACAACAAGAGAGAAGGATGCAGCAGGCGACACAACGGGTCACTCCATGGAGCTCTTTACACATACCGTCCCTGGCTTAGAAAGTGAAACATTTAACAGGCCATGCCCATTACAAGTAGATTCTGACATGGAGTGCACTGATGCACAGCCACAGCCAGAGTACTATGCTGCTCCTTTGACTCAGACCACCACATTGCCCTCTCAGGGTACAGATCCACAATCAGACCCTGATGAGACTATGTTGCCCGGCCACGAACGCTATACCACCGACCGACACAGTGACACAGACGAAGTTGCACACGAGCTCGAAGAGGAGGTAATAGATGACCCAGTTATTGACCCCGATTGGCAGCCATTGGGGGAACAGGGTGCAGGCGGCAGTAGTTCAGAAGCGGAGGTGGAGGAGGGGCCGCAGCAGGCATCAACATCGCAACAGGTTCCATCTGCCGGGCCCGTATCTGGCCCAAAACGCGTGTCAAAGCCAAAACCTGTTGGAGGACAGCGTGGCCATCCGGTTAAAGCTCAGTCTGCAATCCCTGAAAAGGGATCCGAGTCTAGGAAGAGTGCAGTCTGGCATTTTTTTAAACAACATCCAACTGATCAGCGCAAAGTCATCTGTCAAAAATGTTCAACTAGCTTAAGCAGAGGTCAGAATCTGAAAAGTCTAAATACTAGTTGCATGCATAGACACTTAACCACCATGCATTTTCAAGCCTGGACTAACTACCAAACGTCCCTTAAGGTTGTAGCACCCTCGGCCAATGAAGCTAGTCAGCAACGCAACATCCCTTCCGTCACTGTAAGGCCACCATTTTCCGCACCACCGGCAGTATCTGTGCAGGTTTCTTTGCCAGCCAAAAGCAGTCAGGTTCAGGGAACCACCAGTTTTGTAGGAGGAAATATTGCATCTAGGGCACCGGCGGAAACAATACCGTCTCCAACCGTCTCTCAGTCTGCCATGTACACCGGCACACCCGAAAGTTCCACGATCTCCAGCTCTCCAGTCCAGCTCACCCTACATGAGACTCTGGTTAGAAAAAGGAAGTACTTATCCTCGCATCCGCGTACACAGTGTTTTAACGCCCACATAGCTAGACTAATCTCGTTAGAGATGATGCCCTACCGGTTAGTTGAAAGCGAAGCTTTCAAAGCCCTGATGGAGTACGCTGAACCACGATACGAGCTACACAGTCGACACTTTTTTTCCAGAAAAGCCATCCCAGCCCTGCACCAGCATGTTAAACAGCGCATCGTCCATGCACTCAGGCAATCTGTGAGTACAAAGGTGCACCTGACTACAGATGCATGGACCAGTAGGCATGGCCAGGGACGTTATGTGTCCATCACGGCACACTGGGTGAATGTGGTGGATGCAGGGTCCACAGGCGACATCAATTTAGGGACAGTTGTGCCTAGCCCACGGTCTAGGAAACAGTTGGCTGTAGGCGTTCGCACCCCCTCCTCCTCCTCCTCCTCGTCCTCCTGCAGAAGCTACAGCTCTTCCACAGAACGCAGTCTGCCAACCACTCCATCGGCAGATGACACTGTTGCACACCAGTTGTCCCATTATGGGCCAGCTACTGCCAAGCGTCAGCAGGCTGTATTGGCTATGAAGTGTTTGGGCGACAACAGACACACCGCGGAAGTTCTATCCGAGTTCTTGCAACAAGAAACGCAGTCGTGGCTGGGCACAGTAGATCTTGAGGCAGGCAAGGTAGTGAGTGATAACGGAAGGAATTTCATGGCTGCCATCTCCCTTTCCCAACTGAAACACATTCCTTGCCTGGCTCACACCTTAAACCTTGTGGTGCAGTGCTTATTGAAAACTTATCCTGGGTTCTCCGACCTGCTCCTCAAAGTGCGTGCACTTTGCTCACATATCCGACGTTCGCCTGTACAAGCCAGCCGTATGCAGACCTATCAGCGGTCTTTGAACCTTCCCCAGCATCGCCTAATCATAGACGTTGCAACAAGGTGGAACTCAACACTGCACATGCTTCAGAGACTGTGCGAACAGAGGCGTGCTGTTATTTATTTGTGGGAGGATACACGGGCAGGCAGTAGGATGGCAGACATGGAGTTGTCAGGTGTGCAGTGGTCTAAGATACAAGACATGTGTCAAGTCCTTCAGTGTTTTGAGGAATGCACACGGCTGGTTAGTGCAGACAACGCCGTAATAAGCATGAGCATCCCCCTAATGCATCTGCTGATGCAAAGTTTGACGCACATAAAGGAGCAGGCGTCTGCACCAGAGGAAGAGGAAAGCCTTGATGACAGTCAGCCATTGTCTGGTCAGGGCAGTGTACAGGATGAGGTAGCGGGCGAAGAGGAGGTGGAGGACGAGGAGGATGATGGGGATGAGTATATTTTTAATGCCGAACCTTTCCCGGGGGCACAGGAAATTGGTTGCGTGTCACGGCCGGGTTCTGGTTTTTTGAGGGACACAAGTGACGTAGATTTGCCTGCAACTGCCCCTCAACCAATCACAACCGGAGATTTGACAACTGGAACTTTGGCCCACATGGCGGATTATGCCTTACGTATCCTAAAAAGGGACACACGCATTACGAAAATGATGAACGATGACGATTACTGGTTGGCCTGCCTCCTTGATCCACGCTATAAAGGCAAATTGCAAAATATTATGCCACATGAGAACTTGGAACTAATATTAGCAACCAAACAATCAACTCTTGTTGACCGTTTGCTTCAGGCATTCCCAGCACACAGCGCACGTGATCGTTCTCACACGAGCTCCAGGGGGCAGCAGACTAGGAGTGTTAGGGGTGCACACATCAGAAGTGGCGTTGGACAGAGGGGTTTTCTGACCAGGTTGTGGAGTGATTTTGCTATGACCGCAGACAGGACAGGTACTGCTGCATCAATTGAAAGTGACAGGAGACAACATTTGTCCAGTATGGTTACTAACTATTTTTCATCCCTTATCGATGTTCTCCCTCAACCGTCATTCCCATTTGATTACTGGGCCTCCAAATTAGACACCTGGCCAGAATTGGCAGAATATGCATTGCAGGAGCTTGCTTGCCCGGCAGCAAGTGTCCTATCAGAAAGAGTATTCAGTGCTGCAGGTTCAATATTAACCGAAAAAAGGACTCGTCTGGCTACCCAAAATGTTGACGATCTAACATTCATTAAAATGAACCACAACTGGATTTCGAAATCTTTTGCCCCACCTTGCCCGGCCGACACCTAGCTTTCCTATGAAAAGCTCTTGCCTGTGAATTACTTTTCTAATGTCTAATTTGCTGCAGCTGATTGTACAGCATACGACATGTTTACACCTCCCTAAATGGCAAAACTCCCCACACGGGGCCGTGGTATCGCGACTTGGCGCAAGCACCCGTGAGACTGCTGTTTGTCTGAAGAGGTGGGTGTGCTCGCTTTTGGTTGACGGCATTGCTACTGGGTCCCTCATAGTACAATGTAGTGTCTCTGGCGGTGGTGGTGCGCACCCAACGTCAGACACACCGTTGTAACATGAGGGGCCCTGGGGCGGTCCCGCCGGCCTCAAGAGAGTTCCCCCCTACCCCAGCTCAAAATGTGCTCTACCACGTGCAAAATTATGTCGCACAGCTCCACCAATCTTTAGTCTATTCGCTGACATCATTCAATGTCTGGCACTGACAATACAAATTTGTAGACATCTATGATGCAACTTAAAGTAGTCTGTGTCTGTGTCCTATATTGGCACCATTAAATAGTTACTGCCAAATTACTATGTCAGAAACTCAGTAGATGAGCCCACCCCTGTACCTAAGTATGCCACCTTTTTTTTTGTTTTGGTTGTTTTGCGAGACATTAACATCTATTTATATTTTGGGAGTACTGGGACAGACACTCCTTGCACTACTCCTCCACTCACCACCAAGCTGCCTGTGTATCCATGTAACCGCTGTAAAGCTGCCATGAGCCTATTGTTTGTTATTTTAGGCCTTTGATAGCCTGTCTGCGGTCCCTACTTTAAATACTCCTCCACTCATCACCAGCTGCCTGCCCGTGTATCCATGTAACCGCTGTAAAGCTGCCATGAGCCTATTGTTTGTTATTTTAGGCCCTTGATAGCCTGTCTGCGGTCCCTACTTTAAATACTCCTCCACTGACCACCAAGCTGCCTGTGTATCCATGTAACCGATGTAAAACTGCCATGAGCCTATTGTTTGTTATTTTAGGCCTTTGATAGCCTGTCTGCGGTCCCTACTTTAAATACTCCTCCACTCACCACCAAGCTGCCTGTGTATCCATGTAACCGCTGTAAAGCTGCCATGAGCCTATTGTTTGTTATTTTAGGCCTTTGATAGCCTGTCTGCGGTCCCTACTTTAAATACTCCTCCACTCATCACCAGCTGCCTGCCCGTGTATCCATGTAACCGCTGTAAAACTGCCATGAGCCTATTGTTTGTTATTTTAGGCCTTTGATAGCCTGTCTGCGGTCCCTACTTTAAATACTCCTCCACTCATCACCAGCTGCCTGCCCGTGTATCCATGTAACCGCTGTAAAACTGCCATGAGCCTATTGTTTGTTATTTTAGGCCTTTGATAGCCTGTCTGCGGTCCCTACTTTAAATACTCCTCCACTCATCACCAGCTGCCTGCCCGTGTATCCATGTAACCGCTGTAAAACTGCCATGAGCCTATTGTTTGTTATTTTAGGCCTTTGATAGCCTGTCTGCGGTCCCTACTTTAAATACTCCTCCACTCACCACCAAGCTGCCTGTGTATCCATGTAACCGCTGTAAAGCTGCCATGAGCCTATTGTTTGTTATTTTAGGCCTTTGATAGCCTGTCTGCGGTCCCTACTTTAAATACTCCTCCACTGACCACCAAGCTGCCTGTGTATCCATGTAACCGATGTAAAACTGCAGTATTTTGCTTATAAAAAAGAAAATACTGGAGAGATATCAAATGCAGACATTTTAACATTAAAAACAAAAACACATACAACAAAAAACTGGTACAGTACAAAAATTGGCCACCAGCTACAAAAACTTGCTCCTGCAAGTAGTTAACTGAAAGGTTTTTTTCCATTGAAAACACAGATATGGCATCCACCGAGTGTTGTCCTGTCGCGTCTTCTTTATATTATTGCCAAGAAGCTGCAACTGAATAAAGCTGAGCTTCTACCTTCTGCCTCTTACTAACTGCTGTTTTTTTAAAAAATTGGCTGTTCCGGCCTACTAAAGGTGTCTGTCTGCCCCTGCCTGGTGTTGTCCTCAACTGAATAAAGCTGAGCTTCAACCTTCAGTTCCAAATTACCATTTTTAAAAATGCAATTGGCTGTTCCGGCCTACTAAAGGTGTCTGTCTGCCCCTGCCTGGTGTTGTCCTCAACTGAATAAAGCTGAGCTTCTACCTTCTGCCTCTTACTAACTGCTGTTTTTTTTAAAAATTGGCTGTTCCGGCCTACTAAAGGTGAATGTCTGCCCCTGCCTGGTGTTGTCCTCAACTGAATAAAGCTGAGCTTCAACCTTCAGTTCCAAATTACCATTTTTTAAAATGCAATTGGCTGTTCCGGCCTACTAAAGGTGAATGTCTGCCCCTGCCTGGTGTTGTCCTCAACTGAATAAAGCTGAGCTTCTACCTTCTGTTCCAAATTACCATTTTTAAAAATGCAATTGGCTGTTCCGGCCTACTAAAGGTGAATGTCTGCCCCTGCCTGGTGTTGTCCTCAACTGAATAAAGCTGAGCTTCTACCTTCTGTTCCAAATTACCATTTTTAAAAATGCCATTGGCTGTTCCGGCCTACTAAAGGTGTCTGTCTGCCCCTGCCTGGTGTTGTCCTCAACTGAATAAAGCTGAGCTTCAACCTTCTGCCTCTTACTAACTGCTGTTTTTTTAAAAAATTGGCTGTTCCGGCCTACTAAAGGTGTCTGTCTGCCCCTGCCTGGTGTTGTCCTCAACTGAACAAAGCTGAGCTTCCACATTCTGGCTTTCACCCTATACTATCAGATATTAAACTGCATTTGGCCTACTAGTGTGGTTAGGCCCTTGAAACAGTGTCTGCTGCTCTTGGGTTTGCTACTCCACTGAACAAAGCAATGCCGCCTGTTTAGTCCTGTTACCAATTTTGAACTGCATTTAGCCTACTTTATTCTTTGGCCCTATATCTGTTTCCTCCTCATCCTGCCCATTGCCCAGCCACTGCTAGATGAGTCTGCTGGTACATTGACCTAGACCACTACATTCCCCTTATACTCTACACAGCCAGAATCTGACCCTGCTGAAAGTAAGGTTCTCCTTCCCGCATGTTATACCACCTTACACAGGGACAGAGAGGAAGGTGCAGATGAAAGTGCAGGTTCCTTCATCAGGTGGGGGGGCATACTCGTTGGCGACGTCACTGGCACAGGGCCCCTCAGAGTACGCAAAAGTGTCGCTGCTGGTGGGAGGCGCCCCCGCCATGCAAACACACATCGCTGTACTTTGAGGGGCCATGTGCCAGTGCCAATGCGAACGAGTGGGCCCCCCCTGCTTGCTCAGGATCACAGCACTTGCAACGTTGAAATACTTACCTTTCCCTGCAACACCGCCGTGACGTAGTCCGCATTTCCTGGGCCCACGAAAAACTTGAGCCGGCCCTACTCCCCCCACAACTTTTGCCAAATGACCCCCAATTCCCTATGCCCAACTATTATTATAAAGTTAATTAAGATTGACAAGCTTCAGAAACAAGAATGGATGTTTTTGGCATTAAAATGGGCACTGTAGGTGTTTTCCTGGCCTCCACTCACTGCCGACTGTGCTTCCCCATTGACTTGCATTGGGTTTCGTGTTTCGGTCGATCCCCGACTTTTAGCGATAATCGGCCGACTGCACTCGACTCGACTCTGGACAAAATCGGGTTTCACAAAACCTGACTCGATCTTAAAAAAATGAAAGTCGCTCAACTCTAGTCCACACTGATGCAGCCTCTGCTCTGCTACGTCCATACTGATGCCGCCTCTGCTCTGCTACATCCATACTGATGCCTCCTCTGCTTTGCTACTTCCCTACTGATGCCGCCTCTGCTTTGCTACTTCCATACTGATGCCGCCTCAGCTCTGCTACGTCCATACTGATGCCTACTCTGCTTTGCTACATCCATACTGATGCCGCCTCAGCTCTGCTACGTCCATACTGATGCCACCTCAGCTTTGCTACGTCCATACTGATGCCGCCTCTGCTTTGCTACTTCCATACTGATGCCGCCTCTGCTCTGCTACGTCCATACTGATGCCGCCTCTGCTCTGCTACGTCCATACTGATGCCGCCTCTGCTCTGCTACGTCCACACTGATGCCGCCTCAGCTCTGCTACGTCCACACTGATGCAGCCTCTGCTCTGCTGCGTCCATACTGATGCCGCCTCTGCTCTGCTACGTCCATACTGATGCCGCCTCTGCTTTGCTACTTCCATACTGACGCTATCTGCATTCCCTATATTTGGACTACAACTCCCGGTACTATACTTGTGCCGATACCACGTGACCATTTGTTGGGCGTTTATTTATATGCATATTCAATAGAGGGCATCCTTGTGTGAGGTCGTCATGGTCTAGTACGCATGCGCGGTGTCACCCTGGGGATATGGTGGGTGCTGGCGGCGCTCGCCGGTGGTGGGCGGCTTGCTGGGCGGAGCTTCCTCCCTTGTGCGGCCGCATGGTTGGTTGCTCTGGACCGGCGCCGCCGACTGCCGGGAGCGCGCTAGTTCACCCTACCTCCCTTAGTCGTGTCAGTGTCGCGTGCGTCATGACGTCTTCATGACGCTATCTGCATTTCCTATATTTAGACTACAACTCCCGGCACTACATTTGTGCCTATACCACGTGACCATTTGTTGGGCGTTTACTTTTTCTGCCATTGGTCGTCCCTTAGTTCAAAAGGAGCTCATATGAACATGATGCCACTCCCCCTGACGAAGGCACCCCACCGAAACGCGCGTAGGGGCAGTGGCACCATTGTCTGAGTATCTAGGTAAAGTATTTAGTATTATCCTTTCCCTACCTTATTGGTTGCTATGTTGCTACTATCTTCTTTTGCAGCATTCTATGAAGCGTCTATGTATATATACCATAGAGGGTTTTAGTGGCATTACGGTAATAGTGACTCCTGTTTTCAGGATAGCAGCCTCATTTGTACCACTTGGTACTAGGCGATAACACTATAAGTATGGTAAGGTAGTGTGTGGTTGTTTTTTTCGATCTGTTTGTTACAATACTCATTCAATGTGGTGCCACTTACATCTTTTTTTGGCTCATTTGTATAACACACTTGTGGCTATCAGTTTTTTTAATGTGTCTTAGGCATTGTAGGGATTATATCCCCTGTTGTTGTTCTGTTTTTTCTTGAATAAAGATTATTATATTATTTTGCTCGTATACGTAATTTTTTTATATGATTATACTTCCATACTGATGCCGCCTCTGCTCTGCTACGTCCATGCTGATGCCGCCTCTGCTCTGCTACATCCACACTGATGCCACCTCTGCTTTGCTACGTCCATACTGATGCCGCCTCAGCTCTGCTACGTCAATACTGATGCCGCCTCTGCTCTGCTATGTCCATACTGATGCCGCCTCTGCTCTGCTACGTCCATACTGATGCCGCCTCTGCTCTGCTATGTCCATACTGATGCCGCCTCTGCTCTGCTACGTCCATACTGATGCCGCCTCTGCTCTGCTATGTCTATACTGATGCCGCCTCTGCTCTGCTACGTCCATACTGATGCCGCCTCTGCTTTGCTACATCCACACTGATGCCGCCTCAGCTCTGCTACATCCATACTGATGCCGCCTCAGCTCTGCTACGTCCATACTGATGCCGCCTCTGCTCTGCTATGTCCATACTGATGCCGCCTCTGCTCTGCTACATCCACACTGATGCCGCCTCTGCTCTGCTACGTCCACACTGATGCTGCCTCTGCTCTGCTACATCCATACTGATGCCACCTCTGCTCTGCTACGTCCATACTGATGCCGCCTCTGCTCTGCTACATCCATACTGATGCCTCCTCTGCTTTGCTACATCCATACTGATGCCGCCTCAGCTCTGCTACGTCCATACTGATGCCTCCTCTGCTTTGCTACATCCATACTGATGCCGCCTCAGCTTTGCTACGTCCATACTGATGCCGCCTCTGCTCTGCTACTTCCATACTAATGCCGCCTCTGCCCTGCTACGTCCATACTGATGCCACCTCAGCTCTGCTACGTCCATACTGATGCCGCCTCTGCTCTGCTACGTCCAAACTGATGCCTCCTCAGGTCTGCTACGTCCATACTGATGCCGCCTCTGCTCAGTATATTCAAAGCCGTAAATTTCCTTGGGATTTGCAAAGCTTCACTGGTTGCAAGGACCTTTTAAGATCTCCACCAATAGGAGATCTCAAAAAATGTCCCATGATCAGGTCACATGTACTGGATAATAGTAAGTGAGTGCATGAAGGACCTTTGAAGGCTGAACCAATGGCCATTCTGGATATAATCACATGTTGGCTATTTACCAAAATAATGTAGTATAGTGATGCACCAATCGGCACGCCTCCTCGTGATACCCGGCTCTCAAAACGGCCGACCCAGATAACCAGCACCCCACAGGAATGGAGAGAGGAAGAATATCATCTCCCCAATCCACAGGGCAGCCGATCACCGGGCCGGACCGGGGCAGTGCATGCGCACATCGCGTCTGGGCGCAATAGAGTAATTAAAACAGCCCTAACAATGCAAAAAACAACATTAGATAAACCAATAACATCATAATAATGATACACACCAGTTCCATATACACTCTAATAGACGGCACTATATAGGGAACTCACTTCCCTCATGTTAGCCACGCCTCCTGACGAAGCCTTAGTGGCGAAACGCGCGTCGAGGTGCCCACCAGCATGACAGCAGGGGAGATACACCAGCTTTAGCTATGGCCACAGGTACTACATGAATATTTGTTGATGCTATGACCAGCTGTGACTCTTTCATAAGTTGGTGACTGTACTTAATTATAGGATTATATAAGTTCCACTATTTGTGTACTGTGAAAGGGACTTATGCTATATTAATGATGTTATGTTGGTATAGTTTCTCCACTTGTGTAGATATAATTTGATATCCCTGGTCTCAGCAATCTATATACTTCACCATAGGTATATTTATGTTTCCTCTCATTGAGGTTTTTCATGTGTTCCATCTCTAATACCTTTGGCTTATTGGCACCCCCGGCTAGTCCCACTATGGTGGATGTTGTTGTTTTGTCTTGGATTGCCTTCTTTGTACTTGCTCACAGTATTTGACTTGTCCATGTGATTTTACGTATTATTTTGATATATATAATAAAATTTGCTATATTTCGTTATATATGTACAGACTATTATTTGGTGTCCTTTTCAATCTATATAGCCCGGGATGCACTAAGCAACATTATTATGTTGTGGCAAATCTAGGACTATGTGGCGATAGGTAAAATGTGTATACATCGATTGATGTTTTTGGGAGTTTTAAATATATTTGTATAAATTCATAGGTCTTGTAGGTCACATAACTCATCCCTGCAACATTTCCGCTCTGGGGTCTGCGGTGTATAGCACAAGTGGATGGGACTACGGAAATAGCCTAGTGAGGTTTACTGCTATGCCATTTCCATATCGTAAGCAGCTGCAGCAGCCGGAAGACTGAGGTGGGTGGGTGGGTCGAATCCGGACTAAAAAAAAAAAATTTTGGTGTGCTCAGGTGCCGCCCCCCGCATCCTCCCGCCCTAGGCACGTGCCCTTAAGTGCCTAGCGGTAAATATGGCCCTGACCCCGATGTAGATAAGCCATTTATCATGGTGGTGGATGCCTCATCTGTCGGTGCAGGAGCAGTCCTCTTTCAAAAGAATGCTCAAGGTCGGAAGCATCCTTGCTTCTTTTTCTCCAAGACCTTAACACCAGCGGAGAGGAATTACTCCAACGGGGACAGGGAGTTGCTAGCTATGAAATTGGCCTTCTCGAAATGGAGATACCTCCTGGAGGGGGCTTGTTTTCCCTTCCAAGTGTTTACCGACCACAAAAATTTGGTTTATTTGCAGACTGCCCAGCGGCTAAACTCTCGCCAGCCTAGATGGTCCCTGTTCTTCTGCCGGTTCCACTTTACTCTCTATTATCTTTCTGGGGAGAAGAACATCCATGCCAATGCTCTCTTTCACTCTGTGGTATCTTCAGTAGAGGAGGAGGAGGAGCCTCAGCTAATTGTCCCTTCTGAGAGCCTGAGGACAGTGGCCCCGGTTTCGCTAGAGTCTGTGCCAAAGGGCAAGACTTTCGTGCCATCTAATTTGCGATCGGAGGTTCTCTCTTGGGCTCACTCGTCCAGGGTGGGTGGACATTTTGGGACCAAGAGGACATCTGAGCTTCTGGCGAGGATGTACTTGTGGCCGCATATGGCCCGTGATGTCGGGGATTATATTCGGGCGAGTGTCTCCTGCTCCAAGAATAAGTCTCCTCGGCAATGGCCTGCTGGGCTACTTTACCCCCTGCCGGTGGCAGACAGGCCCTCAGAGATGGTCGGGATGGACTTTGTGGCGGGCTTACCCAAGTCTCGTAGCTGCACCATTATCTGGGTCGTCACCGACCATTTTTCTAAAATGGTGCACTTGGTGTTGAGTCCATGGTTACCTTCTGCACGGGCCTTGGCGGCGTTGTTCATTAAACATGCTTTCCGTCTACATGGCATGCCTGACAAAATTGTCAGTGACCGGGGTCCCCAGTTTGTGTCTCGGTTTTGGAGAGAGCTCGGTCGTTTACTCAGCATTGAGCTGAATCTCTCTTCCCGAGACGAATGAGATGGTAGAGAGGGCCAACCAGACTCTGGTCACATACCTGCGACATTTTGTCTCTGCCAGGCAGGATGACTGGGCATCTTTGTTACCTTGGGCAGAATTTGCTTTGAACAATGCCATAGCCGACTCCATTGGGCAGACTCCATTTCTCCTTAATTACGGCCAGCATCCGCATGTCCCTGTGCCCATGCCCGTGTCATCCACCAATTCAAGGGTGGCAGACTTGGCGGTGAAGGCACGTTACATTTGGGACAGCACACAGGATGCCATCTGGGCCTCCAAGGAGGGAATGAGGGTGTATGCTGATGCACACCGGAGCCCCGCTCCGACGTTTGCTCCTGGCAACTTAGTGTGGCTCTCCACCCATAACATCAGGCTTCGAGTTGGGTCCACTAAGTTTGCACCTTGCTACATAGGCCCTTTCAAGGTTCTGGAACAGGCTAACCCTGTGGTCTACCATTTGACTATTCCTCCGCGCCTAGGTATCACCCACACTTTTCATGTATCCCTCTTAAAGCCCATCTATATGTCCTGGTTTTCCGAGTCATCTGCCGGGACATCGGGTTCGTCCACGGATGAGTACGAGGTGAGCTCTATCTTGGGGTGCAAGGTGGTATGTGGCAAAAAATACTATCTGGTGGACTGAAAGGGCCACGGCCCAGAGAACAGAACCTGGGACCCTGTGGACCACATTTGGGCTCCGCTGCTCATTGCAGCATTTTAACGTAGTGATACTCAAGGAGGGGGCCCTAGGAGGGGGGTAATGTTGGGTGTCGAGTTCCTGCCGCTGCACCGGGGGAATCTCCAACCATTTCCGCTGCGGTCTCCCATTCTTCTTCAGTCGCAGTGGAACCTGCACAGCGGAGACGTCAGTCCCAGCACCTTGCTCGGACAGATACTGCATGTTTGGTTACTGCTGCCCTTCCAGCTTCAACCATTATAACCAGTACTGTTCGGCGGTGAGCAGGCGCTCCTGGGACTAAGTCCTGCTTTTCTCCTTCTGAGCATGCCCAAGGGAATACCTCTCATTGGAGGTCGGGGGTCACATGCTCAGGTCCTGTAGCAGCTCCTATTAGTCCACAAGGAAGGTCCTGGAGAGCTACAACTATAAAAGGTTCACATGGTCGCACGGCCATGTGCCAGTATCATTTGTGTTTGGCTGTTGGCAGTGGATACTCTGCCACTCAGTTTATATGTGGTGTGAGTCTATGTAGCATTGGGGCTGTACACTCAGGCAGGCAGCTAGCATCAGTGGGGGCAATTAGCCTTGGCTTAGCATCTGGTTCCTTCATGTGTGCGGTTAGCACAGAAGAGTTCCAGAGCAAGCACAACCCTAGTTAGGGTATTATTCTCTGTGTACAGTGTGACTCTGTGAGGCAACAGAGCTTGCTTTCATTTCACACGGGGTGAAGTTTAACCCACATGTGAGCTCGGTGTCCATCCGCCATTACTTTGCAGCGGGAATTTCTGCACGGTGGACACCGGGCTGCGAACGCACCTCGTATCAATCTCTCTATTACTTGGTGCGTTCCGCTAGCCCTAGCAGGGTCTGAATACTTTCTGTACCCACTGCATATGCATATTAAGCATTGTATCATGCTACAACGCAGGTGCCTCCGCTATTTTGATAAATGTTAATTTGTTTTTTTTTAACCACATCAGATGATATGCAGTATGTAAACAGCGCACCACATAAAGCCTAGCCCACGGGGCGCACCGGAGAACAAGATTTAATTAACTTAAAACAACAAATACAAATTAAACAACAACCACAAGATGGATTTCATCAACCAAGGTATAATTTGAATCAATATAATGGCACCCACCTGGCAGTGTCTGTAGTTTACTTAGCACAATCCTGCTGTTTCACATTAAGCTGTTGCAGTCAAAGCTCAGCAAAAACTTAAGCTACTATACCCCGCACGATTTCCATGACATGCCAATACGTTAAAGGTCAGGAACCCCTTCCCAATTATGACGTACAAGTATGTTCATGACCGTGAAGGGATTAAAACTAGTAATGTGCTAATTTACTTAGGTAGATTTGAATTAAACTGTAGAGGAATGGCAAAAGTTAAAATGCGAAGAAATAAAAATACAGTCCTCGTCATGTTTTCTTACCACTGTAACCATCTTCATGCAAGGCTGTCTGTAGAGAGACCCCATAGCATAATACAAACATTTAATTCACATGAAATAATTTTTCTGCAAATCGAATCTCCCTGTAAATCACACGTAATTTGGCAAATTAGAATCTAACCATAAGGAAAAAGCCTTACACTAAACAGCAACTAAAAGAGGACTAAAAATCCTCCAAAAATTAAAAAAACAGCAGAAAAAGGCAGTGATGTTTTACCTGCCTAGGCCTCCAGACAAATGCACTCTCAGGGTGCAGCAGGACAACATAGTTAAGATGGCGGCAACACAGGTGCAAAGATACTGATGAAACAACCACTCACTACCTACCAATCCATGGAGGGGGTGGCTGCTTAGCATCTTATTGCACAATGAAGACTTGTATGCTGCGCTATTCACACAATGGTAAAGCACAGCATCCAGGTTAACAGCCTATTTGTGACGCCCATACTATTAGATCAGGTGGACTGCCCAGCGCTATCCAAATGCATCCCATGTGAACAGGCACCACATAAGGAAAAAGCCTTAAGAAAACCTGTCAGATGACAAATGCAGAAGGCCCCACTAATAAAGGCGGGGCAGCACAGGTGCGAACTACTGATAGAAACAGCCACCCACACACCTACCAGATTATGGAGGGATTGGCTGCCGAGTAGAAAAAATGCCCACTAATGGGGCCAGTCACACAGGTACAGTATGTGTGATGCAAAGTGTCTGGCTTACAGCCTATTGATGAAATCCATAATATTATCAGCCGGGCTGCCTAGCACTATATACAGTACATGCACCCCACATGGACAGATGCCCCAGTACACCAAGCCAACAATAAGGGACCTGACTGCATCCTGCAAAAAATTATAAAAAGTGCAATAAAAGATGAAAAAATTAGTGTATGTGATAAATACTTTAAATGATGTATTGGTCAATATTAGAATTTTGGCAGCTTTGATCATTTCTAATATGGATTCCTTTTTTTCTGAAACAGAACAGCATCATTATGCTCTTTATCAAAAAGCCGACTTTGACATTTACTGATAACTCCTCTTGCTTTTGAGTGCCACTGTTTGTTAATATCTACAGTTTTGCCTATGTTCACACGGCCGTATTTTGGTCAGTATTTTACATCAGTATTTGTAAACCAAAACCATGAATGGCTGATAAATACAACACTGGTGCACATGTTTCTACTATCCCTCTGATTGTTCTATTCCAGATTTTGGCTTACAAATACTGATATAAAGTCCTGATGAAATATTCGGCATGTGAACATGGCCTTGCAGCAACTATACATCTGCCTAGTGATACAAATGTGTAGTTACATGAATGATGTGGACAAAACAGTGAAATGTTAATACTAGTTAATCCTTCCAAAAAGACCAACAGCCGTGGATTAGTTATTTGACATAAAAATATGCCAACTCATGAAAATCACAAGAAGTACTGTATAACTGCAGGACAAGCCATCATGTACTGTGACAATGTGTAGGGGGCATGTTATGGTTTACCATTGAGACCTGTGAATTTTAGCTCCATCCCTCCCTGGAGATGCTGATATTTTCAGTTTAGGACAAAATGTACTACTGTATATTAACGGGTTCATACAAAGTATAGTTGTCAATGTTTTTCAATTGAAACTGTCAGCAAAAGTACATTCTATGCAGAGGACTACAAATATCATTCATTAATGCTTTCAGCCAAGGGGGCTAGCTCCATAACGGAAGACCGAATGCAATAAACCAAATGCTTTTTACTTTGTTGAACATTAGAAGAAAAAATAATCTGACAGCCTGAGTATATTTTAGCAATATTTTTATACAGGACTTTCACTTAGCTTAGATATATCTGTGTCAAAAATTATTTTATTGTTGTAATATTATTAAACTGTTACTTTTGTGACACTGCGATCCTTAGCTGTAATGTTGCCCAGAGAGGGAAATGGCCCGCAGAGGGTTTTGATTGCCTACTGATATGGTTGGTTGTATTAGCGTCTCCTGTCTTCTCAGAGTCATTTATTACTGGATTACTGTCCCAGGATCTGAAGAGATCTCTAAACACCAATGAGTGTTGAGCTGTGATTATAATTGAAATGCCCAATTCCATTTCTGTATGAAAAAAAGTGATTTTTCAGGCATCCCTCCTCTAGCTTATGCTTTTGTATATAATTACAATATATATGTTAGAGACATAGATGATGTAGGATAGCTGTTAGAATAAAATGCCATTGCCAGAGATTTGGAAACAATTCACATAAACTAAACATTGCAACATAATCTACTAACAGATTTTGAGGTTTTGCCTAAATATACAATCTTCACAAGATTAGTAAGAAATACTGACATAATGCATATGTGATGATATCACATTGATAACCGTCACCTAGCCTATACTTGGTGCCACCAGTATTATCTGTTATTTGCTCCAACGGTGGCTGGATGGAAATATCTAAGAAAGCGGCACTGCAAAGCTCTGTTCAATTTTTAGCAGCTGATTCCATGTTCTGCATATCAGCTTCTATTCCAGAGGAGTTAATCACAGCTGATCAGAGGGGATTCCCATTGTCAGACCCTCACAGATCTGATACTGAAATCCATAGACAGATCATCAATATCATGTGACTAGAGAATAAAAAAAAACTGGTGAGGTCTACTTCTGTTAATTTGGGTTTTATTAATTAACACTTTAACCTGTGATACACATTTTTGTCACAGGCCAAGCTGTGGGTGTATGAAACAGGCTCAAGAGCTGAACCTGCTCCATACTGAATAGATGCCGGTTGTGTTACACAGTTGACAACTCCCTGTAACAGCTGCTACTAGAGAAGGCCCTAATCGTTGCTGTTTTTTAGATGATGCTGTCATCATTAGTGTTGAGCGATACCGTCCGATACTTGAAAGTATCGGTATCGGAAAGTATCGGCCGATACCGGCAAAGTATCGGATCCAATCCGATACCGATACCCGATACCAATACAAGTCAATGGGACTCAAGTATCGGACGGTATTCCTGATGGTTCCCAGGGTCTGAAGGAGAGGAAACTCTCCTTCAGGCCCTGGGAACCATATAAATGTGTAAAAGAAAGAATTAAAATAAAAAATATCGCTATACTCACCTGTCCGACGCAGCCGGGACCTCAGCGAGGGAACCGGCAGCGTTGTTTGTTTAAAATTCGCGCTTTTACTTGGTTACGTGAATTCCCGGCTTGTGATTGGTCAGGGCGGCCATGTTGCCGGGACGCGGACCAATCACAGCAAGCCGTGACGTAATTTCGTCACGGCTTGCTGTGATTGGTCCGCGTCCCGGCAACATGGCCGCCCTGACCAATCACAAGCCGGGACGTCACTGGAGGCTGGACACGCGCGTTTTTTAAAAAGTGCGCAAGTCCAGCCTCCCGTGACGTCACGGCTTGTGATTGGTTAATGGCGGCCATGTTGCCGGGACGCGGACCAATCACAGCAAGCCGTGACGTAATTTCGTCACGGCTTGCTGTGATTGGTCCGCGTCCCGGCAACATGGCGCCGTGACCAATCATAAGCCGGGACGTCACTGGAGGCTGGACACGCGCGCTTTTTAAAAAAACGTGCAAGTCCAGCCTCCCGTGACGTCACGGCTTGTGATTGGTTAATGGCGGCCATGTTGCCGGGACGCGGACCAATCACAGCAAGCCGTGACGTAATTTCGTCACGGCTTGCTGTGATTGGTCCGCGTCCCGGCAACATGGCCGCCCTGACCAATCACAAGCCGGGAATTCATGTAACCAAGTAAAAGCGCGAATTTTAAACAAACAACGCTGCCGGTTCCTTCGCTGAGGTCCAGGCTGCGTCGGACAGGTGAGTATAGCGATATTTTTTATTTTAATTCTTTCTTTTACACATTTTTACATTAATGTTGTTTCGATACCGATACCCGATATCACAAAAATATCGGATCTCGGTATCGGAAATTCCGATACAGCAAGTATCGGCCGATACCCGATACTTGCAGCATCGGAATGCTCAACACTAGTCATCATCACAGTGGCATTTAAGTGAGCAATCTTCTTTGGGCATCTGCCTGGCTGCCCATCACCCCTCCCTTTTCACATGAAGTGATCTTAGTGTGGCAAAAAGTTACTACTTTCTTCATTTAAAAAAATAAATAAACAAAATAAACATTACCATCTCTGTCTTCAGAAAAGTCCAATCTATTAACCCCTTTCTGACATCTGATGTAATAATCTATTCATGTGTCCTGGGCCTATTTGACCAGGGATGGATTATTACTTCATTGTGATTGTCTACGCACACTGGATGTGCGCTGGCAATCGCCGCTGGGTGTCAGCTGATTCTGATTCTAAGTGCCAAGAGAGGTACTTTAACCCCCTAAATGCTGATGATCATTGCCACTTTGAATATTTTTTGAACATAATAATAAAAAGTATAAAGATATTGTATCTATAAATAAGTATTGTTATGAAAAAAAACCAAACTATAAATGTACACATATTTGGTATAGCCATGTCCGCAACAACCCAACCTATAAAACTGTCCCACTAGTTAACCCCTTTAGTGAATACCTTAATAAAATAAATAAAAAACAAGACAAAAAACAATGCTTTATCATCATACTGCCGAACAAAAAGTGGAATAAAACGATGTGAAGAAATCAGAGTATATCTTAATTACTCAATTACTGGCTATGTTTTTGCAAATCAAGAAGAATTGACTTTTTATCTGTATATTAGCTTGCGGATTAAGTGCTTATGTCTGGTGGGTCAAGAAGACAGATGTGCAAACTGTGCAAATAGATTGAATGGTCAAGTAGTGCTACTTGATCTCATCACCATTGCTTACCTTATCTTGATGTTGGACTGAAGGACACTGGGTAATTCTAAAAATAGCTTACATGCCTCGGGTACAAAAAGACTCAGAGATTTCATCATTGGTACTAAAGTAACACAGAGCTACCAGCTCTCAAACGGATGAGAGACAGGACTTCAGCCAATTCATCATGGCACCATCACGAGGGACATGGATCTATGATTCTATAGGAAACAACCTAGGGGTTTTCAGCTCCGGTTGGAAGGACACAGATCTGATCCAGTGACCTTCTCTGAACCATTGATAGGTTTGGGACCCGCTGGTCACCTGGTTCCATGGAGATGGTCAGATAAGGCTGGTTTCACACTTGCGTTATGCAGAGCTGTGGAGGGCTGCATTCTTCCGTGTACTTCCTCTGTTAAGTCCCACCCACTGCCACACCTCTTCCATTGAGCTCCGCCTACGTCGGCATGCATCCTGCGTACCTATCTTTAACATTGGGTACACAGGCCATGTGAATGTATGTGGATGCCTCTGCATGTGTCGTTTTGATGCTGCACCAAACTGCGTTGAATGCAACATATTACATTTTGTTGCGGTCGGTGCAGCATCAAAACGACGCATGTGGAGGCATCCACATATATTCGCATGGCCTGTGTACCCAATGTTAAAGATAGGTACGCAGGATGCATGCTGACATAGGTGGAGCTAAATGGAAGAGGTGTGACAGTGGGTGGGGCTTAATGGAGGAAGTAGGAGGAAGTGTGCAGCTCTCCACAGCTCTGCACAACGCAAGTGTGAAACCAGCCTAAGCCAGGTGGTGACTCTCATGTCAACTGGCTTTGGACCTTGTACGGACTCTATGGACTGTTCTTGCCTCATCTCCCTATGCTTGTCATAACCTTTTCTCTGTGTTTGTATCACAGGTATAATAGATGAATGTGGATAAAATCCGCGCTGCTGTGACAAATAATGGATCCAGATATAGTTATAAGGTGTTCAGGTGGTTTATTCAACGCGTTTCGAAGCTCATGGCTTCTTCTTCAGGAAGTTTCCACACAAAGAAGCCATGAGCTTCGAAACGCGTTGAATAAACAACCCGAACACCTTATAACTATATCTGGATCCATTATTTGTCACAGCAGCGCGGATTTTATCCACATTCATCTATTATAACGTCTCTAAGAGGTCGCAGCGCCGACCTGTGGATCTGCAGCAGCTGACAAACTACACGCCTTTACTTTGTACCACCAGGTGAGCAGTTCTCTCATAATTGATTAGAAGCAATCCTGAGGATAAGACCCTATTTGCGCTTTTTTGTCTCCTACTTTTCTATATTTGTATCACAGGTGGAATAGCGACCCTGGGAGCTCTGATGCCATGTCAACTGGTTTTAGACCTTGTACGACTCTATGGACTGTTCTCGGTCATCTCCCTACGCTTGTCGACATCTCTCCTCTGTGTGTGTATCACAAGTGGAATAGTGACCCTGGGAGCTCAGACAGGTGGGACCCTCTAATATGCACCACCTTGGGGGTAATTGCTGAGACTGTTCTGTTTGCTATTGTGTGTTGTGGTTCAATAAAGTATTGCCACGCTGGTTACCATAACCCTGTGGTGTCTGAGTAGCGTTTTGCCCATGTTTAAAAGGAAGAGCAGGCATTAGGCGGAACGATCCCTAGTCCATGTGGTTTCGGCTTGCAAACTTGGGCACCCATCAACGCCCCATTTCTCCACAAACGCGATAAAAAAGATGGATATAAATAAACATATAAATAATAAATAAACATAATAAATATAATAATAAGCATGTAAATAAAAAAAGTTACCGTATTTTGTGGATTATAAGACGCACCCCAAATTTTGAGGAGAAAAATAGGAAAAATAACTTTTTAATAAAATAGTGGTGCTTCTTATAATCCATGCGTCTGGTGGCTGAGGTGAAGCAGGGTCCCAGGGTTGCCACTGGAGGAGGCAAGAGTGGAGCATTGCTGCAGGCCACAGGCTGCGATGAGGGGGTGTTTGGATGTACGGAGACCTTATCTCCCTAGATCTTGGTGCCAAGATCTCAATATGCACATGTGTTACCCCCCGCCAGCAGCCATTTTCCTGGAGTCCAGTCCACTTCATAGGAAAACATGTCACTGTGGGGGCTCTGGGCTTTAACAAGATGCAGAGTACCTGCAGAACTGAACATCGGCAGCGGCATGCCGCACCGCACATCCAAACATCCCAGCCTGAGATCGGTAAGGTATATCCGTGTAATAAGACCCACCCCATTTTCCCTCCAAATTTGGAGGAAAAAAGTGCATCTTATAATCCGAAAAATACGGTATAGCTCTCAGAATAAAACGATGCAAAAATAATTATTTTCTCTATAAAACAGTTTTTATTGTGTGAAAGCACCAAAACATAAAAAACAAATGAGGTATTACTGTAACTGTACTGACCTGAGCAATAAAACTGCCTTATCAATTTTACCACACACAGAATGGCATAACCCACCCAAAAAATAATTCCAGAAGTTTTTGTTAATTTTGCCTCCCAAAAATTGTAATAGAAAGCAATCAAAAAATGGTACCGAAAATGGTACCAATAAAAACGCCAACTCGTCCCGCAAAAAACAAGCCCTCACATGACTCTGTGGGCCAAAATATGGAAAAATTATAGCTCTCAAAATGTGGTGATGAAAAAACTATCTTTTGCAATAAAAAGCGTCTTTTAGTGTGTGACAGCTGCCAATCATAAAAACATGATATAAATCTGGTATCGCTGTAGTTGCATCGACCAGAAGTATAAAGTCGCCTTATCACTTATACCGCATGATGAACGGTGTAAAAAAATAAATAAAAACAATTCTTCACCTGCTGGTGATTTTTTCATTCTGCCTCCTAAAGATCGCAGTAAGGCTCGGAGCACAATAATCTTGGGCTCTGTGCTGAAAGCTTACACCGGGGTTTCATGTAAATCTCTGAAATATGTGATTCAGATGGCAGAAGATTCCCTATAATGAGGCAGATGGAGGAACTGTGGACGCCGTTTGACCTGTGATCCGGAGGGGTCAGTCTTTTTAGGATTGCATAAAAGTGCTGATGGACACAGTTTTGTGCACTTCTGAAAATAAGGACACCGCTGAATAGAGGCCAGATGGAGTCCAAAGTAACTCTGCTGCCTTATTATAGTGAATGGAATCATTCATCTGAATCATGTCACTCAGAAATTTAGATGGAAACCCCAAAGTAAGTGGAGCGCCAGATAAATGTGATTCCAAACACTATGTAAAATGTTCGGGACCGCAGTTTGCGGCTGCATGTATTTTTATTCAGCTGAATGCTCCGACCCAAACCACCGGCGCCAGTGCCAGGAATTGATGCGAGAGACTCACGTGAGTTTCTCGCGTAAAACAAGCAAGTGTGACCCCAGCCTTAGGGTGTAAGTGCACGTTGAGTATTTTTTTGAGAAATTTCGGCAAGGTTTCTGCATCTCTTGGCAGAAAAACGCAGTTTGCCGCATTTTTGGTGCATTTTTACCACAGTTTTGTATGTGCTTTTTGGATTTCTTTTTACATGCATTTGTACAGCAGTGAAGGCTTTTTTGTGCTAAAGAAAGATATTTAAAAAAGTTTTGTGATGTAATTTTTTGGTTGAACACCACATTTGTCATTCTGATGCAGTGTGGCATCAGGGTAATAGGATTAGGGCTTGGTGTCAGAAGTTGTCATTGACACCATGTCCTAGGTTTAGTACTGAAAAGGTGTCAGCCAAACTCTCAAATTATTAAAATGGTAAGTAAACACAAACACACACACAAAGACACACATTGTCACCAGCCTTGGAGCATTAACAGAATTAATCTTCAGAGGCTGTAACCAAACAGCAACTGTTAATAAAATAAAAAATTGTGTAGTCTCCCGTGTAACTATAATAACCAGCAGAGGGAAAGCCAGCAGCTGAGGGCTGATGTTAATATTCTGGGAAGGAGCCAATAGCCATAAAGGTTCCCAGTCGATTTATATCAGTTTAGAGCTGTTTGCTTAGCCTTTACTGGCTCACTCTTCTCACTTGCTCTATAGCGCTAGTAAGTGGGGTAATGGTCGGGGGGTTGATGTCATCTTTGTATTGCCAGGTGACGTCAAGCCCACAGGTTAATAATGAAGAGGCGTCTATAAGACGTCTCCATTACTAACCCCATAGTGATATTGAAAAAAAAAAAACACACACACCCAGAATAAAATGATTTCACATAAGAAAAAAAATGTGGCTTAGAAAGCCATAGCCAGCTCACCAACCAGTCCTGCAGGTACGGAGCAAATCCAATAGAAAATAGATACTCCAGCTCCGATAAAATTGAAGTCTTTATTTATCCAAAATGGTTAAAACGTAGTCCTTACATTTGGTGGACCAAACAGGTGTATATAGATCACGGCTACGCGTTTCGACCTAGATCGGTCTTAATATCCTGAAAACTGAGCAAGTCTTTAACAGGTTAACAAAAATAGTATTTAGTCACAGTTTGGAAATCTATTGCTGCTTTAGATGGACTGAATGCTAAATGGACAAAAATAAACTGAGAGACAACAACCAACTCTTAATTAAACAGAGCAGCAATGATTAAACCTGTAATGCTACCCTGAAGGGATGAATGTCGGTAAGATGTTTATGTTCTGCTTGCTAGGCCTCTAAGAATTATTAGATTGTATAGATGTACTCAGTAATTATGGCCTCTCCTCTAGACTAAAATATTAAGGTTTTCTCACTGGTAATAAGACAAGACCCAGAGAAACATTAATTACTGCCAGGAGGTTCAGGTAAACAGATAATCCTTCTTACTATAATCCTAAATTTATATAAATTGCTGCAGTTTATCAAAAAGTACAAATAACTTGAAGTCTTGTTAAAAGATCAAGTATCTAAGCTAGTTTTTTCATTATATCCTGCTTGTATGTAAGGAGGAAGAACAGGCCGCGGGTACCTGCGCTGAGCTGGGTCCGGAACTGTCGAGGCTGTGTACCATGTTGACCGGGGGAAGGAATAGGGGACCGGACAGGTCACATGACCTGGGAAGAGTGGGCGTGTTTAGGCCAGAAACAGAGAAAAAGCACGCGAAGAAGGAGGTCAGGTTCTTGCCATCAGGGACAGAGCAGCAGAGTCAGAAACATGCTTTGCACCCCGAGCCCCGGCACTGCGACGTATGGCAGCCGACACCAGCGGGTAACACGAGTGGGACAGGGAGTGTGGGAAGCACCGTGCGCCTGGCTAAACATAAGATCGGGTGCGTGCAGAGAAGCGTGGGCCTGTTGCAGGACATTGAAGTGGGGTTTCATTTGCTGGCCAGTGCGCATCACCCTACGGTCGGTGCCACTTTGATTACGCAGGCTTATGGACTTGGGGCTCAGCAGGTAAAACCAGAGACTGCCTGCTGCCACCAGAAGATGGATTGCTAACCTTGGACCCCATCTGAAGACCCTACACTGGCCGCTGCCAGTACTACCCCCATCAGACTGTGGACTAAGGACCCCACCAGGAGCTACGATAAGTGTTGCTTAAAACTTAGACTGTCGCACTTGTTTTGTTTATCTCATTTAACCCTTGCTGTTCCAATAGCTCTTTGCTGTTGTCTATTAACTCTCTGCAAGGAGAGAACTTTACCTTTCACTGTAAAAAGAATAAATACTATTGTTATACCGTACTGCTCTGCAATCCCTGCATACTGCATCTCAGCACCTGCTTACATGTACATGGCACAAATATCCCAATGTTTTTCGAGGAGAGGACTGATGTGATGCAAACTCTAGACATTCTCCTGTAATGTGGTTAATTCTTTTTTTAATAACCTTGTACGTATTGATAAAAATAACAAACTAGCGATGAGAGCTGCTTCTGTAAACCAAGGCATTGATGCATTTTGTACATCAGTCTTAATGAGGGGTGTGCACTTATAAGATGTGCCAAGTTCACTAATGAATTCAGCACATTTTATAAGTGGTGTAGGCCTTCTCGTGCTTTGCCAGATATGTAACTCCAGTCAGGGATCGAGTAACAATTCTGAAGAAATGCTGCCACTATTGATGATTTTGATGGACAACCATTAGCACGTCCCATTGTGACTTCACCCCATCGCCATACTTTTTTTTGGAGATGCCAAAAACTGAAAATGCCACAAGTCATAATATTTTTCCACAATTACTTTGTGCAAATTTTTTGTGACCTTTCCAAACATTTTAAACTAGCTTTCTGGTGAAAACACTTTGCTGAATCAGAGCCACAATACGAACATTAATGGCAACAATAAACAGGTAATGACAGTCTGTGGGACTGTGAACAGTATAGCGAGGATTTTTTCAAATGATACTAATCAAAAGTAGACCTGAGTGGATTGATCTGCAGAGGATCAAGTTCATCTTGCATTTCCTAAAATTTGTGGTTTAACGCGATACCAAACATAAAAACTTGCTCTGCATCGTTTTGCGCAGCACGGTAGCGCAGTGGATAGCACAGCAGCCTTGCAGCGCTGGAGTCCTGGGTTCAAGCCCCACTAAGGACGACATCTGTAGAGAGTTTGTATGTTCTCTCCGTGTTTGCGTGGGTGTCCTCTGGGTACTCCGGTTTCCTCCCACATTCCAAAGATGTACTGATAGGGAATTTAGATTGTGAGCCCCAACGGGGACAGCGACAATAATGTGTGCAACCTGTAAAGCGCTGCGGAATATGGTAGCGCTATATAAAAATAAAGATTATTATTATTATTATTTTGCATGCTGCTGAAACATCAGAGAGCGCACTAATGACATTTTGCGTTGTTCACGCAGGTCTCCCCATAATGTCTTTCAGCTACGTCATCTGGCAGATTATCTTTACCTTATAAAGTGGTGGTCAGTACCTGGGCTATCACAGGTTAGCGTTTCCCAGCGGAGTATGAACAGCAGAGGCATTTCCCACTTCCAAAGTCGCTGGCTAAGTCTCTGCTATTGAGTATAAACTCTTTATGGTTAGCATTCTTTCCTGCAGAGTGTAACCTATTATGGTCAGATGGGCCCTCTCTCTCTCTCTCTTTCTTGGCTGTGGAATGTAAGCTCTTATGGTTAGCAGGATCCTCTCTCTCTCATAGAGTGTAGAGTGTAAATAAGCTCTTATGGTCAGCAGAGGTCTCTCTCTCCTTTCCACCACTTATGTTTTCCAAGCAATTACAACTGTTCCTATATTGAAATTCTTTTGAATTTATTCTCTGCACATCAAATTTTTGGGAAAATCGAGCAAAGTTGGATAATTTGAATTTCTAAAAATCCATTAATCTCTACTCTAAGGGCTCCTTTCCACTTGCAAGACATACGGCCGTGTCTCGCAGGTTAAAACCCTCCTCTGGCGCCGGCACTTGGGAGCGGAGAGTGCAGCTCCATGTGTTGCTGTGCGGCCGGACGCTCCGCTCTGGAGTGCTGGCGCCAGAGGAGGGTTTTAACCTGCGAGACTTGGCCGTATGTCTCGCAAGTGGAAAGGAGCCGTAAAGTCCTTAATAACAAGCTGCATCAATATTTCATATATAGTAGTAGGTAAGGACAGACAGTTGTTATGGCAGAATATATTAATGTACACTAAAATATAAATATAAATATAAATAGGATCAATTCATTTTTATTAAATTGGATCAGCAACTCTGTTATCTTATACAATGTTCTGAAGGTGTATGCAAAATTGATGCTTTTGTAGGTAGCTACTTCAAATTACAGAGGCAGAAAGAAATGGTGTCATAAAACCCAAACAAGCAAAAGACAAGAAACATAATAAAAAGGAAAACTTCAAGTAAAGAACAAAATTATGATTCAAAATTGTAATGAATGTGTTAGATTGTTGTCTGTTGTTCATCTGTGAAGATAAGAATCACATTAAATATATTTTGTATTTCAATATTTTTAAGATCAATGTTATATGTAAGACTTTTCTGCTTTTGGGAGCTGTAAACCTCAGCCATGGGATCAATTCACTGATGAGCACCTACTGTATGAGTATTAGTATTGAGTATGAGTATTGAGTTTTCTTGTTTTATGTAAATGAGACTTACATACTGCGTTAAAAAGTTTGCAGCTTCCTAATAGACCTTCATTTTCTTACGATTTTCAAATGCATTCAAGAGAGAAGTTAAATGAATTGTCCTGAAGTCCCAGCAGATGATAAAAGCAATCTTTTAAGTGAGAGCATGACTAAAGCTACCCATAAACTAACAATATTGACCTTTCATTAAATTAAATTGAATTATTCATCGATTTGCTCCTTCAGGATCAACATTTCAGGATTATAGGTTGAACTTGATGGACCTGTCATGGGTTTACCATGACAGAGAAGAACCAGAAGATTGCAGCATCTAATTTCTCCTACCCCTACACTGATTAGTAGCACTTAACCTTCATATCAAACAGTACAGATTACTTTTAGCAATGCACGGGTTAATCTGGTCACTTGAGAGCTTCTGGAAGCTTTCCTGCATTAAGGCTCAGCTGTTCACAGTTAGCCACTCCCATCTCCTATATAATCAGGGCCCTGGCTAGCAATCATTGTCAGAGAAGCTTTTGCTGCATGGCTGGAGTTTGTTGGTGGTTATTATTTGAAAAAGCGTTTAGTGGATTTAGCTGTGATTATTGCTAGGGTTTGAGTGTGTGATAATTCCTCTTTTTCTCCTACTTTGGTTTAACCCCATCCTCCACTCCCTGGTGCATTCCTCTGTTGCTTGTGTGAGTATATTTGTATGATTGGTATTTTTTGTTACCCATGTTTGCGTTACCTTGTTGTTCTGGTTGGTATATTATGGTACACTACTACTCCCTTCTTCCCTGGGTGGGAGAAGGGTATAGACTGAGGGTGGATTCAGGAGATAAAGCAAGATATGTTGTGCTGGCATCTTCACCATTAGAAGTAATCCGGGGAACAGGGCAAGCTAGGGCGCCCTTAGCATTAGGGACAGGGAAGGAGCCCCTGGTCCTGGGACACCTGACAACAGTCATGACTAGTGTTGAGCATTCCGATACCTCAAGTATCGGGTATCGGCCGATAATTAGCGGTATCGGAATTCCGATACTGAGATCCGATACTTGCCGCGTATCGGATACCGGAATCGGAAGTTCCCAGGATTCAAACTGCACAACTTTGTATGAAATCAGCCAATGAGACTGATTCCAAGTGTGGGCACATCCTGTTCAGCATGGAGGGCCTGAAACTACTGGCAAGGCTGTGATTGGCTGCTGAAATGATGTCATGATGCAGTTTAAAAGTCGCTGGCGCCATTTTGCGCTCACTCTGCTGTGAATTAAGTTAGTGACAGGACGCTGTTTGCTGACTGAGGGCCAGTTTAGAGATAGCGATTTGCTTCTTTGTGCTTTTCCAAGGCTAATTTAGCAACCGCTGTGTTCACCTACTAATCAGCTTGCTTTTGCCTTGTAGCGCTGTTTTCACAGCGATCTGCAAGGTCTGTGTGTGTGTGTGTGTGTGTGTGAGTGCAGCCCACTCTCTAGTCTGAGTGCAGCCACATAGGCCATCCATAGCTGGTTGTATTCAGTTCAGGGAGGGTGGTTCATTGCCTCATACTGTTCTTTTTTTTTTTTTTTTTCCAAGTAGTGTAGTCTGCTGCTAATTTTTTCAAAAAAATCCTATTAGTGTCTTTCCACCCGTCTCCAGCTAACTTGTGGAAAAACACTACATAGGATAACGTAGAGGAGGGTTTTTGGGCCTTGCAGCGCCGTTTACGGCTGTCTGCATGGTCTCCGTGTGACTGCAGCTCGCCCTGTAGTCTGTGAGCAGCCATAGCCTGGTTGTCTCCAGCTCAGGGTTCTTCACTGCGTCATACCGTTAAATCAATTTTCCTTTTGTTTTAAGTAGTGTAGTCTACTGCTAATTTTTTCAAAAAAATCCTATTAGTGTCTTTCCACCCGTCTCCAGCTAACTTGTGGAAAAACACTACATAGGATAACGTAGAGGAGGGTTTTTGGGCCTTGCAGCGCCGTTTACGGCTGTCTGCACGGTCTCCGTGTGACTGCAGCTCGCCCTGTAGTCTGTGAGCAGCCATAGCCTGGTTGTCTCCAGCTCAGGGTTCTTCACTGCGTCATACCGTAAAATCAATTTTCCTTTTGTTTTAAGTAGTGCAGGCTGCTGCACATTTTTTCAAAAAATTCCTATTAGTGTCTTTCCACCCGTCTCCAGCTAACTTGTGGAAAAACACTACATAGGATAACGTAGAGGAGGGTTTTTGGGCCTTGCAGCGCCGTTTACGGCTGTCTGCACGGTCTCCGTGTGACTGCAGCTCTCTCTGTTGTCAGTTCAGTCCCCAAAAAATAAATAAATAATAAAGTTCACCAAACACACCAGTGACACCACTTAACATTTGTGTAGGCCACATTAGCTCATATTAAAGTCTAGTCCACACTTTAGAAAATTAGTGTTTCTTATACCTGTTAGGAGTTGTTCAGGAATAAGCACACAAAGCCGTTAGTACTTTTCTGCTTATCTTTATCAGTCAACCAAGATGAAGAAGGCATTGAGTAAGGCACGTGGGCGTGGGCGCGGAGCAGGGAGAGGACGTGGGGATTCTGTGCCTGCTGCGGGCACCGGTGACTCATCAGCACCCACTTTCACCAGGGAACAGTCCTTCATGCGCAGCTTTGTCGCAGAGCGCCGTACACCGCTGCTGCGTGAAGAACAACCTATTAGTCTTTACCCTCAGTATAGGGGATTAATATATTGACTTACCAATTTGCTATGTAACCGCCATTTCATCTGGGGAGTGTGGCTTATGGGAGCTTATACCAGCGTATTCGGGCATTCACTCTGTGCTTTTAGCCACTTATTACCAATATTTGTGAAGTGTATATTTATCTACTATTTATATTAAAGTTTTCTTGTATAAATCATTGCTCCGTATCTTCCTCCTTGCGTATGTGAAGAACAAATTGAAGCCGTTGTCAGATGGATGGCAGCTAATGCATCAACTTCAATTAGTGCCACATCCTCTCAGACACAGAGCACTGGAGAGCAGCCATCTGTCTCTTCACCACCTGCCAAATTGCCCAGGCAGACAGAGAGCCCAGGACAGGAGCCGTCTCTACTTCTGTTCTCTGAATCTCTTGGCTTGGAAACAGGGGGCCAGCCAAGCAGCATTGGAGAAATGGAAGAAGAGGCAGGGTGCAGTGATGCCCAACAGCTTTTTCTCTCTTCCTCTGAAGAGGCGGGTGGGCCAGTGCTTCCGGTCACCACATCGCAGGCCGCATCCGCTGATGATGACACTCAGGTGCCACTTTCTGGTGCGTGCTATGCTGCTGAGACTACCCAGGAGGAGCAGTTGGGGGCAGAGGGTAGTGTAGATGATGAGGTCCTTGACCCATCTTGGTGTGAGGGACAGGAAGGTGGTGGGAGCAGCTCTGAGGAAGAGATTCCCCGTACGGCCCAAAGAGGGAGAGGGAGGGGGAAGACTGCGGATCCTGCAGCCTCCGCTTTGGCACCCGTTAGGAGCATGTCTCTTCCAAAAGCCAAAAAGGGCGCTCCCAAGACTTGCAGTGCCTGGTCCTTTTTTGACACAGTTGCAGATGACATTTGCTATGTCAAATGCAAGGTGTGTCATCACAAAGTAAAAAGAGGTCGAAATGTCAGCAACCTCAATACCTCCAACATGTGGAAACATGTGCGCAACAGGCACGCGGCGGAGTTAGAAAAACACACTGAAGAGCTAGGCCAAACAACAGCGGCAGCTACCACCTCTTCAGATCGTGTTGCCTCTTCCTCCAGCTCACACGCAGCTGGTTCGGCTTCCTCCCAGGATCGCCGTGGAAGAACCTCTGGCCCTGTTGTCCAGAGACCCGCTGTAATTCCACCCGCAGCACCACGTTCCCAGTCATCCACACACTCCCAGCCCAGTGTACAGCCATCGATAGTACAGGCATGGGAGAAAAGGCGGCCTTTCTCGTCAAACCACCCACGAGCACAGGCTCTGACTGCAGGCATTGCCAAACTTCTGTCACTGGAAATGCTGTCATTCAGGCTGGTGGAGACTGACAGCTTCCGTGACTTGATGTCATTGGCAGTCCCACAGTACAATGTGCCCAGCCGCTTTTACTTCAGCAGGCATGCCGTCCCTGCCCTGCACATGCATGTGGAGGGACACATAAAACACGCGCTACTGAATGCCGTCAGTAGCAAGGTCCACCTCACCACCGATGCGTGGACCAGTCAACATTGACAGGGGCGATACCTTTCCCTCACTGCCCATTGGGTTAATGTCGTTGAGCCGGGTACAGATCGTGCGAGTGGCGCAGGACGTGTCCTGCCCACTCCAAGGATTGCAGGAATCCATTCTGTATGCATTGACTCCTCCTCTTACACCAGTTCCTCAGAATCATCGCTGCAGGAGCCGTCACAGTCCACCTCCACATGGACCCGTGATGAACGTTTACCTGTTACGACCGACATGAGCACAGCCGTGGCCAAACGTCAACAGGCCGTCTTGAAATTAATTTCTTTGGGGAATCGAAGCCACACAGCGCAGGAGCTCTGGAATGCCATCAAGCAGGAGAGCGATGTGTGGTTTGTGCCAGCGAATCTCCAGCCAGGCATGGTAGTGTGTGATAATGGCCGAAATCTGGTGGCAGCTCTGGGCCTCGGCAACCTCACTCACATCCCATGTCTGGCACATGTGCTCAATTTGGTCGTGCAGAGTTTTTTGAGGGACTATCCGGATCTTGATGCACTGCTGCACAAGGTCCGCCTAGAGAGTGCTCACTTGCGGTGTTCCAGCACGGCAAAAGCGCACATTGCGGCTCTGCAGCGCCGACACCACCTGCCAGAACATCGCATCATATGTGACCTACCTACCAGGTGGAATTCCACTTTACATATGTTGGAGCGGTTGTGTGAGCAGCAGCAAGCTGTAATGGAGTACCAGCTGCATCAGGCGCAAAGAAGTCGCACTCCGCGCCGTTCAGACTTCACAACCACAGAGTGGGCCACTATGAATGACGTCTGCCAGGTTTTGCGTCCCTTCGATTATTCCACGCGGATGGCGAGTGCAGATGATGCACTAGTCAGCATGACTGTCCCCCTTATCTGCCTGCTTGAAAAATCACTGCAAGCGCTAAGGGATGATGTTGTGGAAGAGGTGGAGGATGAGGATTCACCATTTCCATCATCTTCTGGACAGTCAGCGCCACGTGGTTCCTCACAAACGCGTTGGCAGGGGACAGTTTGTGAGGAGGATGAGGAGGAGTCAATGGAGGAGGAAGACATCCGTCCAGAGGAGGGAGTTACACAATTGTCCAGTACTCAGTGTGTACAGCGAGGGTGGGGTGATGACGAGCGGGCAGAGATCACGCCTCCAGCAGGGGACAGCGTTTCTTGGGCAGTTGGCAGTCTGCAGCACATGGTGGATTACATGCTGCAGTGCCTGAGAAACGACCGCCGCATCGCCCACATTCTCAACATGTCTGAATATTGGGTGTTCACCCTCCTCGATCCTCGCTACCGGGACAACGTAGAAAGCCTCATCACACCGTTGAACCGGGAGCGAAAAATGCGGGAGTACCAAGACACACTGGTGAATTCCATCATCTTCTCCATTTCAAGTGAGAGAAGTGCTGCTAGTACATTACAAAGCAGCTCAGTGCGTCCAGGCAGTGGTGGAGGCTCTGCACAAAGAGGGAGCAGAAGCAGTGCCTCTGCCCAAGGCAAGAGCAGTATGGCCCAACTGTGGCACAGTTTTCTGTGCCCGCCACAAAAGTCAACACCATCACAGACGGCTCCAGTCAGCAGGAGGCAACGGTTCCGTCAGATGGTGACAGACTACATGTCTTGCCCTCTTGCTGTACTCCCAGACAGCTCTTCACCTTTCAAGTTTTGGGTCTCAAAGCTGGATACATGGCCAGAGCTAAGCCAGTATGCATTGGAGGTGCTGGCTTGCCCTGCGGCTAGTGTATTATCGGAACGTGTCTTTAGTGCTGCAGGTGGTGTACTAACTGACCGTCGCATGCGACTATCCTCCGATAACGTTGACCGGCTTACTTTCCTGAAAATGAACAAGGCCTGCATCTCGCAGGAATTTGCCACTCCTCTTCCTGATTAAATAATTAGGTGACTGTCTACGTTATCCAGGTCTCCTGTTGTGTTCATCTTTCTACCACCTGAACTTAAATTCCTGGGCTCCAACACCGCCAGTTGAGGCTCAGAAGTGCCGTCTGCACAGTCAAAACATACGACCCAGTGTTATTGGGTTTCAGTAACGTCAGCTGATCCCCAGCTGTGTAGCCGGCAATGTGTCCTGCGACCGCCACGCTGACACAACAACTGAAATGTAAGGGAACCTGTCCCCCCCTTCCCAAGGCGTTTGTTACTGAAAGAGCCACCTTGTGCAGCAGTAATGCTGCACAAGGAAAAGGTAGCTATTTTTGTTTAGCTCCTTGCACACGCAGAACTTAACACTTATAAAATGTGTCCACTGATACCGTAAAACCGTCCCGGAGGTGGGACTTTCCTTCGTAATATGACGCAGCACAGCTGTCATTCCTACCCCCTTGGCGCCGTGCCCCAGCTCCTCAGCGTTGTTTGAATCTGTCCCGGAGCCTGCGCTGTTATGTTATCCCTTGGCCAGGCACACTTAGCGCTGCCCATCTTCTGACATCAATTGGTGTCAGGCTGGCTGCGCCTGTGCGGCCGCGCTGGCCGAGAGCCCGCCTCGCATTGTCTTCTGATTTCATCCCACTGGGGGCCTGAGATCCATGGACATGCACAGTGCATATCTGAACCTCCGCCTCTCACTCATCTCCCTACGCCTTCTTCAGATTGTGCGCCGTCAGCTGATCCCTAATAGCATGCCACGGCCGTGACGCCGCACAGTCTGAAGAAGCCGTAGGGAAGGGAGTGAGAGGCGAGGATATGCACTGCGCATGGCCACGGATCCCAGGCCCGCGGTGGGATTACATTAGACGACACTGCGAGGCAGGATCTCGGCCAGCGCAGCCGCACAGGCGCAGCCAGCCTGACACCAAATGATGTCAGAAGATGGGCAGCGCTAAGTGTGCCTGGCCAAGGGATAACATAACAGCGCAGGCTCCGGGACAGATTCAAACAACGCTGAGGAGCCGGGGCACGGCGCCAAGGGGGTAGGAATGACAGCTGTGCTGCGTCATATTACGAAGGAAAGTCCCACCTCCGGGACGGTCTCACAGTTTCAGGGGACACATTTTATAAGTGTTTAGTTCTGTGTTTGCAAGGAGCATAATGAAAAGAGCCACCTTTTCCTTTTGCATCTTTTGTGCTGCACAAGCTGGCTCTTTCAGCTACAAACGCCTTGGGGGGGGGGTTAAAGGTTCCCTTTCGACTTTCTCCAATCAGGCTTCGGCCTACATTGTGTTCCTCTGCTTCTCCTGCTGTCCCTGGGCTACAACACCGCCAGTTGTTGCCAGGTAGTGCTGTACGCACAGTCAACAGTCGCTCCTCTGTTATTGGGGTTCAGTAACGTCAGCTGTTCCCCAGCTGTGTGTGTGGCAATCCCTCCTATCTCCTCCACCACCTCCTCCTCCTCCTCCTGTCCCTGGGCTCCAACACCGCTAGTTGCTGTCCAGAAGTGCTGTACGCACAGTCAAAAGTCCCTCCTCTGTTATTGGGGTTCAGTAACGTCAGCTGTTCCCCTGCTGTGTGTGTGGCAATCCCTCCTATCTCCTCCACCTCCTCCTCCTCCTCCTGTCCCTGGGCTCCAACACCGCTAGTTGCTGTCCAGAAGTGCTGTACGCACAGTCAACAGTCACTCCTCTGTTATTGGGGTTCAGTAACGTCAGCTGTTCCCCAGCTGTGTGTGTGGCAATCCCTCCTATCTCCTCCACCACCTCCTCCTCCTCCTCCTGTCCCTAGGCTCCAACACCGCTAGTTGCTGTCCAGAAGTGCTGTACGCACAGTCAACAGTCACTCCTCTGTTACTGGGGTTCAGTAACGTCAGCTGTTCCCCTGCTGTGTGTGTGGCAATCCCTCCTATCTCCTCCACCTCCTCCTCCTCCTCCTGTCCCTGGGCTCCAACACCGCTAGTTGCTGTCCAGAAGTGCTGTACGCACAGTCAACAGTCCCTCCTCTGTTATTGGGGTTCAGTAACGTCAGCTGTTCCCCTGCTGTGTGTGTGGCAATCCCTCCTCTCTCCTCCACCTCCTCCTCCTCCTCCTGTCCCTGGGCTCCAACACCGCTAGTTGCTGTCCAGAAGTGCTGTACGCACAGTCAACAGTCCCTCCTCTGCTATTGGGGTTCAGTAATGTCAGCTGTTCCCCTGCTGTGTGTGTGGCAATCCCTCCTATCTCCTCCACCTCCTCCTCCTCCTCCTGTCCCTGGGCTCCAACACCGCTAGTTGCTGTCCAGAAGTGCTGTACGCACAGTCGACAGTCACTCCTCTGTTATTGGGGTTCAGTAACGTCAGCTGTTCCCCAGCTGTGTGTGTGGCAACCCCTCCTATCTCCTCCACCACCTCCTCCTCCTCCTCCTGTCCCTGGGCTCCAACACCGCTAGTTGCTATCCAGAAGTGCTGTACGCACAGTCAACAGTCACTCCTGTGTTATTGGGGTTCAGTAACGTCAGCTGTTCCCCTGCTGTGTGTGTGGCAATCCCTCCTATCTCCTCCACCTCCTCCTCCTCCTGTCCCTGGGCTCCAACACCGCTAGTTGCTGTCCAGAAGTGCTGTACGCACAGTCAACAGTCCCTCCTCTGTTATTGGGGTTCAGTAACGTCAGCTGTTCCCCTGCTGTGTGTGTGGCAATCCCTCCTATCTCCTCCACCTCCTCCTCCTCCTCCTGTCCCTGGGCTCCAACACCGCTAGTTGCTGTCCAGAAGTGCTCTACGCACAGTCAACAGTCCCTCCTCTGTTATTGGGGTTCAGTAACGTCAGCTGTTCCCCTGCTGTGTGTGTGGCAATCCCTCCTATCTCCTCCACCTCCTCCTCCTCCTCCTGTCCCTGGGCTCCAACACCGCTAGTTGCTGTCCAGAAGTGCTCTACGCACAGTCAACAGTCCCTCCTCTGTTATTGGGGTTCAGTAACGTCAGCTGTTCCCCTGCTGTGTGTGTGGCAATCCCTCCTATCTCCTCCACCTCCTCCTCCTCCTCCTGTCCCTGGGCTCCAACACCGCTAGTTGCTGTCCAGAAGTGCTCTACGCACAGTCAACAGTCCCTCCTCTGTTATTGGGGTTCAGTAACGTCAGCTGTTCCCCTGCTGTGTGTGTGGCAATCCCTCCTATCTCCTCCACCTCCTCCTCCTCCTGTCCCTGGGCTCCAACACCGCTAGTTGCTGTCCAGAAGTGCTGTACGCACAGTCAACAGTCCCTCCTCTGTTATTGGGGTTCAGTAACGTCAGCTGTTCCCCTGCTGTGTGTGTGGCAATCCCTCCTATCTCCTCCACCTCCTCCTCCTCCTCCTGTCCCTGGGCTCCAACACCGCTAGTTGCTGTCCAGAAGTGCTCTACGCACAGTCAACAGTCCCTCCTCTGTTATTGGGGTTCAGTAACGTCAGCTGTTCCCCTGCTGTGTGTGTGGCAATCCCTCCTATCTCCTCCACCTCCTCCTCCTCCTCCTGTCCCTGGGCTCCAACACCGCTAGTTGCTGTCCAGAAGTGCTCTACGCACAGTCAACAGTCCCTCCTCTGTTATTGGGGTTCAGTAACGTCAGCTGTTCCCCTGCTGTGTGTGTGGCAATCCCTCCTATCTCCTCCACCTCCTCCTCCTCCTCCTGTCCCTGGGCTCCAACACCGCTATTTGCTGTCCAGAAGTGCTGTACGCACAGTCAACAGTCCCTCCTCTGTTATTGGGGTTCAGTAACGTCAGCTGTTCCCCTGCTGTGTGTGTGGCAATCCCTCCTATCTCCTTCACCTCCTCCTCCTCCTCCTGTCCCTGGGCTCCAACACCGCTAGTTGCTGTCCAGAAGTGCTGTACGCACAGTCAACAGTCACTCCTCTGTTATTGGGGTTCAGTAACGTCAGCTGTTCCCCAGCTGTGTGTGTGGCAATCCCTCCTATCTCCTCCACCTCCTCCTCCTCCTCCTCCTGTCCCTGGGCTCCAACACCGCTAGTTGCTGTCCAGAAGTGCTGTACGCACAGTCAACAGTCACTCCTGTGTTATTGGGGTTCAGTAACGTCAGCTGTTCCCCTGCTGTGTGTGTGGCAATCCCTCCTATCTCCTCCACCTCCTCCTCCTCCTGTCCCTGGGCTCCAACACCGCTAGTTGCTGTCCAGAAGTGCTGTACGCACAGTCAACAGTCCCTCCTCTGTTATTGGGGTTCAGTAACGTCAGCTGTTCCCCTGCTGTGTGTGTGGCAATCCCTCCTATCTCCTCCACCTCCTCCTCCTCCTCCTGTCCCTGGGCTCCAACACCGCTAGTTGCTGTCCAGAAGTGCTCTACGCACAGTCAACAGTCCCTCCTCTGTTATTGGGGTTCAGTAACGTCAGCTGTTCCCCTGCTGTGTGTGTGGCAATCCCTCCTATCTCCTCCACCTCCTCCTCCTCCTCCTGTCCCTGGGCTCCAACACCGCTAGTTGCTGTCCAGAAGTGCTCTACGCACAGTCAACAGTCCCTCCTCTGTTATTGGGGATCAGTAACGTCAGCTGTTCCCCTGCTGTGTGTGTGGCAATCCCTCCTATCTCCTCCACCTCCTCCTCCTCCTCCTGTCCCTGGGCTCCAACACCGCTAGTTGCTGTCCAGAAGTGCTCTACGCACAGTCAACAGTCCCTCCTCTGTTATTGGGGTTCAGTAACGTCAGCTGTTCCCCTGCTGTGTGTGTGGCAATCCCTCCTATCTCCTCCACCTCCTCCTCCTCCTCCTGTCCCTGGGCTCCAACACCGCTAGTTGCTGTCCAGAAGTGCTCTACGCACAGTCAACAGTCCCTCCTCTGTTATTGGGGTTCAGTAACGTCAGCTGTTCCCCTGCTGTGTGTGTGGCAATCCCTCCTATCTCCTCCACCTCCTCCTCCTCCTCCTGTCCCTGGGCTCCAACACCGCTAGTTGCTGTCCAGAAGTGCTCTACGCACAGTCAACAGTCCCTCCTCTGTTATTGGGGTTCAGTAACGTCAGCTGTTCCCCTGCTGTGTGTGGCAATCCCTCCTATCTCCTCCACCTCCTCCTCCTCCTCCTGTCCCTGGGCTCCAACACCGCTAGTTGCTGTCCAGAAGTGCTGTACGCACAGTCAACAGTCCCTCCTCTGTTATTGGGGTTCAGTAACGTCAGCTGTTCCCCTGCTGTGTGTGTGGCAATCCCTCCTATCTCCTTCACCTCCTCCTCCTCCTCCTGTCCCTGGGCTCCAACACCGCTAGTTGCTGTCCAGAAGTGCTGTACGCACAGTCAACAGTCACTCCTCTGTTATTGGGGTTCAGTAACGTCAGCTGTTCCCCAGCTGTGTGTGTGGCAATCCCTCCTATCTCCTCCACCACCTCCTCCTCCTCCTGTCCCTGTGCTCCAACACCGCTAGTTGCTGTCCAGAAGTGCTGTACGCACAGTCAACAGTCACTCCTCTGTTATTGGGGTTCAGTAACGTCAGCTGTTCCCCTGCTGTGTGTGTGGCAATCCCTCCTATCTCCTCCACCTCCTCCTCCTCCTCCTGTCCCTGGGCTCCAACACCGCTAGTTGCTGTCTAGAAGTGCTGTACGCACAGTCAACAGTCACTCCTCTGTTATTGGGGTTCAGTAACGTCAGCTGTTCCCCTGCTGTATGTGTGGCAATCCCTCCTATCTCCTCCACCTCCTCCTCCCCCTCCTGTCCCTGGGCTCCAACACCGCTAGTTGCTGTCCAGAAGTGCTGTACGCACAGAGCCAAACACCTCGCCAATGTGTTAGTGGGGTTCAGCACCGCCAGCTGTTCCCCTGCTGTGTATACGGCAACGTGTACTGCGAACGCCACGCAGGCACAACAAGTTAAATTTAAGGGAACCTGTCCCCCCCCCCAGGAGTTTGTTACTGAAGGAGCCACCTTGTGCAGCAGTAATGATGCAAAGGGAAAAAGTGCCTCTTTTCGTGGTGCTCCTTGCACATGCTGAACCTAACACTTATGAAATGTGTCCCCTCCTACCGTGATACCGTCCGGTAGGTGGAACTTTCCTTTGTGATGTGACGCAGCACAGCCGTCATTCTTACCCCCTTGGCGCCGTGCGCCGCCTCCTCAGCGTTGTTTGAATCAGTCCCGGAGCCTGCGCTGTTAGGTTAGCCCTTGGCCATGCACACATTTTGCGCTGCCCGTCTTCTGACATCATTTGGTGTCAGGCTGGCTGAGCCTGTGCGGCCGCGCTGGCCGAGATCCCGCCTCGTAGTGTCTTCTGATTTAATCCCACTGGGGGGCTGAGATCCATGGACATGCGCAGTGCATATCTGAACCTCCACCTCTCACTCATCTCCCTACGGCTTCTTCAGACTGTGCGGTGTCAGCTGATCCCTAATAGCATGTCACGGCCGTGACACCGCACAGTCTGAAGAAGCCGTAGGGAGGGGAGTGAGAGGTGAGGATATGCACTGCGCATGGCCACGGATCCCAGGCCCGCGGTGGGATTACATTAGACGACACTGCGAGGCGGGATCTCAACCAGCGCAGCCGCAAAGGCGCAGCCAGTCTGACACCAAATGATGTCAGAAGACGGGCAGCGCAAAATGTGTGCATGGCCAAGGGCTAACCTAACAGCGCAGGCTCCGGGACTGATTCAAACAACGCTGAGGAGGCGGCGCACGGCGCCAAGGGGGTAAGAATGACGGCTGTGCTGCGTCACATCACAAAGGAAAGTTCCACCAACCGGACGGTATCACGGTAGGAGGGGACACTTTTCATAAGTGTTAGGTTCAGCATGTGCAAGGACCATAATTAAAAGAGCTAAGTTTACCTTTTCCAGCATTAGTGCTGTACATGATGGCTCTTTCAGCTACAAACGCCTGGGGGGGGTTAAAGGTTCCCTTTAAACTTGCTCCAGTGCAGGCTTCGACCTACACTCCGCTCCCTCTCCTCCTCCTGCTGACCCTGGGCTCTAACACCGCCAGTTGGGGCCCAGATGTGCTAGCTGCACAGAGAAAAACACCAGCCAAAGTGTCAGTGGGGTTCAGCACCGCCAGCTGTTCCCCTGCTGTGCAGCCGGCAACGTGTCCTGCAACAGCCACGCAGGCACAACAGACCCAAAGCTGCCGCCAGTGCAGGCTTCGGCCTACACTCTGCTCCCTCTCCTCCTCCTGCTGACCCTGGGCTCTAACACCGCCAGTTGGGGCCCAGATGTGCTAGTTGCACAGAGAAAAACACCAGCCAATGTGTCAGTGGGGTTAAGCACCGCCAGCTGTTCCCCTGCTGTGTAGCCGGCAACGTGTCCTGCAACAGCCACGCAGACACAAGAACTGAAATTGAAGGGAACCTGTCCCCCCTCCCCCAGGTGTTTCTACATTTTACAGCCACCTTGTACGACAGTAATGCTGCATGTGTGCAAGGTGGCTCAGAAACTTATTCTCCTTGCCCATGTTGAACTGAACACGTCTAAAATGAGTCCTCTGCGACCATTAAAACGTCCCTCAGGTGTGATTTTCCTTTGTATTGACACGCAACAAGCTCCTTGGTAGCGCTGCCCGTCTTCTGGCATCATTGTTTGGCTGCCTGCGCCTCTGCGGCCGCCTTGCCCCACACAACGCCCCTCGGTGTCTTATTTATTTGGACTGCGAGGGTGTGATTGATGGGCATGAACGGTGCATTTCTTCGCCTGTCCCTCATCTCCTTCCGCCTTCTTCGGACTGTGCGTCTTCATGGCCGTGGCATGCGATAAGGGATCAGCTGACGCCGCATAGTCTGAAGCGGGTGTAAGAACCCAAGCGAGAGGCGAACATATGTACTGCGCCAGGCCATGAATCCCAGCCCCGCAGTGTTTTAACTATGTAAAGACACTGCGGGGCTGGGATTCATGGTCATCGCAAAACGCAACGGCCGACATGAAATGATGTCAGAAGATGGGCAGCGCTAACAGCGCAAGGCCAAGGGATAACACGACAGCGCAGACTCCTGTACAGCAAATAACAACGCTCAGGAGGCTGCGCCCAGCACCAAGGTGGGATTCTTGACATCTGTGCTGCGTCTCATTACCAAGGGAACTCTCGCCTCCAACACAGTTTGACTGTATAAAGGGCTAAATGTTATACGTGTTTCATTCAGCGTGTGCAAGGAGAAAAATTAAAAGAGCAACCTTTGACTTGTGCAGCACTACTGCTGCATAAGCTGTGGCTCTTCTAGTTTGGAACACCTGAGGGGGGGTTTAAGGTTACCTTTGAAATTGGTTCAATTAGGCTTCGGCCTACACTCCGCTCCCTCTCCTCCTCCTGCTGACCCTGGGCTCTAACACCGCCAGTTGGGGCCCAGATGTGCTAGCTGCACAGAGAAAAACACCAGCCAAAGTGTCAGTGGGGTTCAGCACCGCCAGCTGTTCCCCTGCTGTGCAGCCGGCAACGTGTCCTGCAACAGCCACGCAGGCACAACAGACCCAAAGCTGCCGCCAGTGCAGGCTTCGGCCTACACTCTGCTCCCTCTCCTCCTCCTGCTGACCCTGGGCTCTAACACCGCCAGTTGGGGCCCAGATGTGCTAGCTGCACAGAGAAAAACACCAGCCAATGTGTCAGTGGGGTTCAGCACCGCCAGCTGTTCCCCTGCTGTGTAGCCGGCAACGTGTCCTGCAACAGCCACGCAGACACAAGAACTGAAATTGAAGGGAACCTGTCCCCCCTCCCCCAGGCGTTTGTATGTTTTCCAGCCACCTTGTACAGCACTAATGCTGCATGTGTGCAAGTTGGCTCATAAACTTATTCTCCTCGCACATGTGGAACTGAAAACACGTCTAAAATGTGTCCTCTGTGTGACCATTTAACCATCCCAGAAGTGTGACTTTCCTTTGTAATGACACGCTGCAACCCCCTTGGTAGCGCTGCCCGTCTTCTGGCATCATTGTTTGGCTGCCTGCGCCTCTGCGGCCGCCCTGACCCACACAACGCCCCTCAGTGTCTTATTTATTTGGACTGCGAGGGTGTGATTGATGGGCATGAGCAGTGCATAAGTTCGCCTGTCCCTCATCTCCTTCCGCCTTCTTCAGACTGTGCGGCTTCATGGCCGTGGCATGCGATAAGGGATCAGCTGACGCCGCACAGTCTGAAGCGGGTGTAAGGACCCGAGTGTGAGAGGCGAACATATGTACTGTGCCAGGCCATGAATCCCAGCCCCGCAGTGTTTTAACTATGTAAAGACACTGCGGGGCTGGGATTCATGGTCATCGCAAACCGCAACGGCCGACATGAAATGATGTCAGAAGATGGGCAGCGCTAACAGCGCAAGGCCAAGGGATAACACGACAGCGCAGACTCCTGTACAGCAAATAACAACGCTCAGGAGGCTGCGCCCAGCACCAAGGTGGGATTCTTGACATCTGTGCTGCGTCTCATTACCAAGGGAACTCTCGCCTCCAACACAGTTTGACTGTATAAAGGGCTAAATGTTATACGTGTTTCATTCAGCGTGTGCAAGGAGAAAAATTAAAAGAGCAACCTTTGACTTGTGCAGCACTACTGCTGCATAAGCTGTGGCTCTTCTAGTTTGGAACACCTGAGGGGGGGTTTAAGGTTACCTTTGAAATTGGTTCAATTAGGCTTCGGCCTACACTCCGCTCCCTCTCCTCCTCCTGCTGACCCTGGGCTCTAACACCGCCAGTTGGGGCCCAGATGTGCTAGCTGCACAGAGAAAAACACCAGCCAAAGTGTCAGTGGGGTTCAGCACCGCCAGCTGTTCCCCTGCTGTGCAGCCAGCAACGTGTCCTGCAACAGCCTTGCAGGCACAACAGACCCAAAGCTGCCGCCAGTGCAGGCTTCGGCCTACACTGCTCCCTCTCCTCCTCCTGCTGACCCTTTTCTCCAACACTGCTAGTTGGGGCTCTAGGAAGACAAGCTTGAATAGGTCCCCATCCTGGTTCCAGCACCGTCAGCTGGTTCCGGGCAGAGCCTTTGGCTTAGGTGCCTCCTTCTGGGTATCCGAGTTCCACCAACGTCAGGTGGTCCTTGGTAGTGCTTTCAGGCATGGGTACCTCCTGCTTAGTAACCGGGTTCCAGTAACATCAGCTGGTCCTCGGTAGTTCCATTGGCTCTTGGACCTTCGGCTACCCATCCGGGTTCCAGCACCGTCAGCTGGTTCTCGGCAGTGTCTTTTGCTCTTGTACCTTCTGCTCCCCATCCTGGTTCCAGTACCGTCAGCTGGTTCCGGGCAGAGCCTTTGGCTTAGGTGCCTCCCTCTGGGTATCCGAGTTCCACCAACGTCAGGTGGTACTTGGTAGTGCTTTCAGGCACGGGTACCTCCTGCTTAGTAACCGGGTTCCAGTAACGTCAGCTGGTCCTCGGTAGTTCCATTGGCTCTTGGACCTTCGGCTACCCATCCGGGTTCCAGTTCCATCAGCTGTTTCTCGGCATTTTCTCAGCCTTCTTGTACCTTCTGCTACATTTCCAAGTTCAAGAGACTAAAGACGATGACCCGGAAGACCACCCCTAAGATGACGATGACACCAGAGACGACAACCACCGTGATGACGACGACCCTGGAGACGATGACCCTGAAGACCACCCCGATGACGACGACCCCGGAGACGACGAGCCTGGAGACGACGACGACCTGGAAGACCGAGAAGCAGAAGAACAAGAGGCTGCAGAACAAAGAGCAGAAGAACATTAAGCATAAGACTAAATATCAGAGCAATAAATAGATAAACTCGTGCACTGCCTTAGTATTAGTGGTGCTCAGTTAGGTTCCAACACCATAACCATATGTAAATAAACCTGGCACTCAACTTTCTTATCTGGAGATTTATTTTATTATCAGCAACAGTTGCTGATAATAAAATAAATCTCCAGATAAGAAAGTTGAGTGCCAGGTTTATTTACATATAAATATCAGAGCAAAAGATATTATCTAAATTATAAGCAGAAGAAGACTAAGCAGTGTATGGGGGTGAGTCCGTTCCTCCTCGTGGTGCCCCTGGATAAAGCCTGATGCTGCAGGCCAAACTGAACGCGGACAAATGTAACTCTTTTGTGACAGGCAGAACGGAAGGTGTAATCTTCAAACTTTTATAGATAACAACTACGGGAATGCCTGTCACAAATAAGAATATGATGAAGAAGTTGAATATGAAGAAGATAATAGTTAAATAAAAAGAATTTGAACAATGTAACAAAAAAAAATAATAGGTAGAAGATTAAGAAGAAGATGAATAAGGTTAGTTGATGTCAAAGAAGCTGATGATGAGGATAATGAAGAAGAAAGTGTGGGAGAAGTAAAAAAGAAGGTGAAGGGCGTGGAAGTAGTGAAACATCAATATCTGACAAAATAAATAAAAAATTAACATAGTCAAAATCTTTCTAACGCCGAACGTCATAAAAAAAAATAAAAATCCTGCTATTCTATTTGATTGGGCTAAACCTCTGTGCCTTTAATGTCTCCCCCACCTCCCCCAATACATCCTACATTATTCTTAGTTGTTTTCCTTCATGTAGAATTAACCTACAAGGAAAGAAAGGGTTTATTTTAATTCCGATATTTTCGTCCCATTGACTTGCATTGGGATCGGGTATCGGTATCGGATTAGATCCGATACTTTGACGGTATCGGCCGATACTTTCCGATACCGATACTTTCCGATATCGGAAGGTATCGCTCAACACTAGTCATGACTTTAGCTCTGACCAAAACCAGATTTTTGATCCATTATGGATCCTAACACTGCGCTAACAGGGCAACTACTGCAGCTCAGCCTGGAGGTAGCAGATCTGCACACTGTCGTCTTGCAGCACCATTAGCACATCTGGTATGGGGACCATGACACCCATGCAACCCTTGGTGGAGCCCAACATCACATTGCCTGACAGGTTCTGTGTGGGGGCGTGAAAAGTTTGTTGTTTTTAGGGAGGTCTGTAAACTGTACTTCAGGTTACGTCCTTGTTCCTTGGGAACCAAGGAACCACAGATGGGGATAATAATCTCTATTTCAGGGTGACCCCCAAACCTGGGCATTCCCTCTCCCATCTGACTCCCAGTCACTCCAGATGGTGGAGGATTTTTTCCTGGTGTTGGGTCATATATAAGATGACCCAAACTGTGTCTACCTGGCTGAGTCCACACTACAACCAGCTTTGGCTGGGAGACCGGCCGGCGTAGGAGTATTACTCTGAGTTTCGAGGTAATCCACTGACACTAAGTGGAATGACCCTGCGCTCCATAGTCAGTTCTGTCAATGGCTATCATTAAGGTTGAAGGATGCTATAAGCCCTGTATGAGACTCCAGTTTCCCTTTAGGTGGTCATGATTATGGCTATCTGGGTGGATCGCCATCTTAGCCAGAGACTTAAAGAGACACCCCAATGTGAGGGAGGTGTGGGGCCAAGGGAAACATGGTCTGATTCATCTGAGAAACCTCTGCAGTTGGGTGGGGCAACTCGTTCTTTAAATCAGTTTGTAGTTCAGTGTAAAGGGGGATTATGTTTTTACTGTAAGAGAAAGGGCTGTTTTGTGGGTGCATGTTCTTCCCTACTTCACTCCAAATAACCATCAGAAAACTAAGGAGCCCGGGTTACGGGGAGGTTAGCAAACCTGGTGTACATATCTCCTCCGTGAGTAGGATACAATTTTTTTCTGCCTGCTGAAATCCATATGGACAAAAATAAGGTGGTTTATTTCGCCTTTCTGGACAGTGGGGCGAGGTTTAACTTGATCTATGCTTGGTTCATACAGGTCTAGGGTCTCAAACCACATGCACTGTCCAAACCTATACCCATAATCTCCGTCAACTCCACACACTTGAGACAAAGGTATTTTACTCAAGTTGTCCAAGGGTTACATCTACAGGTGAGGGCCATGCACTCAGAAGGTATCGACTGTTATGTGCTAGAGGGTCTTCCTTCTCCTGTAGAACTCTCCTGCACTACTTTGGCTCAGTCTGCACAACCCTGTGGTAGATTGGCAGACTCGGGAGGTGGTAAAGTGGAGTGAGTGTTGTCAAGGACACTGCTTGGGCACCCAGCTTGCACGGGTGGACACCCAGCCTGTACCTAAATATCTGTCTGACTTTGGGAATGTGTTTTTGGAGCATCACCCTTATGATTGCACCATTAATCTTGTCCTTGGGGCCAAGCTGCCAAAGAGCACTATTCCATCATGTGGAGTAAATTTCTGTGATCTCTAAAAGTGAACAAAAGTTGTTAAAAAATGTTGTAGCCATACAATGTTGTGTGGTCTTGCAACATTTCTTTGACCTGCAAAAACTGCTAAAAATCTTTTAAAACATTTTTAGGCAAATATTTCTCAGACATACAGTGTTACTTTGTTTTTGAATATTTCTGTGATCTCTAAAAGTGAACAAAAGTTTTTAAAAATTCTGTAGGCTTCCATTTCTTAGATATATATTGTTACTTGGTCTGTGAATATTTTTCTAATCTGTAAAAGTTAACAAAAGCTTCTAAACATTTTGTAGGCATCCATTTCTTAGACATACAGTATTATGTGGTATTTGAACATTTTTTTGAACTCTAAAACTGAGAAAAGGCATTGAAACATTTTTCTGCATTGAATTTGATTGTTATACATACACTTTTGCGTTCATTCGTTTACATTATGGTGTAGTGAACTAATAAAAATCCCTTTGGTTGCTGCAGATGAACTTTTCTTTTCTTTTATTAAAAATAAACCTGGTTTCAAGAGACCTAGCAGTTAGTGATGAACAAATTTGTTTGTAAAATTATCACCAAGCATAAATTTGACACAAAATATGGCACACTCTGTTTCGTGATCAGACGCACAAGCAAAATTTTGTAACATCAGAAAAAATTGGCAACATTAGGTAAAAAGTGCAGAAAATGTTTGCGTTGCCACTAAAGTACTGTATGTTCAACACTTTGGTTACGATAATGGTGGTTTATCATGAGCATGGGGCACGTGTTTGATGAGGGGAGGGGGTTTGCACAGCTCAGAGATGCAGTGAGCTTGTAAACAGTATTTTTTTTCTAATTTTATATGTGCACATTGCGGCTAGCCAATCAGGGTACAGGAAACACCCACAATGTCCTGACACCAAGGCTTGTGTCATTGGCTGCTGAAATCACATGTCTATCTCCATATAAAGAGTGGATATATTGTTTTAGCACCATTTTGACATTACAACAGCGCAGAGAGGCTGCTCCGGATGCTGGCAGTGATAGCAGCTAGATTTTAGGTAGATAGCTGGGCGGTTGTTTTTTACTCAGATAGTTTAGCTAAGAAGAGTCCTGTGTGGCTGTGAAATCAACCTTCCAGCAATATTTTTTTTCCATTACTGAGGTCCACAGACAAAGACAGCAGGGCACATGTCATACAAGTGTGTTGTGCAATGTTTCTATTGTGCTACATTAAGGAGTATAGCATTCTAAATCTTATTTTTTCAGTAGCTAAATGTGAAAAAGAGAGACATTGTAAGGGCTAGCGGAATGCACCAAATGGATATAGAGACATTATTATAATATATGCGTTCGCAGCCCGGGGTCCACCGAGCAGGAGAACCTGCTGCTAGCAAATGGCGGAACTAAATGGCGGTATGAGCTACCTCTGTTACTTCACAGAGTAGCCGTGAACTCAAAGCACTGCACCCTGTTAACCTTCACAGTGGCACAGGCTAACTACCCAAACGAGAGCAGTCAGTGGTCATGCATGCACACAAAACTCCTTGCCGGAGGTGCCAGCATGCTAGGGCCTATTTCAGCCAGGTCCCTGAATACTCAAACACACAAACTCCTCGCCGGAGGTGCCAGCATTCTAGGGGCTTATTTCAGCCGGGTCCCTGAACACAATCATACGTGACCACACTGGCGCAAAGTACAACATACACTCACCGGCCACTTTATTAGGTACACCATGCTAGTAACGGGTTGGACCCCCTTTTGCCTTCAGAACTGCCTCAATTCTTCGTGGCATAGATTCAACAAGGTGCTGGAAGCATTCCTCAGAGATTTTGGTCCATATTGACATGATGGCATCACACAGTTGCCGCAGATTTGTCGGCTGCACATCCCAAAGATGCTCCATACAAGGCAGGATGGATCCATGTTTTCATGTTGTTTACGCCAAATTCTGACCCTACCATCCGAATGTCGCAGCAGAAATCGAGACTCATCAGACCAAGCAACGTTTTTCCAATCTTCTACTGTCCAATTTTGATGAGCTTGTACAAATTGTAGCCTCAGTTTCCTGTTCTTAGCTGAAAGGAGTGGTACCCGGTGTGGTCTTCTGCTGCTGTAGCCCATCTGCCTCAAAGTTCGACGCACTGTGCGTTCAGAGATGCTCTTAGGCCTACCTTGGTTGTAACGGGTGGCGATTTGAGTCACTGTTGCCTTTCTATCAGCTCGAACCAGTCTGCCCATTCTCCTCTGACCTCTGGCATCAACAAGGCATTTCCGCCCACAGAACTGCCGCTCACTGGATTTTTTTTCTTTTTCGGACCATTCTCTGTAAACCCTAGAGATGGTTGTGCGTGAAAATCCCAGTAGATCAGCAGTTTCTGAAATACTCAGACCAGCCCTTCTGGCACCAACAACCATGCCACGTTCAAAGGCACTCAAATCACCTTTCTTCCCCATACTGATGCTCGGTTTGAACTGCAGGAGATTGTCTTGACCATGTCTACATGCCTAAATGCACTGAGTTGCCGCCATGTGATTGGCTGATTAGAAATTAAGTGTTAACAAGAAGTTGGACAGGTGTACCTAATAAAGTGGCCAGTGAGTGTAGAACAATACTAGCGCATGGCTGTGCGGCCATGCGAGCCTTAAATAGTTGCAGGATGTACAGGACCTTCCCAGAAGGACCAATGAGAGGCTGCCACAGAGCGTGAGCACCTACAGGACCTTCCTGAAGGGCCAATGGCCTTAGCTGCAGTGTCTGATCATGTGACCCTCGATCTCCACTGAGAGATCTTACTCTGGGCATGCTCAGAACGAGAAAAGCAGGCCTTAGTCCCAGAAGCATCTGCTCGCCGCTGTCCAGCACTGACTCCAATGGCAGAAGCAGGAAAAGCAGCAGTAACTCTCTGTACAGAGTCAGAGTGAGCGAGACGCTGGGACCGACGTCTCCGCTAAGCAGACTCCACTGCGGCTGGAGAAGAATGGGAGACCGCAGCGGAGATGGCCCGAGATTTCCCCTGTGTAGAGGCAGGAACTCGACCCCTAACATTACCCCTCTCCCTAGGGTCCCCCCTCCTTGGGCCTCGCTACGTTCGAAGGCAGCAATGAGCTGCAAAGCCCGAATGTGCTCAGCAGGCTCCCAGGTCCTATCCTCAGGACCGTAACCCTTCCAGTCCACCAAATAAAATTTTTTGCCATGAACCACCTTGCACCCCAAAACAGCATTCACCTCGTAATCGTCCATAGACGGACCCGATGTCCCGGCAGATGAAAACCGGGACAAGTATACGGGCTTAAGGAGGGACACATGAAAGGTGTCGGTGATACCTAGGCATGAAGGAAGGGCTAGAAGGTAGACCACAGGGTTAACCTGTTCGAGGACCTTGAAGGGACCTAAGTAGCGAGGTGCAAACTTAGTGGACTCAACACGCAGCCTGATGTTACAGGCAGAGAGCCACACTAAGTCTCCAGGAGCAAAGGTCGGGGCAGGGCGCCGATGTGCATCGGCGGAGGACCTCATTCTCTCCTTGGAGGCCTGGATAGCATCCTGAGTGCGGTCCCAAATGTCTCGTGCCTCCACTGCTCAGTCTGCCATCCTGGAAACAGCAGAGGACACGGGCATAGGCACAGGAACCCGCGGATGTTGGCCGTAATTAAGGAGGAAAGGAGTCTGACAGGTGGAGTTGGCTACAGCGTTGTTAAGGGCAAACTCAGCCCACGGTAACAAGGATGCCCAATCATCCTGCCTGGCAGAAATAAAATGTCGCAAATAAGTGACCAGAGTCTGATTGGCCCTCTCAACCAACCCATTCGTCTCGGGATGATAAGCCGAGGAGAGATTTAACTCAATAGTGAGTAGACGACAAAGCTCCCTCCGGTATCGAGATGCAAACTGGGGACCCCGGTCACTGACAATCTTGTCTGGCATACCGTGTAAACGAAAGATATGCTTGATGAACAAGGCTGCCAGAGCCCGCGCAGACGGTAGCCGTGGAAGAGGCACCAAATGAACCATTTTGGAAAAATGGTCGGTGATCACCCAGATAATTTTGCAGTTAAGAGACTTGGGTAAGTCCACCACAAAGTCCATGCTAACCATCTCCCAGGGCCTGTCCGCCACCGGCAGAGGATAAAGCAACCCAGCTGGCCGTTGCCGAGGGGACTTGTTCTTGGCACAAGAGACACACGCCCGAACATAGTCTGCGACATCACGAGCCATATGCAGCCACCAGTATGTCCTCGCCAGTAACTCAGATGTCCTTTTGGAACCAAAATGTCCACCCACCCTGGACGAGTGTGCCCAAGAGAGAACCTCCGGTTGCAAACTGGATGGTACAAAAGTCTTGCCCTGAGGCACAGACTCTAGCGAAACCGGGGCCACGGTTCTCAGGCTCTCAGTGGGGACAATAAGCCGAGGCTCCTCTTCCTCCTCCACAGATGACACAACGGAGCGAGAGAGAGCGTCGGCACGAATGTTCTTCTCCCCAGAAAGAAAATGGAGGGTGAAATGAAAGCGGGAGAAGAACAAGGACCATCTGGCCTGGCGAGAATTTAACCGCTGGGCTGTCTGCAGGTACACCAAATTTTTATGATCTGTGAAGACTTGGAATGGAAAACGAGCTCCCTCCAAGAGATGTCTCCACTCCGAGAAGGCCAACTTCATGGCTAGCAACTCCCTGTCCCCGATGGAATAATTTCTCTCTGCTGGTGAGAAGGTCTTAGAAAAGAAGAAGCAAGGATGCTTCTGACCTTGAGCATCCTTTTGGAAGAAAACTGCTCCAGCACCAACAGATGAGGCATCCACCTCAATGATAAATGGCTTATCTACATCGGGGCAATGTAGAATGGGAGCGCTAGCGAAGTGTGACTTTATGGAGTTAAAGGCCTTGGAGACCTCCTCAGACCACAATTAGGGATTTGCCCCCTTCTTGGTGAGGGCAACCAAGGGAGCTACCAAAGTTGAGAAATAGAAGCAGAAGTTTTTTTACAACAGAGTATTTTTGACCTCACTGTGCTTTTTTGTGTCTTCAAGTTTTCTGGTGGTGTGAACAGGTTTCTACAGACTTGTTCAGTGTGCAAGTAGCCCATGTGTTTCTGGTTCTATAATTGTTCTCTTGTTTCTACAAGACTGGGGAGTCCACCACTCCTCTGTGGGTCATTTGCATTTAAGCTGTTCCATCCTGCATGTCCACATGTATATTTTTTTCTCTCTGAACCCTGCTTATACAGGTACTATACAGATAATCAGGTTTTAAATACATCAGATAGGGATTGCATACATTAGTTAGGACTGCTCTATAAGGGTATACCTTGGCGATTTGGTGGAGCAGCTTAGTATACATTTTTTTGCAAAAAAAGTATCAACTAAATACCCTGTTTTCTTTACATCTTTTGACTAGCACTTGCTTATTACTGTGATTTTTTTACAACAGAGTATTTTTGACCTCACTGTGCTTTTTTGTGTCTTCAAGTTTTCTGGTGGTGTGAACAGGTTTCTACAGACTTGTTCAGTGTGCAAGTAGCCCATGTGTTTCTGGTTCTATAATTGTTCTCTTGTTTCTACAAGACTGGGGAGTCCACCACTCCTCTGTGGGTCATTTGCATTTAAGCTGTTCCATCCTGCATGTCCACATGTATATTTTTTTCTCTCTGAACCCTGCTTATACAGGTACTATACAGATAATCAGGTTTTAAATACATCAGATAGGGATTGCATACATTAGTTAGGACTGCTCTATAAGGGTATACCTTGGCGATTTGGTGGAGCAGCTTAGTATACATTTTTTTGCAAAAAAACGTATCAACTAAATACCCTGTTTTCTTTACATCTTTTGACTAGCACTTGCTTATTACTGTGATTTTTTTACAACAGAGTATTTTTGACCTCACTGTGCTTTTTTGTGTCTTCAAGTTTTCTGGTGGTGTGAACAGGTTTCTACAGACTTGTTCAGTGTGCAAGTAGCCCATGTGTTTCTGGTTCTATAATTGTTCTCTTGTTTCTACAAGACTGGGGAGTCCACCACTCCTCTGTGGGTCATTTGCATTTAAGCTGTTCCATCCTGCATGTCCACATGTATATTTTTTTCTCTCTGAACCCTGCTTATACAGGTACTATACAGATAATCAGGTTTTAAATACATCAGATAGGGATTGCATACATTAGTTAGGACTGCCCTATAAGGGTATACCTTGGCGATTTGGTGGAGCAGCTTAGTATACATTTTTTTGCAAAAAAACGTATCAACTAAATACCCTGTTTTCTTTACATCTTTTGACTAGCACTTGCTTATTACTGTGATTTTTTTACAACAGAGTATTTTTGACCTCACTGTGCTTTTTTGTGTCTTCAAGTTTTCTGGTGGTGTGAACAGGTTTCTACAGACTTGTTCAGTGTGCAAGTAGCCCATGTGTTTCTGGTTCTATAATTGTTCTCTTGTTTCTACAAGACTGGGGAGTCCACCACTCCTCTGTGGGTCATTTGCATTTAAGCTGTTCCATCCTGCATGTCCACATGTATATTTTTTTCTCTCTGAACCCTGCTTATACAGGTACTATACAGATAATCAGGTTTTAAATACATCAGATAGGGATTGCATACATTAGTTAGGACTGCTCTATAAGGGTATACCTTGGCGATTTGGTGGAGCAGCTTAGTATACATTTTTTTGCAAAAAAACGTATCAACTAAATACCCTGTTTTCTTTACATCTTTTGACTAGCACTTGCTTATTACTGTGATTTTTTTACAACAGAGTATTTTTGACCTCACTGTGCTTTTTTGTGTCTTCAAGTTTTCTGGTGGTGTGAACAGGTTTCTACAGACTTGTTCAGTGTGCAAGTAGCCCATGTGTTTCTGGTTCTATAATTGTTCTCTTGTTTCTACAAGACTGGGGAGTCCACCACTCCTCTGTGGGTCATTTGCATTTAAGCTGTTCCATCCTGCATGTCCACATGTATATTTTTTCTCTCTGAACCCTGCTTATACAGGTACTATACAGATAATCAGGTTTTAAATACATCAGATAGGGATTGCATACATTAGTTAGGACTGCTCTATAAGGGTATACCTTGGCGATTTGGTGGAGCAGCTTAGTATACATTTTTTTGCAAAAAAACGTATCAACTAAATACCCTGTTTTCTTTACATCTTTTGACTAGCACTTGCTTATTACTGTGATTTTTTTACAACAGAGTATTTTTGACCTCACTGTGCTTTTTTGTGTCTTCAAGTTTTCTGGTGGTGTGAACAGGTTTCTACAGACTTGTTCAGTGTGCAAGTAGCCCATGTGTTTCTGGTTCTATAATTGTTCTCTTGTTTCTACAAGACTGGGGAGTCCACCACTCCTCTGTGGGTCATTTGCATTTAAGCTGTTCCATCCTGCATGTCCACATGTATATTTTTTTCTCTCTGAACCCTGCTTATACAGGTACTATACAGATAATCAGGTTTTAAATACATCAGATAGGGATTGCATACATTAGTTAGGACTGCTCTATAAGGGTATACCTTGGCGATTTGGTGGAGCAGCTTAGTATACATTTTTTTGCAAAAAAACGTATCAACTAAATACCCTGTTTTCTTTACATCTTTTGACTAGCACTTGCTTATTACTGTGATTTTTTTTACAACAGAGTATTTTTGACCTCACTGTGCTTTTTTGTGTCTTCAAGTTTTCTGGTGGTGTGAACAGGTTTCTACAGACTTGTTCAGTGTGCAAGTAGCCCATGTGTTTCTGGTTCTATAATTGTTCTCTTGTTTCTACAAGACTGGGGAGTCCACCACTCCTCTGTGGGTCATTTGCATTTAAGCTGTTCCATCCTGCATGTCCACATGTATATTTTTTTCTCTCTGAACCCTGCTTATACAGGTACTATACAGATAATCAGGTTTTAAATACATCAGATAGGGATTGCATACATTAGTTAGGACTGCTCTATAAGGGTATACCTTGGCGATTTGGTGGAGCAGCTTAGTATACATTTTTTTGCAAAAAAACGTATCAACTAAATACCCTGTTTTCTTTACATCTTTTGACTAGCACTTGCTTATTACTGTGATTTTTTTTACAACAGAGTATTTTTGACCTCACTGTGCTTTTTTGTGTCTTCAAGTTTTCTGGTGGTGTGAACAGGTTTCTACAGACTTGTTCAGTGTGCAAGTAGCCCATGTGTTTCTGGTTCTATAATTGTTCTCTTGTTTCTACAAGACTGGGGAGTCCACCACTCCTCTGTGGGTCATTTGCATTTAAGCTGTTCCATCCTGCATGTCCACATGTATATTTTTTTCTCTCTGAACCCTGCTTATACAGGTACTATACAGATAATCAGGTTTTAAATACATCAGATAGGGATTGCATACATTAGTTAGGACTGCTCTATAAGGGTATACCTTGGCGATTTGGTGGAGCAGCTTAGTATACATTTTTTTGCAAAAAAACGTATCAACTAAATACCCTGTTTTCTTTACATCTTTTGACTAGCACTTGCTTATTACTGTGATTTTTTTACAACAGAGTATTTTTGACCTCACTGTGCTTTTTTGTGTCTTCAAAGTTGAGAAGTGCGGAATGAACTGGCAATAATAATTAATGAACCCCATAAAGCGCTGCACCGCTTTAAGAGAATGGGGTTCCTGCCAGTCCATCACAGCTTGTAGTTTGGCAGGATCCATAGCCAATCCCAGGGCGGAGATGATATAGCCTAGGAAAGGACTCCTGCTCGAACATACACTTCTCCAACTTGGCATAGAGGGAGTTTGCCCGTAGGAGGTCGAAGACTTTGCAAACATCTCTCCGGTGGGAGTCAATATCTGGAGAGTAGATGAGAATATCATCCAGATAGACTACGACTGAGGTGGTGAGCATATCCTGGAAGATGTCTTTCACAAAGTCTTGGAAAATGGCTGGGGCATTAAAGAGCCTGAAGGGCATCACCAGATATTCATAGTGCCCATCCCTGGTGTTAAAAGCCGTCTTCTATTCGTCCCCCTCACGGATGCGAATCAGGTTGTAAGCACCCCGCAGATCTAGTTTAGTAAACACCCTTGCTCCCCGAAGCCTATCGAAGAGCTCAGATATCAAGGGCAAAGGATACTTTTTTTAACGGTGATGGCGTTAAGACCCCTGTAGTCTATGCATGGACGCAGTTCCCCACTCTTCTTTGGCACGAAGAAGAACCCAGCCCCAGCAGGTGATACTGACTTCCTGATGAACCCTCTTGCCAGATTCTCTTGAATGTACTGAGACATTACCTCCGTCTCCGGGAGAGATAACGGATAAACTCGACCCCAGGGAGGCTCAGCACCAGGCAAGAGATCAATAGGGCAGTCATAGGGGCGATGGTGCAACCAAGAAAAGCAGACACACAAATGGAGCGCACACCCAGAAAAGCTGAGTAGCAACAAATACAAAAAGTTTATTGAAAACAGAGACACATACACTAGAATAAAAGCATATTAAAATATAACAACCACACCACTAGTCCCATGGTGAATACTCATGAAAGACAGCCCAAAATACAAATAGTAATATATATGCTATACACCACAACAATAATGGCAACCAAATAATACCTATATATGAAAATCAATAATTAGACAGCATATAAGGAAGACCTGTAAATTGGGGAATAAAACCCCCTAAGCCCTATAAAAATGTAATGTGACTCAATAATTCAATAATACAGATGTAAGGGTATGTTTCCACGTTCAGGATGGCCGGCGGTATCGCCGCAGCGGCGAAGCCGCTCGGCGCTAAGCCCCGCCCCCTTTCTGGGACGCGATCATGCCGGATGTGTTAACTCTTCACATCCGGGATGATCGCTCTCTCCCATAGCGCTCTGTGATATGCCTTGCGGGGACGCTGCGTCCCCGCAAAGTGTACGGACATGCTGCGATCTGAAAAGATGCGCAGCATGTCCGTAGTCGCAGGGCCGCCGCGTGCGTGTTTCCACGCATAGTGGAGATGGGATTTCATAAAATCCCCTCCACTATGCTGGAACATCTGGACGCTGCTTGTTTGACGCTGCAGCTCTGCGCAGCGTCAAACAAGCAGCGTTTCCTGACCGTGGAAACATACCCTAATAGTACAAACAAATAAAAGAGCACAGAGGGTCTGGGCGTCCCCAGATACCCCCACTATGAATGAGTAGCCTTGCTATGGAAGACGAGCCTGTGACTATCAAGGGGCCATAATAGGGGGAAAAAAAAGAAGGGAGGTAATACCAGCAAAAGGTGAATTAAATCAAAGGAAAAATATATAAATATAAAGCAGGGTGATCAGGTGGAACAAGAATATCACCCAGGCTATGGAAAAGTGCCCACAAAGGTCAGGGTATGTGGCACAATGGTAGAAAGAGCACAAGGTATGAGTATAAATATAAATCACCCTATCAGGTCATCCAGTCTGCGGTCTGGGCTGTCAGCTGTCAGAAGTCAGGAGTAAAGGAAGATGATCCCGGGATCCAGAAGGTGTGGGGAGGCCCCACGCGTATCGCTGCTGAGCGCAGCTTCGTCAGGGGAAGTGCTGGGGGATAGGCCAAGAAAGCCTTAAGTAGCGGCAGAAAAAATTAAGACAATTACTCACAGGTGGGCAATCGGTGTCCAGGTGAATACCTTGATAAGCATGGGGGATTGAGGAAGTGCACCACCGCCACAAAATAATGGCAGCTGAAAATGAAAGCGATAGTGCGCACATGCGCAGAGCGCTCGCTACTGAACCTCCAGAGGGCGTAAGAGCACAACACACTGCTCATAATAGAGCTTATGTGATGAGAGAAAGGGGGGCCAGATAAGCCCGCAATGACAAAGGGACAGGGCGCATGCGCATAGTAAATAAGCAGCGCCGAGTACAAACCGCAAGAATGAGTAATGCAGTGCCATGATAAGGCGCTGACAGGGTAAGCCTGCAGCGATACATGAACAGAGCGCATGCGCATAATAACCATGCGGTGCTGAGTAATGACCCCCAAATTGCATCCCGCAGCCCCACAATGAGGCGCTAGCAGGGCAAGAGGGAAATAAGGATAAAGCAGCAGGCAATGTAAAAAAGGGGGGGAGGGGATAAATTAGCTGGGGGTTAAGAGCCACACTTCAAAAAATGGACAGATGGTAAAAGTGCCCCCATGGGAGTCCAAAGCACAAAGATAATACTGACATATTGATAGATACATATATATGAGAAGATGGAAGGGATATATAAGCAAATGTTTAAAATGCAGAGAGTCAAATGTATATATATCCAGGAATATGAATCAAATGCCTAGACAATGAGAACAATACCGCAGTGACGAATAAATGTGCATATAAATCGGTATTTGCCACAAGAAATGGTAAAGGATGTAAAAATAGGATAAGGGAAAAACCCGCAGGATCCCAGCTAAAGAAGTAAAGTATACAAAAGAAGGGGAACACAAAGCACATATCGGCCAGCAAACAATGGAGAACCAGATAAGGTATGACAAAAAAGGTTACTGTATGTGACACCGACAATGAGGATATAGGTTATAACCAAGGGCACATCGCCCGTATGGATAATAGCATAAGGTATATAAAAATACCAAGACTGTTGGGTGACATATGGATACACAGGGGATGCCATGTCCATAAGAAGGAGGGTTGCCATTGCTGTGGGAAAAGGTAGGGTTCCTATGGAGATCCCAGAAGTAACATGTGGTCCCCCTTCATATTCTATTAGTCTTCCGATTAGAGATGTGTCAATCCGGTAGTATCATACCAGGAAACTTGTAAAGAGTAGTTCTTCATTGAGCCCGGTGGGGGAGAGACCTTTGGAAGGCATTGGAGATAGTTTTTTTTTTTTAGGGGCGATGGGGCGGAAGGGTCTCTGCCACCTGTTTGGAGAACACGTCTGCATAAGACCAATATTGCTTGGGGAGAGAGGATAGATCTGCGGGTACCTCTGTTGTAGCAACCTGAATGCACTCCCTCTGACACCTACCCCCACAAGATTCACCCCAACCCAAAATTCTGCCTGAGGACCACTCGATATGAGGAGAGTGGTACCGTAGCCATGGTATCCCCAACAGGACCTCATCAATTCCCTCAGGAATGATGAGCAGAGATATAATCTCCTGATGGGATGGCGACATGGACAGAGTAAGAGGGATGGTCTGGTGTGTTATCTGTGAGGGCAGTGTCGACCCATTCACCACTCGTACCGTTACTGGTTGAGCTAGCATAACCAGGGGTATTGCGTGACGTTGAGTGAAGGCTGAAGACATAAAATTGCCCTCCGCCCCAGAATCCACACAGAGCTCTGCCGAGTGGGAGGATGAGCCAATAATTATTGTCCCCTTAAAGGACAATTTGGAGGCAAACGTTGCCGTGTCTAGTGTACCTCCACCTACTACCACTAGATGCTGACGTTTCCTCGACCGCTGGGGACATCTGGTGGCAAGATGTCCTGACTGATGGCAAACATGACAGACTTTGTGTGCACAAGCGGTCCGGGACTTAGATCCCTCATGTGACACTTCCATGGCCTCATGTGACTCAGGAACCAGGACCGGAGATTCCAGAGGTTTGGCAAAGGTGGGAGCCAGCCGAAACCTCTGCCTACACTGAGCTCACTCTAACCTCCGCTCGTTAAAACGGAGGTCAATACGAGTAGAGACAGATAGTAACTCCTCCAGTGTGGCAGGAATCTCCCTAGTGGCCAGAGCGTCCTTAACGTGACCAGCCAGCCCTCTCCAAAATATGGGGATAAGGGCTTTATCCGACCACTCCAGCTCAGAAGCTAAAGTACGGAAGTGGACGGCAAATTGGCTGACCAAGGACTCACCCTGAGTTAATGCCAGCAGTTGGAGCGCCGTGTCATGGGTGACTCGAGGTCCTAAAAAGACCTGTTTCAGAGTGCTCAGGAACAGCGGAGCACTCTGCACCACATGATCGCCACGCTCCCACAGCGGTGTAGCCCACTCCAACGCCCTGTCCAACAAGAGGGACACAATAAATCCCACCTTAGCTCGCTCTGTGGGAAAACGTGCAGCCAGAAGCTCGAGGTGAATAGAGCACTGACTCACGAATCCCCTACAGGACTTGCTGTCTCCAGAAAATTTATCTGGCAGTGGAAGGCGAGATAATGTCAGAACAGGGGTGGCAGTGGACAAGGTTGCTGCAGCCACGCTAGCAGCCTGTACAGCAACTGCAGTAACATCCACAGCTGTAGTTGAGCTCTCGAGAGCCGCCAACCTACCCTCCAGCTGCTGGATATACCGCAAAGATTGCTGAATGTCCGCCATTTACTAGCCAGACCCTGGCGCTAGTATTATGTTAGGGCTAGCGTAACGCACCAAATGGATATAGAGACTTTATTATAATATATGCGTTTGCAGCCTGGGGTCCACCGTGCAGGAGAACCTGCTGCTAGCAAATGGCGGAACTAAATGGTGGTATGAGCTACCTCTGTTACTTCACAGAGTAGCCGTGATCTCAAAGCACTGCGCCCTGTTAACCTTCACAGTGGCACAGGCTAACTACCCAAACGAGAGCAGTCAGTGGTCATGCATGCACACAAAACTCCTCGCAGGAGGTGCCAGCATGCTAGGGCCTATTTCAGCCAGGTCCCTGAATACTCAAACACACAAACTCCTCGCCGGAGGTGCCAGCATTCTAGGGGCTTATTTCAGCCGGGTCCCTGAACACAATCATACGTGACCACACTGGCGCAAAGTACAACATAGAACAATACTAGCGCATGGCTGTGCGGCCATGTGAGCCTTAAATAGTTGCAGGATGTACAGGACCTTCCCAGAAGGACCAATGAGAGGCTGCCACAGAGCGTGAGCACCTACAGGACCTTCCTGAAGGACCAATGGCCTTAGCTGCAGTGTCTGATCATGTGACCCTCGATCTCCACTGAGAGATCTTACACTGGGCATGCTCAGAACGAGAAAAGTAGGACTTAGTCCCAGAAGCGTCTGCTCGCCGCTGCCCAGCACTAACTCCAATGGCAGAAGCAGGAAAAGCAGCAGTAACACTCTGTACAGAGTCAGAGTGAGCGAGACGCTGGGAATGATGTTTCCGCTGAGCAGGCTCCACTGTGGCAGGAGAAGAATGGGTGACCCCAGCGGAGATGGCCCGAGATTCCCCCTGTGTAGAGGCGGGAACTTGACCCCTAACAGACATATCCCACATTTTGTGTAGTGGTGACATTGTTCTGTGGTTTGAGCTGTTGTCAATGAAGAAACATTTTTTGGGAGCAGTTGCTAATGTGATTCACCATGCCATATCCCACCTTGTTATTTAGTGGCGGTGAAATGTCACAGTGTGCATAGCTCATAATAATAATATAATAATAAAATAATATATTTTTATATTGCTAAATGTGATACCGGCTGCTGTATCCCACATTGTCATTTTGTGTTGGTAATATGAACCTGTCTGCAGACCTCACGCACATTTAAAAAAAAATCTGTTGCAAAACATGATACAGCCAGTCGTATCCCACATAGTCATTTTGTGTGGTGATATGAAGTTGTCGAGTCCTCACGCACATGAAAATATATATTTTTTTCTATTCTTAAATGTGATACTGCCCGCTATATCCAATCTTTTTGCAAATGTGACAGCAGCCGAAATCTGAGTTTGAAATGGTTCTGAGCCTATCTTCTAGATTATGTGCATCTTTGGCAACCAATTTCTCATGGTCATCTTTTATGTCTAGCTTGAGACACTCATCTTTTACATCCATCTTCTGACAAGCATCAAACGGTCTCTTGTAATTGGTGTTGGGTAAATGACTAATCGTTGTAGGCTGGATCCTGGATCTCATACTTCCCATAGCCACCATGCTATTGCTGCTGTTGTACTTTGCCATTCCCAACATCATTATGCCCTTTCTCCTGATCAGTTCATCTAATGACACATCTGCCATATTTCTCTGGCAAACCTGCACCTTACCAGCAGCAACTGTAGAAAAGAGGGCATTCCAACACCACAGACAATCTTCTAAATTATACAGGCCTCATCAACATTAAAAATAGGTTTTTTTATGCTACTAACGGGAAATCTCAGTTTGAAATTGTTTTAAGCATCTAGTCAATGTTATACACGCCTCATCCACAGGCCCCCAAAAATGTTGTCGGTTATTAATGTCATACAGTAGGGGATATCTAATTAAAAAATTGTTTGAGGCATATCTTCTTTGTCATCCAGCCCTCATCCACACTGTTAGGGCTAGCGGAACGCACCAAATAATAAAGAGGTAGATATGAGGTGTGTTCGCAGCCCGGGGTCCACCATGCAGAGATCGTACCTGCTGCTGAGTAATGGCAGATGGACACTTGCTCACATGTGGGTTAGACTTCACCCAGTGCAAAAGGAATTGAACTCTGTTGCTTCACAGAGTCAACAAAATACGATGTGCCCTGTTCGCAGTCACAGGGTGCAGATGCAAGACACTATTGGGTCCCTATGAATCACCCCCACTAAACTGGTGATTGGAATCGCTCTTTTGCGGCCGTGCGAACCTTTTATAGTGGAAGCTCTCCGGGACATTCCTAGTGATCCAATAGGAGCTGCTACAGGACCGGAGCATGTGACCCCCGACCTCCAATGAGAGGTCGTCCCTTGGACATGTTCAGTAGAGGAAAAGCAGGACTTAGTTCCAGGAGTGTCTGCTCGCTGCTGATCAGTGCTGTTTACAATGGCTGGACCTGGAAGGGCAGCAGTAACCAAGCGCACAGTATCTGACCGAGCCAGATGCTGGGACTGACGTCTCTGCTGAGCAGGCTCCACTGCGGCTGGAGAAAAATGGGAGACTGCAGTGGACATGGATCGAGGTTCCCCCTGTTCAGCAGCGGGAACTTGATGCACTTAAACAATTCTTTATTTTGTTGCTAATGCCATAAAGTAGGGAACATCTCACTTTGAAATGGTTTGTACATATAGTCAATGTTATACAGGCCCCCAAAAATTCTTCTTTTACTAACCGCTTTCACATCTTGGTCTTAAAAAATGGATGAGTGGCCAGAGCTCGCCTCTCACACCTTGGAGGTTTTATCATGCCCGGCAGCCAGCGCTCTCTCAAAACAGATCTTAAGTGCTGCTGGTGGTGTCCTGACTAGTGTTGAGCGATACCTTCCGATATTCAAAAGTATCGGTATTGGATTGGATCTGCCGATATCCAAAAATTATCGGATATCGCCGATACCCATACGCAATACCAATACAAGTAAATGGGACACAAATATCGGAAGCTATCCTGGATGGTTCCCAGGGTCTGGTAGGAGAGGAAACTGCTCTTACAGTAAACACTCCGTGTCTGTGATTATCCTTAAAGTGGCATCAATTTCACAAGAGCAGAAATAGTTTAATGGGGAGCAAGATTACAGCTGGCTGTGCTCATCTGTCAGGACTAGCATTGAGCATTCCGATACTGCAAATATCGGGTATCGCTGTATCGGAATTCCGATACCGAGTTCCGATATTTTTGTGATATCGGAAATTGGAATCGGAAGTTCCTATAAGTTCCCAGGCGTGTGCGGTGTGTATGGTTCCCAGGGTCTGGAGGAGAGGAGACTCTCCTTCAGGCCCTGGGATCCATATTCATGTAAAAAATAAAGAATAAAAATAAAAAAAATATGGATATACTCACCTCTCCGACGGCCCCTGGCTCTCACGCTCTCACGCGACCAATCACAAGACAGCGACGTCATCGCAGGTCCTACACTCACTGCATTCTTAGGAACGGAGGCAGACGCTTGCACCGGTGAGAGCCAGGGTCAAGATTCTTCAAGCTTTGTAAATTAACTATACTAGTATTCTCTGCTATAGCAATGTCTGTATGGTTTAAGGAAATATTTCATATTAAAGATAAACTTAGATGAACCCGTCTTCTCATTTCTTCTCATTAGAATTATTTCTCTCTGCAGTCCTACATTATCCAGTTCTAAAAAAATAGGGTTGTTAAAAAACTTTAATATTTTCTACATTAAATAAGAGACATAGGAAATCCCATTGAACTCATTAACTCTGTTATATTTTACACTTCAATTAAATAATGTTTTAAAGAAAAGGTCAATGACTTGATATATTAATTCCTTTCCCTCTATCATAATTGTAATGTGATTATTAAACATTTTAATCTACAGATATATTCCTCAGTGTATCTGTATCAAAGCATCCATTAGTCTAATCAGACATTTCTACACTAGGTAATAACACAGATTGGTGATATATTAATACCCATATAACAAAGTCACTGGAGCTGGTAAATCAACGATTCTGAGTAGCGTTGGATCCTGGAGCCAGAGCCTTCCTACAGATGTGTTTTTTCTTCCTTTTCTCTTAGCTCCAAAGATCCTGAGAATTGTGGGATGAGATTACCATTTTTTTAAAACACAATTTTGTAATATGCTGCTGTAATATGTCTAAGTTTTATGGTGTTACTGTTTGCGTCGCTACATATGTGAATTGCAGCCAGCCAAGTGTTTAACTAGCATGTTGTGATATAATGTATTGAATTAGTTTTGTTAGTCTGTAAGAAAATGTAAGTAAAGTTAACTATTAGGCCATCATCACACTAGAGAGTTTTACGGACGTATGAAAGGCGCAAAAACTATGCATTGCACACGGACCAATGGTTCTCTATGGGGCAGCTCCTATCTGCCATATGTTTCTCAGCTGTATTTTACGGGCGTAGAATATCGCAGCATGCTGCATTTGTCAGCGTATTGCGCAAAAAATCCACCAATGAAAGTCTATGGGGGCGAGAAAAAAACAGATTACACACGGACCATCAGTGTGACTTGCGAGAAATACGTACCGGTGTTCTAGAGAAAAGCCGGTAATTCAGTGCGGTGTACAGTAAAATCACACTGACAGGTTAGAATAGAATAACATAAATGTGTACACATAGTATAGGGATATATATATGTCAGTGAGACATATATATATATATATACAGTATATATTTATATTTCATACAGAGCAAGATAGCAGAAAAGCCGGTAATTCAATTGCCGGCTTTTGCTATCTCCTTCGCAAACCCGACAGGATATGAGACATGGTTTACATACAGTAAACCATTTCATATTCCTTTTTTTTTGCATATTCCTCACTACTAATGTTAGTAGTGTGTGTGTGCAAAATTTGGGGGCTCTAGCTGTTGACATAAAGGGTTAAATCGCGGAAAAAACTGGTGTGGGCTCCCATACAATTTTCTCCGCCAGTGTGGGAAAGCCGGTGACTGAGAGATATCAATAGCCTAGAGAGGAACCATGTTTATTGGCTCCCCTGGCTAAAAACATCTGCCCCCAGCCACCCTAGAAAAGGCACATCTGTAAGATGCGCCTTTTCCGGCACTTAGCCTCTCTCTTCCCACTCCCCTGTAGCTGTGGGATATAGGGTAATAAAGGGTTAATGCCACATTGCTATTATAAGGTGACATTAAGCCTGGTTAATAATGGAGAGGTGTCAATAAGACACCTATACATTATTAATCCAATAGTAGTAAATGGTTAATAAAACACACACATTAGGAATAAAGTATATTATTGAAATAAAGACACAGGGTGTTGTAATAGTTTATTATCCTCTTAATCCAAATGACGACCCTCGTTCTGTAAAAAAAGGAAAAATAAAAAAACAACAATATCCCATACCTTTCCGCTGTTACAGTCATGTACCACAATGTAAATCCATCTGAAGGGGTTAATAATTCTACAGCCTGGAGCCTGCTAATGCAGCTGTGCTCCTGACTGTAAAATCTGGGGAATGAATGGGAAGCAGGGGAACATAGCATACTTGTATATATATATATATATATATATATATATATATATATATATATATATATATATATATATATACAGTACAGACCAAAAGTTTGGACACACCTTCTCATTTAAAGATTTTTCTCTATTTTCATGACTATGTAAATTGTACATTCACACTGAAGGCATCAAAACTATGAATTAACCCATGTGGAATTATATACTTAACAAAAAAGTGTGAAACAACTGAAATTATGTCTTATATTCTAGGTTCTTCAAAGTAGCCACCTTTTGCTTTGATGACTGCTTTGCACACTCTTGGCACTCTCTTGATGAGCTTCAAGAGGTAGTCACTGGGAATGGTCTTCCAACAATCTTGAAGGAGTTCCCAGAGATGCTTAGCACTTGTTGGCCCTTTTGCCTTCACTCTGTGGTCCAGCTCACCCCAAACCATCTCGATTGGGTTCAGGTCTGGTGACTGTTGAGGCCAGGTCATCAGGCGTAGCACCCCATCACTCTCCTTCTTGGTCAAATAGCCTTTACACAGCCTGGAGGTGTGTTTGGGGTCATTGTCCTGTTGAAAAATAAATGATGGTCCAACTAAACTCAAACCGGGTGGAATAGCATGCCGCTGCAAGATGCTGTGGTAGCCATGCTGGTTCAATATGCCTTCAATTTTGAATAATTCCCCAACGGTGTCACCAGCAAAGCATCCCCACACCATCACACCTCCTCCATGCTTCACGGTGGGAACCAGGCATGTAGAGTCCATCCGTTCACCTTTTCTGCATCGCACAAAAACACGGTGGTTGTAACCAAAGATCTCAAATTTGGAATTATCAGACCAAAGCACAGATTTCCACTGGTCCAATGTCCATTCCTTGTGTTCTTTAGCCCAAATAAGTCTCTTCTGCTTATTGCCTGTCCTTAGCAATGGTTTCCTAGCAGCTATTTTACCATGAAGGCCTGCTGCACAAAGTCTCCTCTTAACAGTTGTTGTAGAGATGTGTCTGCTGCTAGAACTCTGTGTGGCATTGACTAGGTCTCTAATCTTAGCTGCTGTTAACCTGCGATTTCTAAGGCTGGTGACTCGGATAAACTTATCCTCAGAAGCAGAGGTGACTCTTGGTCTTCCTTTCCTGGGGCGGTCCTCGTGTGAGCCAGTTTCTTTGTAGCGCTTGATGGTTTTTGTCACTGCACTTGGGGACACTTTCAAAGTTTGCCCACTTTTTCAGACTGACTGACCTTCATTTCTTAAAGTAATGATGGCCACTCATTTTTCTTAGCTGCTTTTTTCTTGCCATAATACAAATTCTAACAGTCTATTCATTAGGACTATCAGCTGTGTTTCCACCAGACTTCTGCACAACACAACTGATGGTTCCAACCGCATTTATAAGGCAAGAAATCCCACTTATTAAACCTAACAGGGCACACCTGTGAAGTGAAAACCCTTCCCGGTGACTACCTCCTGAAGCTCATCAAGAGAATGCCAAGATTGTGCAAAGCAGTCATCAAAGCAAAAGGTGACTACTTTGAAGAATCTAGAATATAAGACTTAATTTCAGTTGTTTCACACTTTTTTGTTAAGTATATAATTCCACATGTGTTAATTCATAGTTTTGATGCCTTCAGTGTGAATGTACAATTTTCATAGTCATGAAAATAGAGAAAAATCTTTAAATGAGAAGGTGTGTCCAAACTTTTGGTCTGTACTGTGTATATATATATATATATATATATATATATATATATATATATATACACTCACCGGCCACTTTATTAGGTACACCATGCTAGTAACGGGTTGGACCCCTTTTGCCTTCAGAACTGCCTCAATTCTTCGTGGCATAGATTCAACAAGGTGCTGGAAGCATTCCTCAGAGATTTTGGTCCATATTGACATGATGGCATCACACAGTTGCCGCAGATTTGTCGGCTGCACATCCCAAAGATGCTCCATACAAGGCAGGATGGATCCATGCTTTCATGTTGTTTACGCCAAATTCTGACCCTACCATCCGAATGTCGCAGCAGAAATCGAGACTCATCAGACCAAGCAACGTTTTTCCAATCTTCTACTGTCCAATTTCGATGAGCTTGTACAAATTGTAGCCTCAGTTTCCTGTTCTTAGCTGAAAGGAGTGGTACCCGGTGTGGTCTTCTGCTGCTGTAGCCCATCTGCCTCAAAGTTCGACGCACTGTGCGTTCAGAGATGCTCTTAGGCCTACCTTGGTTGTAACGGGTGGCGATTTGAGTCACTGTTGCCTTTCTATCAGCTCGAACCAGTCTGCCCATTCTCCTCTGACCTCTGGCATCAACAAGGCATTTCCGCCCACAGAACTGCCGCTCACTGGATTTTTTTTCTTTTTCGGACCATTCTCTGTAAACCCTAGAGATGGTTGTGCGTGAAAATCCCAGTAGATCAGCAGTTTCTGAAATACTCAGACCAGCCCTTCTGGCACCAACAACCATGCCACGTTCAAAGGCACTCAAATCACCTTTCTTCCCCATACTGATGCTCGGTTTGAACTGCAGGAGATTGTCTTGACCATGTCTACATGCCTAAATGCACTGAGTTGCCGCCATGTGATTGGCTGATTAGAAATTAAGTGTTAACAAGAAGTTGGACAGGTGTACCTAATAAAGTGGCCAGTGAGTGTGTATATATATATATATATATATATATATATATATATATATATATATATATATATATATATATATATAGACTGTATATATGTTTTCACGAATATTTGAGCACATGTATCCATTCTATGTCGATTTTGCAAGCCGGCGAGAAAATCTCGCCATACGAATGCTATACGGAGGTTTACATGCGCAAAATGCGCAGCCACACCCTGCCTGCAGATGACATACAGATCACTGTTTTGGGATCACTTCTGCATATTACAGATGTAAAATATGGACCGTATTTCCTTACGCTGAGTGTGACGCCGGCCTTAGTGATGAGCGAATATACTCGTTACTCGAGATTTCTCGAGCATGCTCGGGTGTCCTCCGAATATTTGTCAGTGCTCGGAGATTTCATTTTTACTGCCGCAGCTGAATGATTTACATCTGTTTGCCAGCATAAGTACATGTTGGGGTTGCCAGGTTGCTAGGGAATCTCCACATGTACTTTTGCTGGCTATCAAATGTAAATCATTCAGCTGTGGCAAGAAAAATTCTACAAATTCTACAAAACCTACAAGAAACAAAATGAGCAAAAACCCTGCTGTAACTAAATAAGGAAAAAGTAAAAGTGCATTTAAATAACACAGGATTCTTAGTAATACTGTTTTTGATCAAAAATAGCATAAAAGCCATCCCACTGTTGACAAAGTGACCCTGATCAAGATGGTCCAATGCTGTCTAATATTAAAAACCTTACCATGTGTCAGCGTTGACCTCAGTGTGTGAATAAGGGCAGACAAAAGGACAGGGTCCCGACCTGTGGACACCAGTCTGGGGAAACATGTAAGGCTATGTGCACACGTTGCGGATTAGCCTTAGGAATTTCTGGTGCGGATTTTGCCTCTCCTGGCAGAAAACGCAGCTGCGGATTTGTCGTGTTTTTTGTGCGGATCCGCAGTGTTTTTTGTGCGGTTTTGCTGCGTTTTTTTTTGCGGATTTACTGCGGTTTCCGCACCGGATTTAACCTTTAATTATCAAATTTGTATACCTGTTTGGGTTGTACCCAAAGTATTTTACCTTCTTTTCCCCAAGTTGGATACCTGTTTGGGAAGTATTTTACTTCTAACCAATAAACCGTGTTTTACCCAACGTGTTTAACTATACCTTATAAACAATATACAAATTTGGTTTTAACAAAACAGTTTTATTAAACATTTTTTTGCAAAACAAAAATAAACTTTTATAAGTTTGAATAACTCGGGAGATGGAGATATTGCTGGAGGGGCTATCAGATTGGACACTTTGACTGTGGAAGTGTGGAGAGAGGAATGTGTTGGTGGTGGTGAAGGATCAGTAGGTAGCGGTGAAGGGGTGGAGACAGAAAGTGAATGGGTGGACAGGAAACTTTGAGTTGGATTAGGAATTTGGTATGATGGAGGGGTGTAGCTGATGGATTGGAAGGCAGAAGAGGTGATGGGTGGGGAAGAGGGTTGGGATAGTGACATGATGGGTGAAGGAGACTGGTGGTAGTGGGCAGGGAGAGGAGGCACAGAGGATGTTGTTAGGAACTGGTATGGGGCGGCATGTTCTTACTGGTCAGAATGGTGGGACGGGGCATGGGCGGGCGGGATGCTGGTACTGGTCTGGATGGTGGGTTGGGACATGAGCACAATGTTGGTAATGGTCAGGATGGTAGGAAGGGGCACGGGCACGATGTTGGTAATGGTCAGGATGCTGGGAAGGAGCATGGACAGGATGCTGGTATGGGTCAGGATGATGGTAGTGGCTGGAGTGAGGTACAGTGGCTAGAGGGGGGGCAGGTGCAGGAGGGGGGCAGGTTGGGAGGTAACGAGCTCTAGAGCAGACTGGCCTGATTCAATTACTTGCTGATCAGTAGATAGCTTATCCATGCACTCGAGTACCGAAAAAAGTGTTGACTTGAGGAACGACAGGGCTTGGGCATATTTGTATCTGCTCCTGCATCCTCCAGAACCACTCGGGGCCCGCATCTCTTTGTTGAACTCCTTCTTGAAGCGATCCCTGATCGACCGCCACTGCTTGACAATCCTCTCACCTGAAAAAAAAGGAGAAACACAAATTGGTTAGGATACAATACTTTGAGTCCATCAACATAACTGAACTGTGTATACTTACGTGCTTGATTCTGGGCCTGAACATCGAGGTCCTCCCAGTTGTCTATGAGATGTTGGCAGACTTGCTCCCAGAGTCGTTGGGTCACTATGACATCAGCATGGTGGCGGTCACCCATGTTCCACCTCGGCTCCCTGTCTCTGATCAGATCAATGAGGAGGTCAATATTTAGTCCGACCTCCTCACCGTCCGAATCAGGAGCATGCTGTGAAGCCTGTTAAAAAAGAAAAAAAATTAAATTAGATTCAAAACAACATAAAGAAAAAAAAATAATAAAAAATGGTGCTTACACAATGACGGCTGCCCGCACTCTCACGCCGACAACCCTGGGAGCCACTCGGAGGACCTCTGGATCGAGCACCAGAATCCAAAACTATAAGAAAAAAAACATTATGTGCTTGTAGGTAGCCTTTTTATGTGTTGTGTGCATTGTAATATTTATAATTATCATTTTGTATATGTTGTGTGATGTCTGTAATGATCTGTTTGTATGTGTTGTGTGCAGTGTTCTTTCTGTAAGGATCTTTTGCTTTTATGTGTTGGGTGTAGTGTGAGGTTGTGGTTCCGCAATGCATGCAAGAAACATAACAATTGCGATCCCACTCCAGGTCTCTCTCCACCCTTTCGGTCTTCTTCTGGAAGCACCTCTTCTGCTGCAGCAGCAGCAGCAGCAGCTTCCTACAAAAATGAAAGATTGATAAATACATTAATATATATATATATATACACACATAGAGAGAGATAGAGAGAGAGAGATAGAGAGAGAGATAGATAGAGATAGAGAGATAGGGCAAAAAAAATTCAATAAAAACAAAAAATATATTTACCTCAATGCACTGCCGACGCGGGGGAGGGCTCCCAGAAGAAGACATGGCTGATGGCTGGCTCGGCTCTGTGGCTGGCAAGCTCGGCTCTGTGGCTGGCAGGCTCGGCTCTCTGGCTGGCAGGCTCAGCTCTCTGGCTGGCTGGCAGGTGGGCTCTTTGCTGGCATGGTGTTGGCTCTCTGCTGGCAGGCTAGGCTCTCTGCTTTCTGGCTGGCAGGCTCTTTGCTGGCAGGGTGTTGGCTCTGCTGGCAGGCAGGCTCTTTGCTGGCAGGATGTTGGCTCTCTGCTGGCAGGCTAGGCCCTCTGCTCTCTGGCAGGCAGGCTCTTTGCTGGCAGGGTCTTGGCAGGGTCTTGGATCTCTGGCTGGCAGTATGGCTGGAAATGAGTGAGGGCCTCAATGGCATTGTTTTATATATGCATCCTGGGGCAGGCCTATTGGTTCTGAGCATGCTCAGTTTAAAAAACCGGATCTGCCTTTTTCTGGAACCGGCGCATTCCGGCGTCCATAGACATGCATTGTAGCGAAAAGCCGGAAGAGCCGGATCTGGCCTTTCCGGCTTTTTTTCGCTGCAGACAAAAAACTTTACTGTAGACGTTGTTCCCAGATGCTGGAATCTAAATTTTTGCCTGATCTGGAAAAAAATGGAAGGAACGCTGGGCCATGCGACGCAATCCGGCACTAATACAAGTCAATGGGGAAAAACCGATTCCTGCTTTTATTTTCGCCAGTTCCGTTTTTTTCTAAAAATAGCTGTAATGGGCCGGAATGAATAAACCTGATGTGTGAAAGTAGCCTTAGACAGTCTATAAGTAACATAAGTAATTCCTAAAAGAGTTGTCTCAATATAGACATTGGTGAAATATTCTACCAATGTCTGATCAGAAGGGACCATCCAATCATTGTGAACCTTACTAATGACTAGAAAAAAATGGTAGTGGTAGTGTGCCACTTACTCTCCTGTCAGTTCTGCTAGACTTACTTAAAGCCAACCTGTCACCATGTTTGGCCGATATAAGATATGGCCACCGCCTTTCAGGGTTTATCTACAGCATTCTATAATACTATAGATAAGCCCCCGATGTAACCTGAAAGATAAGAAAGACAAGTCATGTTATACTCACCCTGGGGGAGGTCCAGTCTGATGGGGGTCGCAGGTCCGGGTCCGGCACCTCCCATCTTCATATGATCACCACCCTCCTGCTTGCTTCATGGCTCCCTGGCATCACGCTCCTGCGCAGGCATACTTTAGCTGCCCTGTTGAGGACAGAGGAAATTACTGCAGTGCGCAGGTGATAGTTTGCAGTACTTTGCTCTGTCCTCAACAGGGCAGACAAGTACACCTGCGCAGGAACATGATGCTGGGAAGCCATGAAGCAAGCAGGAGGGCAGCGATCATAAGAAGATGGGAGGCACCGGACCCGGACCTGCGACACCCATCTGACCGGATGAGTATAATAAAACATATTTTACTTATCTTTCAGGTCAGATCGGGGGCTTATATACAGCATTATAGAATGCTGTAGATAAGCCCTGAAAGACGGTGGCTATATCTTATATCGGCCAAACCTGGTGACAGGTTCCCTTTAAGAAGCCGCATAGATGACTAATTATAGCCAGTGTTCCACGATGCTGACTGTGGAAAAAGGCATGCAGAGCCATCAGAAGATGGTGTGGCATAATGTTTGGCTAGTGCCACTTTCAATGTGTTCTGGCAATGTGTGGATATACAGCAGTCAGATCCCCACTTAGACATTTATGGTATATCTTAATGACATGCAACTTATGTCTAAATAAAGAATACTCTTTTAATAGTTGATTGACATAAATTAAATATAATTATCTAAGAAAAACATGTTGACTATTGTAAAATTGTAACAATTGTTGCCTAATTTATGTATATTTTCAAAATATAATCATTAAAAAAAAACATCTGAAAATAAGACATATTGTAAGACACAAATATAGTATGTGTATGTGATGGACGACCTACTTTGTATTAGTAAATAGAAAGTGTCATATGTTAAAGCCATGCATTCACTTCATTCAAGGAGAGGCTTTCTTCCTCAAGGTCGCACAAAATGAAGCACTAAGCCTTTCCTTCACGGTAAAAGAAAAAGAAAGAAAAAAAAAACACATTTGATGTAATTTTCCAAACCCCACTACAGAAACCATTCAGTCAGTTTGATTGTAATGCTACTCACAAAGTCTCGAAGGTATTATGGAAGCTAAAGTGTAATGTGTTCAAGCACTGATGCCAAAACAGTCTTTGATGTGTCAGTTATAAGATTTTACTGTACAAAGAGCTCTGTGCAGTTCTTGGAGACCCAGCGAAGGTCAGCCCCATCTGCAATTAAATATGATCTTAGATTGAAACTATATATCAATAGATAGGTTGTGGTATATGTTTTATCTAAAGCATCTTTCTTTCTTTCTTTCTTTCTTTCTTTCTTTCTTTCTTTCTTTCTTTCTTTCTTTCTTTCTTTCTTTCTTTCTTCCTTTCTTTCTTTCTTTCTTTCCTTCTTTCTTCCATTTTTTCTTTCTATCTATCTACTACCCATCTAGATCAAATAGAAAACATTTTAGAATATGTATATTTTTTAATTCCGAAATTGAAGATCTGTAATACCATTTCAATTTGCGCTAGTGACTCAAAACACAGAACAACATGTATGCTTTATTTAGTATGGAAAACAATGACACTGAAAAGCCTAGGATTAAATGCATATGATTAAATTATAATGTGGTATCCTGGTACCCGTTCTGCTGCTGCTGAATGAGACAGTTGTCGTGTGGCAGTAGGTTTGTTCCAGTGTGTCAGAATTAGTTTGGGCACTGTGAGTTAGGAGATGTAATACATTGCATTGCATACCGATGATTCATAAATGTGCTTTGCTCTCCTCACAACATGCTGCCATAGAAATGGCTTGGAGAAGCCTCCCAGTTCAGGGCTCACACACTTCCTGAGGTAGCTTCCATTTCTGGGCGGTTCAAGCTGCCTGGGGAAGCAAACACTACTGCTCCCAGCATAGTTTCCATGCTAGTCCTCCATGCTGGGGGACATTTTTCTCCACATAATCTCCTCCACAAAGGAGTGAAGCCTCTTCTAGTCAGGAGAGATAATGCTGCACATGTGCTCTGCTGCATGCTGGTTATCCTATTTGCTTCTAACCAGGATCGGACCCAGGTGGCTGCCACACCACCGACTTTGTTTAACCTACCCCCTGCAAAAGGGAATGGTAGGCTCAAAACTGTGAGTACTACCACACTTTAGTGTGCTTCCTTGGAGAGCCAATCTGTAAGGGTCCCTCCATCAGTGTAATATCTCTTGGACTGCGCATAGCACTTCCTCTAATAACAAGTGAAGAGAACTATGTTCCAGCTGCCCTGAGAAGCCATAATCTCACTTGTATCATGAGGAGAGAACCATTACTTTCATATGCACATTATACTGTGAACTTTGCCTTTAAGAGAGAGACTGTACCCCGTTACCTCTTTCAGTAAAATTATGTTTACAAGTTCACCGGCGTGTCTGGCCACTTGAGGTTGCACAAACACCATGAACGCTCCAAAATCTGCACCCAAACACCACCATTACAGGAGTGCCGCGGGGGTCCTATACCATCCACAAGTGCAACCTCCTGCTGTTGACAATTGTGGACATGAGGGAAGTGCTGAGGGGTCCAGCGACCAACTTCAGCTACCATGACATCATTATCTGCTGCCAGTGGAAATACATGCCCCAGCTGGCCATTCTGCAACCTTTAGTGCCTCCCCAGTGGTCTGCCACAATAATTTTGTAGTAAAATATCACATTATTCAAAATCAACGAGAAAGTGTCTTATGTGATTGGCTCATTCTCAAATATTGATTCTAATATGTATTGATGAAAGTGCATGCTACATTGATACAGGTCTTCTTGGCTGCATTTATATATCTGATGAAGATTGGTGAGACTGAAACATCATTGACAACTCATCTGTCTACAGTTCACTAATTGAATACATTGCATGAGTGCCGGATTCCTTAATTAATATATTCTAATACTAGATGGTAGCCCGATTCTAACGCATCGGGTATTCTAGAATATGCATGTAGTTTATTTATAAAGATTTTAGAATAATACATTGAATACACAGGATTCGGCCGGCTGCAACCAATTAGTGAAACGTGGTTCAAATCCCGTGCCAATTCACGGCCGGACTGCGCCTGTCGCTGATTGTTCTCAGCCGGCCATGTAGTATATAACAGCCCACGTAGTAAATAGCATAGCCACGTAGTATATTGCACAGCCCATGGAATATATAGCACAGCCCACAGAGTATATAGCACAGCCACGTAGTATATAACACAGCCCACGGAGTATATAGCACAGCCACGTAGTATATAGCACAGGCCACAGAGTGTATAACAGCCCACATAGCATATAACACAGCCATTTAGTATATAACAGCCCACGCATGCAGTATGTAACACAGCCCACATAGTGTATAACACAGCCCACGTAGTGTATAACACAGCCCATGTAGTATATTGCACAGCTCACGTAGTATATAGCACAGCCCACGCAGTATATTGCACAGCCCACGTAGTACATTGCACAACCCACATAGTACATTGCACAGCCCACATAGTATATTGCACAGCCCACATAGTATATAGCACAGCCCACGTAGTATATAGCACAGCCCACATAGTATATTGCACAGCCCACGTAGTATATTGCACAGCCCCCGCAGTATATAGCACAGCCTACGTAGTATATTGCACAGCCCACGCAGTACATTGCACAGCCCACGTGGTACATTGCACAGCCCATGTAGTATATTGCACAGCCCACGTATTATATTGCACAGCCCACGTAGTATATTGCACAGCCCACGCAGTATATAGCAATGCGTGCATCATATTCCTGTTAAAAAAAAGAATTAAAATAAAAAATAGTTATATACTCACCTTCCGTTGGCCCCGGATCCAGGCGAAGCGGTTACCGATGCTCCTCGGGCGCTCCAGTCCCAAGAGTGCATTGCGGTCTCGCGAGATGATGACGTAGTGGTTTTTCGAGACCGCTACGTCATCATCTCATGAGACCGCAATGCATGGAGCAGTCACTGGAGTGTCGCGAGGAGCAGGAAAGGCCGGTTCTGGATCCGAGGGGCCGACGGACGGTGAGTATATAACGATTTTTTATTTTTTTTATTATTTTTAACATTAGATCTTTTAAATATTGATGCTGCATAGGCTGCATCAATAGTAAAAAGTTGGTCACACAGGGTTAATAGCAGCGGTAACGGAGTGCATTACCCGCAGCATAACGCGGTCCGTTACCGCTACCATTAACCCTGTGTGAGCGCTGACTGGAGGGGATTATGGAGCAGGCACTGACTGCAGGGAGTAAGGAGCAGCCATTTTGCCGCCGGACTGTGCCCGTCACTGATTGGTCATGGCCGTTTTGCCGCGACTAATCAGCGACTTGGATTTCAATGACAGACAGAGGCCGCGACCAATGAATATCCGTGACAGACAGACAGAAAGACAGACAGAAAGACGGAAGTGACCCTTAGACAATTATATAGTAGATGGCTTGTAATTGAATGTGAGTTTGTGTTCATACATTGCATTTTTCAATGCCTTTCCCGGCACACAGAGCCAGAGTAGTGGCAAGATAAATGCTGGGTACAAATTGCACGGTCTTATTGCTATTTTGCATCATCTTAACTTGCGTTTTTACCCATTCATTTTAATGGTCCAAAGAAAAAACAAAACACTGAAATAAATGATATGCTGAGTTTTGACAAAAACACAGCAGTGCTCAAAATACAAGTTTAAAATAAAACGCAGTATGTGCATGAGATTTCAGAAATCTCAGACTGTGGAGACCTGGGTGTCGTAACCAGTGCCTTCCCCCCTCCCATCAATCCCGTAATGAAACACACACAGTCCTAGGTGGGTTGAACAGGTCGGTCACAGTTTATTAATTAAATAAGCAGAGAAAGGCAATTACATATCGTAACGGGCGCTCGCGCTGAGCTCCTGTCCGTGATCGACAGGGTAATTGGCCCAATGAGCGGTTACGACCTTTGCCCTCCTCCGCTTCTTCCGCCACGGAGGATCCCGTGTATTACCTACACGGGACTCCGACCCCACCCAACACTTTTGGGGCCTGTTCAACCCCGTCCTGTAAACCCAACCAACAAAAAATTATCGAGGCCAATGTCTGTCAGGTGAACTCCGTCCGGTCTTAATTGTGGCGTGTTGTCCCCTTGTAGCGGGTGGTGACGAATCACGATACCGCCTCCTCCTCTCACATATTTTCCGTTCCGAGCATTGAATTTACCCCTTGTTCACTCTATGGCTTTTTTATCTCTTGCGCCGCGCCATGCGGCCCGTGGTGTTATCTCCGACCACACCAGTATCATGTTCCTGAACAGCCAGCTGACCCGTTCCATATCCGTTGTCACCCATTTGTACAATTCGGCCACCTTTTGTTTGCCAAGGTCATTGCCACCCGGTTGTAACACCATTATCCCAGGGCGTTTCGCCCTCCTTGCCATGCCAACCATCTCCTTGAACACCTGTTTCCACCGAAGGCCTCTGTTCCACCTCCAGTTAACTTTTATGCCCGGGAGGTGAAGATTTGTTCCTCCTGGCCGCAGTTTGGCCCTCTTTTCGGCCCAGTATACGTAGGAATCTCCTACACCCCAAACTTCAACCTCTGTAAGAGACAACACATGTTAATTAAGCAGGTCGGGTCTTATGTATCTGGCGAAGCATGCGGACTTCCAACGCCCCATTCTCTGCACTTCGGCCTCTGACACTCCTGCCTTAGCTGCCTCTATGGCCGCCCCTATCCGGAACTAATGTGTTCCGTACTCCTTTGGATTTGCGCCGTGTTTTTTTTTTTTTTTTTTTTATGCATAGCTTGAACATTGCCTGGAATTGGTACTTGGTTAAAGGGGACCCGTCTGTATGCGTGAAGAAAAATCTACCCGCGTGTCTTATTGCGGCGTATGTTTTAACCATTTTTAACGGGCAAGCTGGGCCCTCTGTAGAGTTAACCAGGACCCATGTGCCCCTACCGGTGGGATCGCATTTGGATTTTCTAACCCTGATCCGCAGGGCATCGCTGCATATAACTATGTCCTCGTTAATTAGGCCTCCTTCCCATGCGTTTTTTGACCGCGGTAGCGATTAGCTGTTACGCAGTGCTCCGAAAAGACGGTCGCAACAGCTGCCGATATGAGGGCTACCTCATATTGCGATGAGCAGACTGACGGGGATATCGCAATCAGGTCCTGCAATAGTCCCAGAGAAATGGGGTGGCGACATTCTTGGCTTGGCTGAAGCCTTTTCCAACCTTTTATGGCTTGTCTTATGCAGAAGGATTTAGTTACCTCTACCCATCCCAATAATTGAAAGAAAATGCCAGCCCTGATAAATTTGCGTTGTGCCGAGGTGCCCGACGCCCCACCTTCTCTCAACCGTAATAGAACATCAGTTGTCACCTCGCTTCGTGCTCCGTCGCTTTCGCCGACTGGCCTACCCTGAATTAGTGAGCGCCACTCCTCCCAAGCCTTACCATACACCTGCCAGGTAGCTGGCGAAACGGAGGCCCGTATTAAGGGCATCAATGATTGGCCACTGGGTCCCTCAGGGACCGTGGACCCCGAATACCCCAGGTTTGCGCGTTGGGCTGCTGGATTCTGAAAGCCTGCCAATTGGAAAATAACAGTGGGTTAATGATATTCTCATCTACTTCCGCCACCGCGGTGGCTCTACACCAAATATTGTTTTCTAGGCATATCAGCGCTAGCTGGCGCAAAAGAGCGAGTATGTCCAAGAGAAAAAGGGGCTTTATTACTTTCTAGGTAGCACTATGAAGGAATTATTCCTTTCTACAGAGTACTAGTATTATTATTATTAGCATTCTCTCTCCAACACCCTGTCTGTGTACCACTTTTTGTAGGGAAAAAGTTTATCATAGTATTAACACAATTTTTGAAGTATTCAATAAGGTATGCGATTTAATCTCTTCGCTGTTTTCTCGTTTTTTGTTTGGAAACGAATGTTCATGTTTCTCAACTGATCGGCCCATATCTCCATTGCTGCTACTACCGCAAACAATTCCCATAGGGCCGGGTCTTGCCCCCACTTTGTTGTCGTCCATTTCTCTGGCCAACCAAATTTGCACCATTGGTTATTATAGACTGCAAACCCTCGTTTTTGTTCCACCCTATTGTCAGCTCTAATTCCTTGCTCGCGGTCTCTCTAGCCCTGACGCACGTGCGTGCATTTGCTGTAGGGGTACCTTGCAACATTTGCTGGGTTGTATTTTATCCCCTGGTAAGCGGAAAACCATTGAAGTGGTATCTATTTCGATGCCCAAAAGGGGCAACACCTTACATGGTCCCTCCGTTTTCTCCGGTGACATTGGCATTCCGAATTTGTGTGAGATAGTTTTGAATTTTTCTAGTAACTCGGAGCAGAGATTAGAATTTCTGGGGCTGACGAACAGGAAATTGTCGAGGTAGTGAATTAGGGATTTACTGCCCGTTTTGTACCCAACCTATAAAGGTGCTGAATAGCTCAAACTAGTGACATGAAATGGAAACATCCCATTGGAAGGCACATGTCAAAGTAATAGAGCTAGTCCTCTTTGCAGCCCAGAAGGTGGAAACATTCGGGGTGCCCGGGTAATAAACGGAATGCCGATTCAATGTCGGATTTGGCTAGCAGGGCGCCGGGTCCGGCTGCCCGGACTAACTCTACCGCCTTATCAAAAGACGCGTATGAGACGGAAGCTTCTTCTGGGCAAATTGCGTCGTTAACCGAATCGTCCTTTGGGTGAGCTTATAGATGATGGATTAGGCGGTATGTACCGGGTTCCTTATTTGGTATAATTTTTATTTATTTATTTATTTATTTATTTTTTTTTTTAAAGTATGTGGAGGAATTCGCGAGCCGATTTTATGTTATCGGATAAGGTTGTGTTCTTGTTACCCTAAAGGGAATAAAAAACCCGTTGGAGCCCCCCAGCGGAGCATGAATTTGCACGGCGCCAATTATTCATGGTTAATCAGCTTTTTTGATCTCTCCCTATCGAAACCCCTATCGAAAGATTATTTGGGGCTAGGACTCTAAACTTTACTATTCCGTAAACCAAGAGCTTAACCACTCAGCCACCAGCTTAACTGGTCCACTTTTCCTTTTGACTTAGATAATTGTAAGATTCACTCCTTTACCGCTGAAGTTAGCTCCATTTCTTTTAAGTTAACCCCTTAGTGTAACCTTTCCTTGTTACCCTTGGAACACTCACCGCTGTGTGATTCTGGACGAGTGTACTCCGATCCTGGAGGAACCCCCGCAGATGTTGACGGGGTGATGTCGCAGGATGGGGAAACTCTGGCTCCCGCTGCAGCGAGGGACTGGCCGATGTGCTGGCCGATGCAATGAGTATCGTGCGTTGGAGCCTGATTACAACCACATAGTGGCGGATTAACGGCTCTTTCTTCCGTGACTGCGTGGCAGTTGTGGCTGGAAGCCGCGGGGGATTGTTCTTCCCGGCTGAAAGCCCTAGAGAGTGCCGTGATTTTAGAAAATTTGTCCCGTGCATGGAGCCTCCTATCCGGGCTCTGCGATACCTCGGACCCCTCAGATGTTGCTGATGACAGCCCTTCTGAGGCCCGGGATCTACGGCGGCTCCTATGGGATCTTTTAGAGGGGTATCGCGAATGGTGATGGGAGTTTATCGGAGGAAGATTGGGAGGATGTTTTGGCGTCTCCGCCTTCGTCCGCCGTTGCTTCGCGGTGTAATGGGGGGAGGGGATTCTAACATTATTGCGGGGATTGTTAACCGTATACGGTCCCGCAGTGCTACTTAGAAGGGGGGGGGTGGGGGTTAGGAGGTAACTGTGTTCACTCCCACGCTGGGAATTGGCGGGGCGGCTTTTTTTTTTTTTTTTTTTTTTAGGAATTTGGGCGGTGGGGAGAGGTGTAAATGTGTCCGTGTTTGGTGCGTTTACAGATATTTCGCTGTGATTCCCGTTGTACTTCTGTTGAGCGCCTTGATCGGTCCTATGGGACCGAACAATGCGCTCTTCAGCAGCACTGTGACCTCTACGGCCTGACCCCAGATACCCCCTTGCAGGCATCCGTGCTGCGTCTGCCAGGGGTAGGCTGGATGTCAGGCCAGGTGATAAATCAGCGCGCTGATCGGTCGGGTGTGACCGATCAGCGCACTCTGAAGACGTGGTGGGGTTAATGCCAGCCTCCAGGTTACCCCCTGCGGGCAGCATACATGCGCACGCAGGGAAGGTACGGGAGAACTGGCTGAACACAGCGCTGATATGCTGCGACCGGAAGTGAGTGGGCGGGGACCGGAAGCGGCTGGGCGTCCCCAGAGCTCGCTAGCAGTGCGAGCACGGGCGAAAGTGGGCGTGGCTTGGTGGTGCCAGGTAGGCATCAGGGAGGGGATGATCTCCGGAGCTGCGGGGGACCTGCGGCGCGCCTGGGCTGATTGGCTGCGCTGCCTCCCGGACCTGACGAGCAGCTGGACTGCCGCCGAAACACGGAGGCAGCGGGCAGCCGCCCGGCGCCCTGGTCCCGAACGACGGAGGAGCCGGAAGTGGGCGCCCCCATCCCCGCCCGCCCCGCACTCCGAGCGGCAGGGCGGGCCCGACCCGCGTCAGTGGGCGGAGCCTCCGCCATGCGCGCTGGGCCCCGGTCTGCCCTGCGGAGCAGGGACCGGAAGCGACCGGGGTCCGGACGGAGTCCGCCCATGGCGCCCGACACCGGCGGGCAGCGGCGCACGGCTCCGCCGTCGCGACGCCCGCCGAGCCCCCGAAGCTGCACGCGGGGCAGAGAACTGAGCATGGCGAGATGGACGCGCCCACTCCAGTCCGACGCACAGGCGCTCGGGAGGACAAGGAGAGCGCCCCGATCGTCTGCCCGGAGGCGTCACTGCCGCGGCGTGACCCGAGGCGGCCGGGGATGGGAGCACCGTACGGCCCGACATGGGCGAGCCGGCACCTGCAGTGCACGGCGCCGATCCCACCGTTGGGCCCTGGGGCCGCGGGAGAGGACGAGACCCCGGGGGAAAGCACATAGGAGGACGGGGCCCCGGGGGGGAGAGGGCCGGATGGACGGAGCCCCGGGGGACGACGACGGGGAGGCTTGAGGGGAGGCTAGGGGGCGATGAGAGGGCACAGGAAGGTGAGCACCCAGGCCCGAAATAAGGGATCGCAATCATTGCTCACCTTCCTGTGCAGCTCTCCGAACAACAGCTTCTAGGCGTCCGCCGGGAGGAAAAGAGGAAGTTCCCGGCCGGACGCCTAGCTTTAACCCCTGTAGGAGTGGCCGTAGGACCCCACCCCTCTAGTGACCACTGGCCGGCTGGGGGTCTTCCGGTTAGTGCATCACTAAGGGGGAGTGATGCAAGGGGGGTTATCTAGGAGCTCCCCCCCTCCCCTCTAGTGACCACCAGCCGGCCGGGGGTCTTCCCATTAGTGCATCACCATGGGGGTGTGATGCCAGGGGGGGACTGGCACTGACATCATTTAATGCTGCTCTATCTAGGTGCTCCCCAGTCAGAGACGCGCACCTTATACAGTACCGCGTCTGCCATTCATTATGTTGGTACTGTAAAACGCTGAGTATATGTAAAACACATCAAATATGCTGCAAAAACACCACGTGGTTTCATAACCTAAAATATTATTTAACACTTTTGAAATTGAGTCTTCTGGTTCCAAATGTTGACTAAATAAGGAATTGTACGGCTGCAGGCTGCTATTTTTAGACTGGAGAGTGCAAGTATCCATGGCCCCTTCCCAGTCTCAGAATACAAGCCCCCAGCTGTCTGCTTTACCTTGGATGGTTGTCAAAAATGGGGGTCCATTAAAAGAAATGGTGTAGGTACCCCTCTATTTTTATTAACCAGCCAATACAATGCTGACAGCTGGGGGTTGCAGTCTGCAGCTGTAAACATTACATGCGCTGGTTAGCCAAATAGAATGGAAGGTAAGCCATTTTTTAAATTTATTTAATGATACTCTCATGCTCTCATCAGGCTTGCCTGCTCTCGCTGCTATCAGTGAGACCAGGCGTAGGATGATGAGAGTAGTACTCTGTGATCGATGGTAATCTTTTTACCGCCAGTTACAGCTGCTGGCTCACATCCTGTCATCTGACAGCTTTCTTACTGGTAGTAATGATCTTACCGCAGATCAAAGCCCATGTTTCCAGTGCCTTCACACAGATGACAGCGTGGGAAAATGGATGTTCATTCATCTGAATTGGGCCTGTATTCGGATTTGAGTTCAAGTACCGTTCTTGTACCCTAATCAAACTTGTTTTAAAATGTTAAGCCGAACCCGGCAGACCCGAAAATTCAAGAGTTCAGACAAAACAAATGGACAATTAATAATAATCTTTATTTTGATATACCGCTAACATATTCCGCAGCACTTTACAGTTTGCACACATTATCATAGCTGTCCCCGATGGGGCTCACAATTTAAATTCCCTATCAGTATGTTTTTGGAATGTGGGAGGAAACCCAAACACAATAATGGACCCAACAAACAGGTCTGGGGGCATGGGAAAAAAGTTGAAATGGAGGTGGAAAAGCTGAGACTAAATGGGAACAGCATGTGGAAATAATGTTGTCAGACTATTGCGCCGGTTTTCAGACTTTTATAAAGACCTACCAAACCAAAAAAAATTTAAATGGGAAAAATACTAAGAAACATTTTTTCCTTCATAATTACATGTAAATAATACAAAACTAAAAAAATAAATAAATGATACCTCCCCTTTAGCATATGTTCACATGGAGTGTTTTGGCTTTAGTTCTTCCTTTAACATTTGTGAGGGCTCTCACTCCCACATTTGGGAGGTACCTCTCTCATGTCAAATAGTTAGCAAGATAGTGGAATACAGATTCCCCATCCCTTTACAATGCCATTTTAAACATGCTTATTTGAATTTTGGGCTTTTCCCACCACCACCATGTCCAATGCCATGTCATTATGCGGCCCTCGCTTTACATTTTCAGAAGGTCAGCAGGTGCATGAGCGCCCCCAAGGCCTGTGGGGTACTCGGGCCGGGTCGGACAGTTCTTAAAGGGGATGTGTCATGGCTGCAGTGACCCATTCCATGGCCCTAGGCATCCAATAGAAGTGAAATGGTAATTAAATGAAGAAAAATAAAGTTTATGGGGAAAAAGGGTAATTGTTTGTGATGCCACCCATGGTATTTGACAGTGAGATGGTGGCCGATGCTGCAGTCCAGATCCTCTGGGGCAGATGGTGATGCAGCAGAGTTGGTGCAGCTCTTCACGGGTAGAGCTAACACCAGGGCAGATGTAATGTTGTATGACAAGATGATGGTGGTGGTTATGCTGGGCAGATGTTGTAGGAATAACGCAAGGACACAGCAAGGTGCAATTTCCACTTTACTCACAGTTCTCCAGTCCGCAAATGCCAGCTGGATGCTGTGTTCTCTGGGTCAGTGGTCCAGTAAACTCCCAAGTAGATTGGGATGCACCTTTCCAGGACTCCTTTCGTATGCCTTTCTCTGGAGGTCTCACTACACTGGCTTCCACTTCTCCGGCCCAGCACCTTACCCACAGTGTCCCAAGCCAGCAGCCATGAACCTGGTGGGGCGATGTCCTCTCAGTCCACTGGATTCTATACGGCTGCCTTTTTGGCAAAGTATGGGTGGATATGGCTGTGACTCTTGCAAAATCCACAGCCTCCGGTTTCTTAGCTGAACTTGAAGTATTCCACTAAGTTGAGGCCAATTCCCTGACTGAGACCTGGTCCCTCTATGTCTGGATACGGGCCCCACTGGTGGATTCTGCACTTCCCGTGCCCCTAGAACCCTTTCTGTCCTCCGGAGAGCTTCATTCTGTCTCTCCATCTCAATTCTCTCTTCAGGCTGTCAAGAGCTGCAGACCCTCATGTCTTCTCAGCTCCACTTCTCCTCTCAGACTCCTCTCTGCACTCTTCTTCCCACCTTCTAAGCTTCTCCCCTTTTCCTACCTACCCCACCCACTCCCACCACCTATTCCTATCCAGCCTAGGATGATGCCTTCCTCCCTAAGTGTATTCCCAGATGCCCTGACTGAACTGGTGTGTGTTGGATGTGAGTCCTGGGTGGGTAGTGCTTCCTCCTTACCTGAGAGTGGGATACCACACCTCTGGATGAGGTGCAGTACCTCTGTGGTGACTGGACCCCAGGGGCGCCACACTGTGAAACCTGCACTTTGTAAGCTCAACAGTTCATTTTTGCCTAACGGAACAACTGTCATGCCAGGCGAAGTCATTGTAAGGTGAATAAAATACAAGAGTTGGGGTAACTGTATGATCAATATCAGGAAATTGTATGCTATAAGACACCAAAAGCATTAGAATTAAATTCTGAATACAGTGTATGTAAGCGAGGGCCTGTATTGTGGTCAGGCTTGAAACCCATGTCAAGAACATGTACAAGCCTAATTTTTCTTCGAAGCAGCCTCCTCAAGAGAAAGAGACAGGAGTGCCATTGACCAATCTTCACAAGACTACAAACTTCTTCTGGAAACTACCAAACTAGGCAGAATGTATCTTTTTCATGGTTTTGAGCAACAATGGAGTTTATACAGGATATATCCGAGAGAATGTTGAGGTCTGTGGAGTGTATTACTCAAGTGACAGGCAGTGCTACAGAGCTCAGGTAAAGGCCTTAGCATGGCAATTATCATGTTCCAATATGTGTAAGGCTGTGGCCTGAATAGAACTTGGGAGCGTATTAAACTAGTATATTAGACATCCTTAAAATTTACATTTTTTGGAAAGACAGAAATTTAGAATATGTAAGGGAAGCGACAGTTTAATAAAGAGACAGAAGTCATTTAGGAAACTGAAAAAGTCAGCAATGGTCTTTGTCCAGGACCGGACAATGTAACTAACAAATATGTATGCCCTATCTAACTAACAATTTGTGAATATATGCTGACAAGGGACAACTAAACTCTGCGCTGGTACAACAAATTGAACATGGCTGTTGACTGTTGTGTCTGTGCAAGTGCAGGTTCTGGACAGAAGGCATCAGTGCCTCCTTCCTGGACAGCAGAGTGGGAAGAACAGAACACAACACATGGAATGGGCCAGTGGTTTCACCATCAGACACAGATTTTATACCCAGGCGTTCCGCCGACCTACTGGGGGCTGCGGATATGAGCAGTATATGGCGTATGCAAACAGAGGTATTATGTCGAATTTCCCTTTATAAAGGGATGTGTGGGTAAGATTTTTGAACTTGCAGCATAAATATAGAACGTTTCATTACTCATATTATTATCTTGTGGAAGGCTAAAACCTGAAGAATTGTTATTAATGCATTCATGTACCAAAATGTCCAAGTACAGGCCAAAAAATCAACAATAGGCTACCAGATACACACTTAAAGAGACCGTGAAAAGGGCAACACAATAAAAAAATTATGATAATATATAGAGATTGAGAGTAGAAATTTTACCTTTGCGCAATATAAAAAAGGTTTGCAAAAATTAACCAATGGGTCTGTATCAAACACGCTGAAAGAGGCTGTGATGGGGACCTCACAATACATTTAGCAGTCATTACAAGAGGTAGAGATAGGGAGTACAAGTTTCATCACTGCACAATGTGCAACGTTTTCCAAAAATTACCCAATGGGTCTGTATCAGACCAGCTGAAAGACACCATGATGGGGACATCACAATACACTTTGCAGTTATTACAAGAGCTAGATATAAAAATCATAATTTTCTATTGGTTTAATAAATAGTGTATCTTTATCTAGCAGTTGTGCAACTGGTGAAAAGCCTGCAGAGATACGCAAACGTGACTACTTACCTCTAATTTTCTTAAGTCTGCTGTTGCCGTGTGTAATAAAGCAGATATCTTAAAAAAATTGCCACACATTGCTAGATATAGTGAGTTTGTACATAATACCTATGTGAGAGTACTTGTCAAAAATAAAGCCACAAAATTATTTTTTCATAAGCATAAAGCATTCAATATGAAGAAGGGTGACATTAAGGGACGTGGATGTGGTGGTGCATGCCAAGGCTGTGTTACAGATCAGAAGCTAACACTTGTCTCTGCCCCAGAAGTTTAACAAAAAGCAGAAATATCCATCCACCCACAGGCCCAAACGCTAAACACCCACATTGCCAGATTGCTAGCCCTGGAAATGTTGCCATTTCGACTTATGGAACTGAGTCTTTCTGCGACCTCTTGGCGGTGGCAGTGAAAGTACAAGATTCCCATCTGACAATATTTTTCCCTGTGTGTTGTCAACAGAGTCAGAGGCTTGGACATCACACATCTTAACACACCAAGAATAGCCAGCTTAACTTCCATTATGGTTTCGATCTCCTCATTTTACAGATCCTGTCTCTCCTCCTCAGTGGAACTAGCCTCCCCATCACTCCCCAGCTGGGAGGTCTGCAGCACTGCCTTAGCGAAGCAGCAGCACGCTCTGATGAAACTTATCTGTTTAGGTGATTAACTGATGGCTATTTCACCCTAATCCCAAAGTCTGTTCCTAAAACTAATTAATATACAACTCAGTGGAAAATAGAAGACATCTGCAGCATGTACTTGCAATTATGAGAACACTCAGGTGCTTGCCTTTCACGATCCCTCCTATTAAATCTCTCCCTACTAATTCCCCACCTAACAAACAACTAATCTTGACAATCTTCAGATCCTAAAAGAGTTTTTTGGAATGAATAACGCTTACAATAAGCTCCTATCACTCTCCCTGTGCTCTTTTCACTCTTCCTATGCTCAAATTACGCTCTCCTTACAATGTTTCTGGCTCCAATGTGTGCAAGATGGTGCTGGCAGCCTATGAATATCCTCTATGAAGCTGGAAGGCCAGCCATTCACAGTAATGCCACACCAAAGATGGCACCAGTATTACTGTGATTGGCAAGCCAGCCCAGCATGTTCATTGGCTACAAATAAAGTGCTAAACTGGGCAGGTCACTCAAATATACCAAAATGAATAGCTAATTACTCGCCGAGTAACGAATATTACTAATACCGTACTATTCATGCGAGAAATGTGTCAAATGTAGTGTTGAACTGAAGAAAAGGAAAAAGGCTGGACTACAATACGGCTCGCACAACCATGTAAATTGTGAAAATACAAAGAATGTTTATTCAAAACACCACAACACACAAAATATAAAAACATTTAAAAACACAGCAATGTTGTGTATATCACCCTCATACAATAATGCAAATCAACATAGGAAAAGTCTCCAAGTATTTGTATCATAAGTATCACGTCACGGACACAAAAAAAATCAGATACCATGCCTCAGAATATCATAACAGCTGCAGGGCTCCCATGCATGTAATGATACAGAATAGCGAGAGCACCCCTAGGTGAAAGTCTAGAATAAATCACCAAACTATCATAAGGTATGAATCCATCAGGGTGTCAAAGGTGGTGTAACACCACACAGCCAATCTCTAAAACTAAGTAGCCAAGCAAGACGGGTCGTCACCCGAATCTCGGCAAACAATGGGGTCTTACATAAGAGTCCAAAGAAAGTGTCCGGCATGTAGATACAGAGTGGTCAGGTGATAGGCAAACACCCCACGCGTATCGCCGCCGCAGCGGCTTCGTCAGGGGAAGTAAGTGTAGTGGTGGTTAGAACTTACATATATATCACGGCCAATCACGGTCCGGAGTGTCCACAGCTGAGTCCCCGACATGTAGGAGGCAGAAGTGTGGAAAGACGTGCTCGCCGCATAACAGGAAACCGAGGGACCGGAAATGTATGGGGTCTCCATGGAGATGAGCGGCGTCTGCGCAACACCGACTCAGAATTGAGTCGAATTGCGCAAGCGTCAGGAGGAACAGGTGCGGACTCAAGGGGGTGAATCGGTCAGCGCTGGGATGAAAGAAAGGAAAAGATGAATGGAGGGGGAGGGGGAGAAAGGTGGATTTCAGGGAATGAATAAATATGAGAACATGAGGACTGAATGAACAGTAATGTAATTTGGAAATTACCAAAAAGGCTGTAAAATCAAAAGGATACCTGAAAGGCAAACATCGGGTTAGAAAATAATACATGTCAAAAAAGAAAAAGAATAAGTATGTGAAGACCTGGCAACATATGGCCCGGGGTACAGTACACAGAACAGTATAAGGCATATAGTACCCGTCAAACACAAACATTAAACTAGGTCCCGGCCACATTAAGATATGTATCCACATGCAAATAGCATGTGTATGCACATGAATGTATATGCATATCCCGCACGTGGCCATGTACGTCAGTATAACAATGGTATAATAAAACAAAAACACTGTGCCCTCATCCCAAATTGTCCAGCTGGAAATAGTCCAAAACCATGCGAGAATAATCAGAGTAGATTGTCCCAACAGATGCTTTTCATCAATTTGTCCATGAGTTGACCCGGAATCGTAGGAAGTTCAAAGCCCATAATCCGTACCAATCAGGTCATGTACATAAGTGGAGTATCCAGTCCGATTCCACAAATATGGCATCCCGATATAGAGGTTTAAAGCGTCCAGGAATAAGGAGAAGAGGAAAGGATGGATAAAGTGATGGCTAGTCACAAACTCCCCAATCACTCAGCTCACTCCAGAGTCCAGAAGCCAATCAATACGCCGGCCAATCCAGTATCCAGATAGTGAAGGAGTAAGTGATGAAGGTTTTCTCAGCCAATCATGCCAACCTGAGGACAGAATTGTCACACATAAGTCATATAAACAAGACCTCCAGGACAAGAAATAAGAGAGATAGTAAACAAGGGGTCAATACTCAACAACCAAGGAACCCCGTGAAAAGAAGTTCCTCATTGAGTCCAAGGGGGCCATTGTCTCCAGTATCGGCAGCATGTGCGAAAAAGCGTGTGAGTATCTGGACTTCTTCCTTCAACCTATCGCCTCATCCCTTCCCTCTTTTATTCGCGAATCCTCGCATTTCATTGACATCTGTGGACGGATCGATCTTCCGGAAAAATATTTATTAGTGACATGCGATGTTGAATCGCTGTATTCTAATATCGGTCATAAAGAGGGGACGGAGGCGGTTGCTTACTTTTTAAATAAAAACAGTTCAATTGATAGAGGCCATGACTCTTTTCTGCTCGACCTACTGACTTTCATTCTCCATCATAACTTCTTTCTTTTCGATAGGGTGTATTATCTCCAGCGATCAGGCGTGGCGATGGGCGCGAAATGTGCACCAGCCTACGCGAACATCTTTTTGGGCTGGTGGGAAGAGACCTGCGTATATCCATCATCTGCATTCGCGTCCCACGTACACGCCTGGTTTCGCTTCATAGACGACGTCTTGATCCTGTGGAAGGGCACTGTAGAGGATTGTGTGGACTTTTTCAACCATCTCAATTCTAATCCATTTAACATTTACCTCACATATTCCTTTTCTAGTAGTGAGATCACCTTCTTGGATTTGAAGATCTTTCCCCAGGGGAATGGCCTGGCAACGAATCTTTACCGCAAGCCAACTGCAACGAACTCGCTACTGACATTCTCAAGCTTCCATCCCTGGCATACTAAGGTGGGTGTCCCCACAGGACAATTTTTACGTGTAAGGCGTAATTGCACCCGTGATTCCGATTTTTCTATTCAGGCCCGGGATTTAACGGATCGCTTCCAGCAGAGAGGCTATCCGAAACGTGTTGTTTCTAACGCCTACCAAAGAGCAAGAAGTCAGAACCAGAGATCCCTCTTAGTTTCTAGGCAACGGTGTCAGGAGACACAAACCAGATTCGTTACGGACTTTAATAGTAGTTGGACGCAGGTCAGTAACATTTTAACCAAACACTGGCAAATTCTACGAATAGACTCACAAACAGCAGAAATCACTAGCGAGCGACCTCTTATGACAGCTAGACGGGCTCCCAATCTGAGGGACTTGATTACCAGGAGCCACTTCAATAGACCCACGACGAGACTTGGTAGAGGTGTTGTCTTGAGGGGTTCGTTTCCGTGTGGGGATTGCAATGTCTGTCCCCACATGGCAGCCACACGGGACGTCTTTACCCATCCCACTCGTCTGAGTAGGCATCCCTTGAGGGCATATATCAACTGTAAGTTCAGGGATGTTATCTATGCCCTCACCTGTCCATGCAAAATGCTATATGTTGGGCAGACGTCGCAGGAGCTTAGGAAACGGGTCCAGAAGCATATTTCCACAATACATCTGGCAGCTTCGGACACAAGGAAAGGAAGGGCCCTCACTCCTGTATCTCAACATTTCTTGGAACATCACAGTGGTTCCTCTGCAAATTTGCAGGTGGTTGGTCTACAAAAGATTACCCGAAATGAGAGGGGAGGGGATAAACATAAGTACCTTTTACAAGTGGAATCAAGGTGGATTTTCCAACTACAAACTGTGGCCCCCCTTGGACTCAATGAGGAACTTCTTTTCACGGGGTTCCTTGGTTGTTGAGTATTGACCCCTTGTTTACTATCTCTCTTATTTCTTGTCCTGGAGGTCTTGTTTATATGACTTATGTGTGACAATTCTGTCCTCAGGTTGGCATGATTGGCTGAGAAAACCTTCATCACTTACTCCTTCACTATCTGGATACTGGATTGGCCGGCGTATTGATTGGCTTCTGGACTCTGGAGTGAGCTGAGTGATTGGGGAGTTTGTGACTAGCCATCACTTTATCCATCCTTTCCTCTTCTCCTTATTCCTGGACGCTTTAAACCTCTATATCGGGATGCCATATTTGTGGAATCGGACTGGATACTCCACTTATGTACATGACCTGATTGGTACGGATTATGGGCTTTGAACTTCCTACGATTCCGGGTCAACTCATGGACAAATTGATGAAAAGCATCTGTTGGGACAATCTACTCTGATTATTCTCGCATGGTTTTGGACTATTTCCAGCTGGACAATTTGGGATGAGGGCACAGTGTTTTTGTTTTATTATACCATTGTTATACTGACGTACATGGCCGCGTGCGGGATATGCATATACATTCATGTGCATACACATGCTATTTGCATGTGGATACATATCTTAATGTGGCCGGGACCTAGTTTAATGTTTGTGTTTGACGGGTACTATATGCCTTTTACTGTTCTGTGTACTGTACCCCGGGCCATATGTTGCCAGGTCTTCACATACTTATTCTTTTTCTTTTTTGACATGTATTATTTTCTAACCCGATGTTTGCCTTTCAGGTATCCTTTTGATTTTACAGCCTTTTTGGTAATTTCCAAATTACATTACTGTTCATTCAGTCCTCATGTTCTCATATTTATTCATTCCCTGAAATCCACCTTTCTCCCCCTCCCCCTCCATTCATCTTTTCCTTTCTTTCATCCCAGCGCTGACCGATTCACCCCCTTGAGTCCGCACCTGTTCCTCCTGACGCTTGCGCAATTCGACTCAATTCTGAGTCGGTGTTGCGCAGACGCCGCTCATCTCCATGGAGACCCCATACATTTCCGGTCCCTCGGTTTCCTGTTATGCGGCGAGCACGTCTTTCCACACTTCTGCCTCCTACATGTCGGGGACTCAGCTGTGGACACTCCGGACCGTGATTGGCCGTGATATATATGTAAGTTCTAACCACCACTACACTTACTTCCCCTGACGAAGCCGCTGCGGCGGCGATACGCGTGGGGTGTTTGCCTATCACCTGACCACTCTGTATCTACATGCCGGACACTTTCTTTGGACTCTTATGTAAGACCCCATTGTTTGCCGAGATTCGGGTGACGACCCGTCTTGCTTGGCTACTTAGTTTTAGAGATTGGCTGTGTGGTGTTACACCACCTTTGACACCCTGATGGATTCATACCTTATGATAGTTTGGTGATTTATTCTAGACTTTCACCTAGGGGTGCTCTCGCTATTCTGTATCATTACATGCATGGGAGCCCTGCAGCTGTTATGATATTCTGAGGCATGGTATCTGATTTTTTTTGTGTCCGTGACGTGATACTTATGATACAAATACTTGGAGACTTTTCCTATGTTGATTTGCATTATTGTATGAGGGTGATATACACAACATTGCTGTGTTTTTAAATGTTTTTATATTTTGTGTGTTGTGGTGTTTTGAATAAACATTCTTTGTATTTTCACAATTTACATGGTTGTGCGAGCCGTATTGTAGTCCAGCCTTTTTCCTTTTCTTCAGTTCCACAATACTGGACTAGGCTCTGCACGCCTTAAAATTTACCTTATACGGCTTGAGTGCACCCTGCTCTTTATTACAAATGTAGTGTTGAGTGATACCTTCCGATACTCAAAGGTATCGGTATCGGATGGGATCGGCCAATATCCAAAAAATATCGGATATCGCCGATACTGATACCCGATACCAATGCAAGTCAATGGGACACAAGTATCGGAAGCTATCCTGGATGGGTCCCAGGGTCTGAAGGAGAGGAAACTCTCCTTCAGGCCCTGGGATCCATATTCATGTAAAAAATAAAGAATTAACATAAAAAATATGGATATACTCACCCCTCCAGCGGCCCCTGGACCTTAGCGATGTAACCGGCAGCCTCCGTTCCTAAGAATGAGGAGTGAAGGACCTTCGATCACGTCGCGGCTTGTGATTGGTCGCGTGACCGCTCATGTGACCGCTCACGCGACCAATCACAAGCCGCGACGTCATCGCAGGTCCTAAACTCACTGTATTCTTAGGAACGGAGGCTACCGATTACATCGCTAAGGTCCAGGGGCCGCCGGAGGGGTGAGTATATCCATATTTTTTATTTTAATTCTTTATTTTTTACATGAATATGGATCCCAGGACCTGAAGGAGAGTCTCCTCTCATCCAGACCCTGGGAACCATACACTGGGAACTTCCGATTCCGATTTCCGATATCACAAAAATATCGGAACTCGGTATCGGAATTCCGATACAGCAAATATCGGCCAATACCCGATACTTGCGGTATCGGAATGCTCAACACTAGTCAAATGTATTCGCTCATTATTAATATAAATATATACAATTTTTAATAACTACAAGCAAACACACAATGTGAGGCAGTAAGGGGAGCCATATATGAGGTACGGTACTGTATGTGTCCCTCAGAATGTGCATAAAAGCATACTGAACACGCTGGAGTGCATTGTGATTACAACACAGAATAAAAGAGAGAGCAAATTTGGTCAAACAATTTGACCAAGTCAGATTTTAGGAAAACTCAACATGGGCTTTTATTTTTGGAGAGATTTGCAGGATTGGTAGTGAGGTGGATCTCTCCCTCAAGCCTAAGTTTTGGGAGTGGCCTGTGCCCGTGAAACCCATTTAAACTTTCAGTTAAGGTTTGGGTGTGTCAGTGTGTTGTTTGCAAGCATCTGATCGTTGAGCTTTGTTCAGGATAGGTCTGTGTGAGACTGAATACAGAAGGCAAAGATGTTGAAACACCAATCAGTGATATGGCGGTGCAGTCACCCACTGCAACAGTTTGATACAGACTTTTATGGACAAGCCAGCTGTGTAACCTTTGCCTTTGTTTTGTGAATTTTGAAAATAAAGATGATTAAGTTGAAGTTTCTTGGGTCACTGCCTCACTTCCACACAAACACAAAAGATGCCGATTTACATATGGTGGAGAATGTGGGCAGTGTAAACTAAGGCATACCCCAACAAAAGCTGAATGTCTGTCATTAAGCTGGCAGCACTGCAGCCCAGGCCTGCAGACAATATGGAGGAAATACTGAAACAGTTGGTACTTTCCAATGCACAACAGTAGCAGTGTAATAGCCTGATTCTGCAGCAGATTGTGGCCTTATGAGAGGTGCCTCTAGCATAGACTCCGGTTCATCCCGAGGCCTGGGACAAAGTCAAAGTGGCAATGAGAAAAATGAGTCAGAGGATGACCTGCGAGCCTTCCTTACCATCTTCAAAAGAACCATGGGATGGGAGAACTTGTCAGCCAACCAGTGGTTCCTGATAGTAGATGCCTAGAAGGTGTACTTTGATCTTAGTTGTGAAGACGCTCTGGACTATGGACCCCTCAAAGGTGAGATCCTTGCTTAGATGGGGGTCAAACCAATGTAGGGGTGAAACGGGTATATAAGTGGACATTTGTGGATGCCCAGCCCACTACATCTCAGGAATTTGACTTATTACACCTGGTAAAAAAATGTCTCCAGCCTGAGACCTTCATCTTAGCCCAGATGATAGAGAAAGGGGTAGTCAACTGGCTTCTGAGAGCTCTGCCAGCCACCATACAGTGTTGAATGGGGCAAAGGGGGCCTGAGCAACCTATACCAGGTAGTTAGCCTTATCAATCGGTATGCGGCCACTCAGAACCCAATCTGTGGCAGGTGCATGTGTCATGCATAGTGTTGAGCATTCCGATACCGCAAGTATTGGGTATCGGCCGATACTTGCGGGAATCGGAATTCCGATACCGAGATCCGATACTTTTGTGGTATCGGGTATCGGTATCGAAACAACATTAATGTGTAAAATAAAGAATTAAAATAAAAAATATTGCTATACTCACCTCTCCGACGCAGCCTGGACCTCACCGAGGGAACCGGCAGCGTTCTTTGCTTAAAATGCACGCGTTTACTGCCTTCCGTGACGTCATGGCTTCTGATTGGTCGCGTGCCGCCCATGTGGCCGCGACGCGACCAATCACAGCAAGCCGTGACGTAATTTTCAGGTCATCAATGCCTAATTCTAGGCATTCAGGATTTTAAAATTACGATCCGGCTTGTGATTGGTCGCGTCGCGGTCACATGGGCGACGCGACCAATCACAAGCCGTGACGTCACGGGAGGCAGGAAACGCGCGCATTTTAAAATTACGTCACGGATTGTGATTGGTTGCGTGCCGCCCATGTGACCGCGACGTGACCAATCACAGCAAGCCGTGACGTAATATCAGGTCCTCAATGCAGAATTAGGCATACAGGACCTGAAATTACGTCACGGCTTGCTGTGATTGGTCGCGTCGCGGTCACATGGGCGGCATGCAAACCAATCACAAGCCGTGACGTAATTTTAAAATGCGCGCGTTTCCTGCCTCCCGTGACGTCACGGCTTGTGATTGGTCGCGTCGCCCATGTGACCGCGACGCGACCAATCACAAGCCGGATCGTAATTTTAAAATCCTGAATGCCTAGAATTAGGCATTGAGGACCTGAAAATTACGTCACGGCTTGCTGTGATTGGTCGCGTCGCGGCCACATGGGCGGCACGCGACCAATCACAAGCCGTGACGTCACGGAAGGAAGTAAACGCGTGCATTTTAAGCAAAGAACGCTGCCGGTTTCCTCGGTGAGGTCCAGGCTGCGTCGGAGAGGTGAGTATAGCAATATTTTTTATTTTAATTCTTTATTTTACACATTAATATGGATCCCAGGGCCTGAAGGAGAGTTTCCTCTCCTTCAGACCCTGGGAACCATCAGGGATACTGTCCGATACTTGAGTCCCATTGACTTGTATTGGTATCGGGTATCGGTATCGGATTAGATCCGATACTTTGCCGGTATCGGCCGATACTTTCCGATACCGATACTTTCAAGTATCGGACGGTATCGCTCAACACTAGTCATGCACAGTGAGGGAAGACTAAGTGCAACATGAAGGGATGAAGGGAAGGGAGCGGGGAAGTGGAGAACCTTAGGCAGATTTAAAGTCATGCTGTCTGCCATAAATGTCCCTATATATGTTCTGCACCTATCGCTGAGCCGGGAACCTAATCCCTACCGGATCCTGACAATAAGCCCTGCTTAGGGAAGGACGGGGTAACACTAGTCAATCCCCATTACAACTAAAAACAACTGGGATAGACAAACAATGGGGAGATTTATCTTAAGTGCACTCAGAGAGGTAACACAGACGTCCTCCAACAGAGAGAGCCGACTGCTATAGTTCCAAACCTCAAAAGGGAAAATGGAAATATCACCGGTGATTCCCAGAAGCAGACCAGAAGTCTATAAACACCCAGTCCAGGTATGTAAAGTAGATCCGGGGGGGGGGTTGTCACTGGATCCACGAGTCAGAAGGATTAGGAAGGTGTCTGCAAAGGTAATCGCAGAGAATACCTTCTGCAGCCAGATGCAGTGCCACTGTCTGCAGCTTCTGACACACCCGTGATAGCACGTCAACGAACACTAGGCAAAGGTTAAACATGTGGTGGGAGTGGTGAAGATCCTTCCTTATGGGACTGTAAGAAACTTGCCCCTGTTCTGGTCCCTGTGGGAGAATAAAATTATATATGTCTTTTTGGGTGCGGAACCCGGACAGTTAGGGATACCTGCCATAGTTGTGACCCTCATGGGGAAAGAGTTTGAACCCGACTGGTTTCCTCTAGCGGTGTTGGCAGGAAAGATCGAGGAGATCACATTTATCCTGAATGAGGAAGTGTCCCGAGGAAGTTTTCCCAGCTCAAGGATCCAGGACCCAGGCACAGTAAAGGATGATAGATGCAAATGGGGTGGATTAGCAAATGCAGTTTTTCCGCACATGGCGGTCAACCAAGGTTTACTACATAGGGTTGATAAAATCCCTTACGAAGTAGTGGAACAGTTCTTAGTGCCCCAATCCTACAGTACTCGAGATGGCTCACACATTCATGCTGGGTGGCCACCTAGGGGTTAAAAAGATGCAAGAACATATTTTACAATGGTTCTTGTGGCCCTTGATTTATGCCGAAATACAGAGGTTTTGTAAGTCATGTCAAGAGTGTCACCTAACCTCACCCACCACAAGCTGTCAGAGTTGGTATTTTTGCCCATTATAGAGGTACCTTTTGAAAGGATTGCTATGGATTTGGGGGGCCAATAATACAATCCACCAATGGCCACCAACACATATTGGTGGTAGTAGGTTATGCCACCCGTTACCAGGAGCCAATTCCACTTCTCCACACCTCTGTTAAACTTATAGCCTGGGAGCTTAGGCCACCTTGGGCTACATAAGTGGATCAGGAGACTCATTTTATGTCCAAGATAACAACTTGTGCTGCTACTTAAGATAAATGAATATTCAGAATATTCATTTCTCTTACATATCAGCAAGCAGGAAGGCTCCGAATGACACTGCACGCTACTGAAGAGGAATGGATACTCACCACTCTCTGTGATGAATGGTCCCAGTGAATATTGTGGCACCTGTGCTCTGCTTGTGAGCAGCGCATCATATCCCTGCCATGCGCTGCTTACAAGCATTAAGCAGCTGCTGGCACCGGAGAAGGACGCTGCAAGGGAGCTCCGTGTAGGTGAGTGTAATGTTTTGTTTTTTTAATCTTTCCTGATGGGGCCATGGATACCAGGAAAGGGATGGGGCCAATTATAAAAGAAAAAGGATCAGACCAATCATACCAGGAACAGGATGTGGCCAATTGTAAAAGAAAAAGGTTGGGACCAATCATACCATGAACAGGATGGGGCCATTTATGCCAGAAAAAGGATGGGGCCAATCATACCAGGACCATGATGGGGCCAATCATACCAGGATAAGGATGGGGCCATGCATACCAGCATAGGGATGAGGGAGCCAAGCATACCAGGACTGGGATGGGGTCGTGCATATCAGGACCGGGATGGTGCCAATCATATCAGGATAAGGATGAGTAGGTCATGCACATTAGAATAGGGATGAGGGGGCCCACTTGTTGAAAAAATGTGTAAGCAAATGGATTAAATTTGGAATCCACTTTACAGAAAAAGATCAAACGAACTAAAATAACCCCTTAAAATTAACCATTATTAATGATTAGTGTTGAGCATTCCGATACCGCAAGTATCAGGTATCGGCCGATATTTGCGGTATCGGAATTCCGATACTGAGTTCCGATATTTACCGCATATCGGATACCGGAATCGGAAGTTCCCAGAATTCAAACTGCACGAATTCAGCCAATGAGGACTGATTAGAAGTGTGGGCACATCCTGTTCTGCATGGTGGGCATGTAACTACTGGCATGGCTGTGATTGGCTGCTGAAATGATGTCATGATGCACTATAAAAGTCGCTGCCACCATTTAGGGCTCTCTCTGCTGTGAATTCAGTTAGGGACAGGACGCTGTGTTCTGACTGAGGGCCAGTTTAGAGATAGCGATTTGCTTCATTGTGCTTTACCCAGGCTAATTTAGCAACCGCTGTGTGAGAACCTTGCTTTTGCCTTGCAGCCCTGTTCACAGCTGTCTGCAAGGTGTCTGTGTGAGTGCAGCTCACTCTGTAGTCTGTGTGCAGCCACAGCCAGTTGTATTCAGCTCAGTGTGTCACTGCCTCATACTGTTCTATCCATTGTCCTTTTTTGCTATTAGTGCAGCCTGCTGCACATTTATTCAAATATTTCCTATTAGTGGCTTTCCACCCGTATCCAGCTAAATTGTGGAAAAACACTACATAGGATAACATAGAGGAGGTTTTTTGGCCTTGCAGCGCCGTTTACGGTTGTCTGCACGGTCTCCGTGTGAGTGCACATCGCTCTGCAGTCTGTGTGCAGCCACAGCCGGTTGTATTCAGCTCAGGGTGTGTCACTGCCTCATACCGTTCTATCTATTGTCCTTTTTTTGCTATTAGTGCAGCCTGCTGCACATTTGTTCAAATATTTCCTATTAGTGGCTTTCCACCCTTATCCAGCTAAATTGTGGAAAAACACTACATAGGATTACATAGAGGAGCTTTTTTTGGCCTTGCAGCACCGTTTACAGCTGTCTGCACGGTCTCCGTGTGACTGCAGCTCACTCTGTAGTCAGTTCGGCAAAAAAAAAAAATTAATAAAGTTCACCAAACACACCACTTTACAGTTACGTAGGTCACATTAGCTCATATTAAAGTCTAGTCCACACTTTAGAAAATTAGTGTTTCTTATACCTGTTAGGAGCTGTTCAGGAATAAGCACACTAAGCCCTTAGTACTTTTCTGCTTATCTTTATCAGTCAACCAAGATGAAGAAGGCAGGGAGTATTCACGTGGGCGTGGGCGCGGAGCAGGGAGAGGACGTGGGGATTCTGTGCCTGTTGCGGGCACTGGTGACTCATCATCACCCAGTTTCAGCAGGGAACAGTCCTTCATGCGCAGCTTTGTAGGAGATCGACGTACACCGCTGCTGCGTGAAGAACAAATTGAAGCCATTGTCGAATGGATGGCAGCTAAAGCATCAACTTCAATTAGTGCCACATCCTCTCAGGCACAGAGCACTGGAGAGCACCCATCTGTCTCTTCACCACCCGCCAAATTGCCCAGGCAGTCAGAGAGCGCAGGACAGGAGCCATCTCTACTTCTGTTCTCTGAATCTCTTGGCTTGGAAACAGGGGGCCAGCCAAGCAGCATTGGAGATATGGAAGAAGAGGCATTGTGCAGTGATGCCCAACAGCTTTGTCTCTCTGACTCTGAAGAGGCAGGTGGGCCAGTGCCTCCGGTCACCACACCGCAGTACGCATCTGATGATGAGACTCAGGTGCCACTTTCTGGTGCGTACTATGCTGCCGAGACTAACCAGGAGGAGCAGTTGGTGGCAGAGGGTAGTGTAGATGATGAGGTCCTTGACCCATGGTGGGGTGAGGTACAGGAAGATGGTGGGAGCAGCTCTGAGGAAGAGATTCCCTGAACGGGCCAAAGAGGGAGAGGGAGGGGGAAGACAGCGGAGCCTGTAGCCTCCACTTCGGCACCCGTTAGGAGCATGCCTCTTCCAAAAGCCAAAAAGGGAGCTCCCAAGACTTGCAGTGCCTGGTCCTTTTTTGACACAGTTACAGCTGACATTTGCTTTGTCAAATGCAAGGTGTGTCATCAGAAAGTCAAAAGAGGGAGAAATGTCAGCAACCTCAATACCTCAAACATGTGGAAACATGTGTGGACCAAGCACGCGGTGGAGTTACAAAAACACACTGCAGACCTAGGCCAACCAACAGCGGCACCTACCACCTCTTCAGCTCGTGTTGTTGCCTCTTCCTCCAGCTCACACACAGCTGGTTCGGCTTCCTCCCAGGATCGCCATGGAAGAACCTCTGGCACTGTTGTCCAGAGACCCACAGTAATTCCACCCACAGCACCACGTTCCCAGTCATCCTCACACTCCCAGGCCAGTCTACAGCCATCGGTAGCACAGGCATGGGAGAAAAGGCAGCCATTCTCGGCAAACCACCCCCGAGCACAGGCTCTGAATGCTGGCATTGCAAAACTACTGTCCCTTGAAATGCTGTCATTCAGGCTGGTGGAGAATGACAGCTTCCATAACTTGATGGCATTTGCAGTCCCACAGTACAATGTGCCCAGCCACTTTTATTTCAGCAGGCAAGCCGTCCCTGCCCTGCACAAGCATGTGGAGGGACACATAAAACACGCGCTACTGAACACCATCAGAAGCAAGGTCCACCTCACCACCGATGCGTGGACCAGTCACCATGCTGGCTGACATCAAGCTGGCTGCGCCTGTGCGGCCGCGCTGCCCGAGATCCCGCCTCGCAATGTCTTCTAATTTAAACACACTGCAGGCCTGGGATCCATGGGCATGCGCAGTGCATATCTTCACCTCAGCCTCTCACTCATCTCCCTCCGCCTTCTTCAGACTGTGCGCCGTCAGCTGATCCCTAATAGCATGCCACGGCTGTGACGCCGCACAGTCTGAAGAAGCCGGAAGGAGGGGAGTGAGAGGCGAGGATATGCACTGCGCATGCCCATGGATCCCAGGCCTGCACTGGGATTACATTAGACGACACTGCGAGGTGGGATCTCAGGCAGCGCGGCCGCACAGGCGCAGCCAGCCTGACACCAAATGATGTCAGAAGACGGGCAGTGCTAAGTGTGCATGGCCAAGGGATAACATAACAGCGCAGGCTCCGTGACAGAATCAAACAACGCTGAGGAGGTGGCGCACGGCGCCAAGGGGGTAGAAATGACGGCTGTGCTGCGTCACATTACAAAGGAAAGTCCCACCTACGGGACGGCTTAACGGTGTGAGGGGACACATTTCATAAGTGTCTAGTTCAGCGTTTGCAAGGAGCATAATTAATAGAGCCACCTTTTCTTTTTGCAGCATTACTGCTGCACAAGATGGCTCTTTCAGCAACAAACGCCTGGGGAGGGTTAAAGGTTCCCTTTCAACTTGTTCCAGTGCAGGCTTCGGCCTACACTCTGCTCCTCCTGCTGACCCTGGGCTCTAACACCACCAGTTGGTGCCTGGAAGTGCTAGCTGCGCAGAGAAAAACACCCACCACTGTGTCAGTGGGGTTCAGCAACGCCAGCTGTTCCCCTGCTGTGTAGCCGGCAACGTGTCCTGCAAACGCCACGCAGACACAACAGATTTTAAACTGCCTCCAGTGCAGGCTTTGGCCTACACTCTGCTCCTCCTGCTCCTCCTTGATTCCCTGGGCTCTAACACCGCCAGTTGGTGCTCGGAAGTGCTGGCTGCACAGAGAAAAATGCTCGCCACTGTGTCAGTGGGGTTCAGTAACGTCAGCTGTTCCCCTGCTGTGTAGCCGGCAACATGTCCTGCAAACGCCACGCAGACACAACAGATTTTAAACTGCCTCCAGTGCAGGCTTCGGCCTACACTCTGCTCCTCCTGCTGTCCCCGGGCTCTAACACCGCCAGATAGTGCTCGGAAGTGCTGGCTGCACAGAGAAAAACACCCGCCACTGTGTCAGTGGGGTTCAGTAATGCCAGCTGTACCCCTGCTGTGTAGCTGGCAACATGTCCTGCAAACGCCACGCAGACACAAAGCTGCCTCCAGTGCAGGCTTCGGCCTACACTCTGCTCCTCCTGCTCCTCCTTGATTCCCTGGGCTCTAACACAGCCAGTTGGTGCTCGGAAGTGCTGGCTGCACAGAGAGAAACACTCGCCAACGTGTCAGTGGGGTTCAGTAACGCCAGCTGTTCCCCTGCTGTGTAGCCAGCAACGTGTCCTGCAAACGCCACGCAGACACAACAGATTTTAAACTGCCTCTAGTGCAGGCTTCGGCCTGCACTCTGCTCCTCTCCTCCTCCTGGATTCCAGGGCTCTAACACCGCCATTTGGTGCTCAGAAGTGCTGGCTGCACAGAATAAAACACCTGCCAATGTGTCAGTGGGGTTCAGCAACGCCAGCTGTTCCCCTGCTGTGTAGGCGGCAATGTGTCCTGCAAATGCCACGCAGACACAACAGACAATAAGCTGCCTCCCTCCAGTGCAGGCTTCGGCCTACACTCTGCTCCTCTCCTCCTCCTGGATTCCCTGGGCTCTAACAACGCCAGTTGGTGCTCGGAAGTGCTGGCTGCACAGAAAAAAACACCCGCCAATGTGTCAGTGGGGTTCAGTAACGCCAGCTGTGCCCCTGCTGTGTAGCTGGCAATGTGTCCTGCAAACGCCACACAGACACAAAGCTGCCTCCAGTGCAGGCTTCGGCCTACATTCTGCTCCCCATGCTGACCCTTTGCTCCAACACCGCTAGTTGGCGCTCTAAGAAGACAATCTTGAATAGGTCCCCATCCTGGTTCCAGTACCGTCAGTGGGTTCCGGGTAGAGCCTTTGGCTTAGGTGCCTCCTTCTGGGTATCTGAGTTCCACCAACGTCAGGTGGTCCTTGGTAGTGCTTTCTGGCACGGGTACCTCCTGCTTAGCAATCGGGTTCCAGTAACGTCAGCTGGTCCTCGGTAGTTCCATTGGCTCTTGGACCTTCGGCTACCCATCCGGGTTCCAGTACCATCAGCTGGTTCTCGGCAGTGTCTTTGGCTCTTGTACCTTCTGCTCCCCATCCTGGTTCCAGTACCGTCAGTGGTTTCCAGGCAGAGCCTTTGGCTTAGGTGCCTCCTTCTGGGTATCCAAGTTCCACCAACGTCAGGTGGTCCTTGGTAGTGCTTTCTGGCACGGGTACCTCCTGCTTAGTAACCGGGTTCCAGTAGCGTCAGCTGGTCCTCGGTATTTCCATTGCCTCTTGTACCTTCGGCTACCCATCCGGGTTCCAGTAACGTCAGCTGGTTCTCGGCAGTGTCTTTGGCTCTTGTTGTACCTTCTGCTCCCCATCCTGGTTCCAGTACCGTCAGCTGGTTCCGGGCAGAGCCTTTGGCTTAGGTGCCTCATACTGGGTATCCGAGTTCCACGAACGTCAGGTGGTCCTTGGTAGTGCTTTCTGGCACGGGTACCTCCTGCTTAGTAACCGGGTTCCAGTAACGTCAGCTGGTCCTCGGTAGTTCCATTGGCTCTTAGACCTTCGGGTAGCCATCCGAGTTCCACTTCCATCAGCTGGTTCTCTGCATTTTCTCAGCCTTCTTGAACCTTCTGCTACATTTCCAAGTTCAAGACCCTAAAGACGACGACCCGGAAGAACGAGAAGCAGAAGAACAAGAGGCTGCAGAACAAAGAGCAGAAGAACATTAAGCATAAGACTAAACATCAGAGCAAAAGATATTATCTAAATTATAAGCAGAAGGAGACTAAGCAGTGTATGGGGGTGAGTCCGTTCCTCCTCGTGGTGCCCCTGGAAAAAGCCTGCTGCTGCAGGCCTAACTGAACTCAGACAAATCCTGTTGTAACTCTTTTGTGACAGGCAGAACGGAAGGTGTAATCTTCAAACTGTTATACATAACAACGGCAGGAATGCCTGTCACAAATAAGAATATGATGAAGAAGTAGAATATGAAGAAGAATAATAGTTTAATAAAAAGAATATGAAGAATGTAACAAAAAAAATAATAGGTAGAAGATGAAGAAGAAGATGAATAAGGTGAAGAAGAAGTTGATGTCAAAGATGCTGCTGTGCTGAAGATGATGATGAAAGTGTTGGAGAAGTAAAAAAGAAGGTGAAGGGCATGAAAGTAGTGAAATATCAATATCTGACAAAATAAAAAAAAATCTTAACAGTCAATATCTTTGTAACTCCGAACGTCTTAAAAAAAAAATTTAAATTCCTGCTATTCTATTTGATTGAGCTAAACCTCTATGCCTTTAATGTCTCCGCCACCTCCCCCAATACATCCTACATTATTCTTAGTTGTTTTCCTTCATGTAGAATGAACCTACAAGGAAAGAAAGGGTTTATTTTAATTCCGATATTTTGGTCCCCTTGACTTGCATTGGTATCGGGTATCGGTATCGGCGATATCCGATATATTTTGAATATCGGCCGATCTAATCCGATACCGATACTTTCCAATATCGGAAGGTATCGCTCAACACTATTAATGATATTTAAAAGGTCTCAAAACTAATAATGATGACACAGCCCTTATAAGGGCATAGGGGAACATAGTTTTATGGGTGATTTTGAGATACATCAGGCAGTCTGACTCTAATTTGTCCCTATGTGATACCCTGCCTTGCAGCGGAGGATTGCACCAAAGAAATTTGACATGGCACCACCCACTCACCGTTGCCTCTCCCTTAGAGATGCTGAATTCCCCTAATAGAACATATATATATATATATATATTGTGATGCAGTGACCCATGTTACAGCCAGGGGGCACTGTATGTTCTCCTCATGATATGCATGGAGGTGTATCTGTAATGCTGATAATGGAACAGAGGGAATATGCGCTGTGAGCCAGTAATGCTGTTGTTCTGGGACCTGTAGTACCATAAGTATTTGTATAGTTGTAGAGGTAGGCTTGCAGGATTAGTCAGAGAGCTGGGATGGACTGGCTAACCCCACACACCTCCCACCTATGGGGGTGGTTACAGCTACATAATGTAACCAGGGTTTGGGTCACATGTTAAGAGTGTATGGACCGGAATGGTCAGTGTGTAATGTCCTGAATGGTCTGTGTTGGAATGTCCTGGAGTGGACTGGATTTCTGGATGCACATGGTGATACCATGGACTGAAAGCCTGTGTGTTTGAAGTGCCTGGGACTGGACTTCCTGAATAGCGCACGGAGAGGCCATATAATAATAATAATAATAATAATAATAATAATCTTTATTTTATATAGTGCTAACATATTCTGCAGTGCTTTACAGTTTTGCACATACTGTCCCCAATGGGGCTCACAATCTAAATTCCCTATCAGTATGTCTGCCGTATCTGCAGAGCCTGTGATGTCTACTGTGTTGGGGAAGCTACAGTTCCGTCTGCGGGTCCGGACTATTTGAAGTGCCCTGGTCACAAGGACGGTGATCCCAGTTCAGCAGCTTTTCCTGGGAACCAGCACTGGCAGAAGTCAGTGCGTAGAGCAGGAGCTCCTGTAAGGTAACTCCAGATAAAGGGGCTTGCGGGCAGAGAAGTATCTGCCATTGGAATCGACTGTCGGTGGTTAATGAGTTCCGTTGATGTAAATAATGAACTGTTTGTGATGCAGTTTATGAGTCTAATAAAGCGTGTATATATATATATATATATATATATATATATGTATGCAATATTGAATGAAGAAAAAAAATGCGGCACTCACCAGTTCAAGTGACTGTGAAAAAGTCCATCAGACAAAATATATTTGCAATAAAGTACATTGTGCTCTTAGGGACTAAATAGAATATTTAATTTTTGTTTTATAATTTAATTTGTATCCCATATAGCTAAAAACACAAATAGTTAAACAGGAAATATATTAGATCACATTGAGAACTCAAACAGTCTGATAAAATGCATAATGCCCATAGGATTGCTCCTAGGTCCTACCTATGAACAATAAAAAAGATATTCCTCCAGAGTTAGTTTTTATCCCTAATGCCATAAACAGTCCATTTGTTCCTACGCGTTTCACCCCCTACATTTTTAGGGGTTCATCAGGGGACTATGTTAGGAGAACCTCAATGGGTTAGTAGGCAAAAAATGGGGTGTGGGTCTGACCACTGCCTTACAAATACTTAAGAGAAATATTAAAAACACCTCATAAAAAAACAAAAGTAAAGGGCAGTGAGGTAAATTGTAAATCCCACCATGGCTCAAAATGTAATCAATAAAATGTATACTATGACTGTAAGAGAAAAGTATAACATCAGTAAAGTAGCATTAGTTTAAATCTGCCATTTATAGGATTGACACTACACAAATTGCATAACCTCTATTTATTCTTATTACAGGAACTTCGAACCATGGGGGGGGCTTTCTTAAGACTACAGATGTATTTTAGGTTTATGTATGTTACCTAGTTTTTGTCAAAAGGGAGTTAACTTTAAGAAATGTAGTTAAATAAAAAAATAAGTAAAATTAAAATGCTGATTGCCATCTATTTTTAACTAACCAGATGTGATGAGGTCACTTGGTTATTAAGAAGGCTGTATTTGCACTAAAAAGCTCTAAAGGGGTTTAATACAGTCTTAGGAGACTTCCAATTGTTATATACCTATTTTCATTACAACTAGAGGCTTTGTAGTATTGAGATTTTCAGCAAATGTATTCACTGCAAATCGAATTTTAGGGGAAAATTTCCAAAGATCCAATCATCTCCAAAACTAAAATAACAATTGACTTCTCCAAATTCATTACAGGTGGTGGTGTTACTGACGTAACAAATATTATTCCAGTCACTGATTGTAGTAACATTTCTGGCGAGGTACACAGAGGTGCATATAATTGATAATATGTACTCATCTCGTTAAGTAGCATGATCATCTTAATGAATAGGCACAATTTATTCCTGCTTGTCTACCTGGTGGACAAAATGCCAATCGTAATTAATTGGGTCTATAATGTAATTTTTACTGACCACCGCAGTCCCTGAATGATTCAACCAATGTTTTAATTGTTTGCATCATATGTGCTTAAGGGGTTGTTCACCTTTAGGGACAGCTCTTTTTCTTAACTAAATGCATTTTTTTTTATAGTTCGGTTTTATTTAAAAAAATTGCATCCTTTGCCTTCTATAACCTCTGCTTTGCTCTTTCTATTGATGGCTGAATGTTTGAGTAAGGCTACTTTCACACATCAGGTTTTTGTCATCAGGCACAATCTGGCGAGTTTTGAAAAAAACGGATCCTTTTTTTTCCGCCGTTTTTTTCTCATAGAGTTGTATTAGCGCCGGATTATGTCTGATGGCCACATGTTTCATCTGTTTTTTGCCGGATCCGTCCAAAATTTCTCTCTCTCTCTCGTTATCAGCAAATACTGGAGGCAAATTTGCACTCATCAGCCTGGAAGCTGCGCATGGTACGTACTTAGACCAACATGACAATGATCCAAAACACAAGGCAAAGTTGACCTGTCATTGGCTACAGCAGAACAAAGTGAAGGTTGTTGTAGCATCCCTGCCTGCATCACTGCATGGCTTCCCATCTCCCATCAGGCTGATACACCGACTTGCTCACCCCTCCGGGCCATGCTGTGAGTTCTGCCCTCCACCTGCTCCATACTGTATACCATGTGTCCTCTGTTTGGTTGTTGCATACTCCATAGCTGTATGCTTAGGGCGGCAGAGTCTGCACTTCCTGAGTCTTAAAGACACAGTGTGAACATTCCTAATGTGTTGCCAGCCTATTGCCAAGAGGTCCCAGGTACTTACGGCATCTCCACCAATAGGAATATGCCTATATTCTCTCTCAGTCTGTGTTCTGCTACTGAGTTGCCAAGTCCTGTCCTGTTCCTGCTCTTGTTTCTGTCACCCTGGGGGCTGTATATCCAGGTATGATCCTGTTTGTCTTGTTTCTTCCACCCTGGGGGCTGTATACCCTGGCCTGAATCCTTCATCCTTCATTTTGTTCCAGTGTCTAAACTTGTCTGAACTAAGTCATTTGCCTGAACCTGTTTTTATCCTTGTCTGAAGCCTTCCCTACCCTGCTGTGTCTATCCTTGTGTCTGGTCCCTCTTTGCCTCAGCGACTCTGCTCTGCTCTCGTCCCACATCCTGTGGCTCTGCCCTGCTCCCATCCCACGTCCTGTGGCTCTGCTCCCATCCCGCATCCTGCTGCTGCCAGTACATCATCTGTGCCCACCAGTACTTGTGTGCACCTGTTATTAGTGTCCTTTCTCCCTGTGGGGTCAGCTGCTACTGCCAGATGCTGCCCTGGAGTTGTACCTGGCAGCTACCTGCCACACATGCCTGACCTCACCACTAGAGGCTACAGGGAACACAGGGTAGCTTCGTAGTTATGCCCCTCCAGGGTTAGTCTGGTTCGTGGCACACTGGGGCCACAATTCTTGCTCATGCCATCCAGTCTGGGCACAAGCGTTACAGTTCTGGAGTGGCCATCTCAGTCTCCTGACCTCAATATCATTGAGACACGATGGGGAGATGTCAAGCACGCAGTTCATGCTAGACAGCCCACAAATTTATTGTAACTGGAGGCTTTTAGCCAAGAAGAGTAGGCAGCTTTACCATCTGAGAAAATAAAAAACCTCATCCACAACTACAACAAAGGACTTCAAGCTGTCATTGATGTTACAGGGGCCAATACACGGTATTAAGAAGTGTGGCATGTGAACTTTTGATCAGGGTCATTTAGATGTTTTGGGTTGTCATTGTGATTTAAAAAGAGAAAACACAGTAGTTTGACAATAAATGGCTTCACCCAAACATTAACCATGAGTGGAGAAAAAGTTTTGATGTTATCATCCATATTCTCTGAATAAAGGCCAAGACAACAAAAATGCTGGGGTATGTAAACTTTTCAGCACAACTGTAAGACAATGACATTTTTGAAAGTAGCAAAGAAAACTCCTGACCATGTCCTAGTGATGTTTGTTTTAGCTTATTATTTTTATTTTTATTTCTGAAGCTCTCTTTAATGTGTCAAATTATATAATATAGACTTTAACCCCTTCATGACCTTGCCGTTTTTTGCAATTCTGACCAGTGTCCCTTTATGAGGTAATAACTCAGGAACGCTTCAACGGATCCTAGCGATTCTGAGATTGTTTTTTCGTGACATATTGGGCTTCATGTTAGTGGTAAATTTAGGTCGATAATTTCTGAGTTTATTTGTGAAAAAAACGGAAATTTGGCAAAAATTTTGAAAATTTTGCAATTTTCACATTTTGAATTTTTATTCTGTTAAACCAGAGAGTTATGTGACACAAAATAGTTAATAAATAACATTTCCCACATGTCTACTTTACATCAGCACAATTTTGGAAACAAATTTTTTTTTTGCTAGGAAGTTATAAGGGTTAAAATTTGACCAGTGATTTCTCATTTTTACAACAAAATTTACAAAACCATTTTTTTTAGGGACCACCTCACATTTGAAGTCAGTTTGAGGGTTCTATATGGCTGAAAATACCCAAAAGTGACACCATTCTAAAAACTGCACCCCTCAAGGTGCTCAAAACCACATTCAAGAAGTTTATTAACCCTTCAGGTGTTTCACAGCAGCAGAAGCAACATGGAAGTAAAAAATGAACATTTAACTTTTTAGTCACAAAAATGATATTTTATCGAAATTTTTTTTATTTTCCCAAGGGTAAAAGGAGAAACTGGACCACGAACGTTGTTGTCCAATTTGTCCTGAGTACGCTGATACCTCATATGTGGGGGTAAACCACTGTTTGGGCGCACGGCAGGGCTCGGAAGGGAAGGAGTGCCATTTGACTTTTTCAATGAAAAATTGGCTCCAATCTTTAGCGGACACCATGTCACGTTTGGAGAGCCCCCGTGTGCCTAAACATTGGAGCTCCCCCACAAGTGACCCCATTTTGGAAACTAGACCCCCCAAGGAACTTATCTAGAAGCATAGTGAGCACTTTAAACCCCCAGGTGCTTCACAAATTGATCCGTAACAATGAAAAAGTACTTTTTTTTCACAAAAAAATTATTTTAGCCTCAATTTTTTCATTTTCACATGGGCAACAGGATAAAATGGATCCTAAATTTTGTTGGGCAATTTCTTCTGAGTACACCAATATCTCACATGTGGGGGTAAACCACTGTTTGGGCACATGGTAAGGCTCGGAAGGGAAGGAGCGCCATTTGACTTTTTGAATGAAAAATTATCTCCATCGTTAGCGGACACCATGTCGCGTTTGGAGAGCCCCTGTGTGCCTAAACATTGGAGCTCCTCCACAAGTGACCCCATTTTGGAAACTAGACCCCCCCAAGGAACTCATCTAGAGGCATAGTGAGCACTTTAAACCCCCAGGTGCTTCACAAATTGATCCGCAGAAATGAAAAAGTACTTTTTTTTCACACAAAATTTTTTTAGCCTCAATTCTTTCATTTTCACATGGGCAACAGGATAAAATGGATCCTAAAATTTGTTGGGCAATTTCTCCTGAGTATGCCGATACCTCATATGTGGGGGTAAACCACTGTTTGGGTGCACGGCAAGGCTCGGAAGGGGAGGCGTGCCATTTGACTTTTTGAATGGAAAATTAGCTCCAATCGTTAGCGGACACCATGTCGCGTTTGGAGAGCCCCTGTGTGCCTAAACATTGGAGCTCCCCTACAAGTGACCCCATTTTGGAAACTAGACCCCCCAAGGAACTTATCTAGATGCATAGTGAGCACTTATAACCCCCAGGTGCTTCACAGAAGTTTATAACGCAGAGCCGTGAAAATAAAAAAATAATTTTTCTTTCCTCAAAAATGATTTTTAGCCCAGAATTTTTTATTTTCCCAAGGGTAATAGGAGAAATTGGACCCCAAATGTTGTTGTCCAGTTTGTCCTGAGTACGATGATACCCCATATGTGGGGGTAAACCACTTTTTGGGTGCACGGCAGGGCTCGGAAGGGAAGGCACGCCATTTGGCTTTTTGAATGGAAAATTAGCTCCAATCATTAGCGGACACCATGTCGCGTTTGGAGAGCCCCTGTGTGCCTAAACATTGGAGCTCCCGCACAAGTGACCCCATTTTGGAAACTAGACCTCCCAAGGGAACTTATCTAGATGTGTGGTGAGCACTTTGAACCCCCAAGTGCTTCACAGAAGTTTATAACGCAGAGCCGTGAAAATAATAAATGTGTTTCCTTTCCTCAAAAATATTTTTTTAGCCCAGAATTTTTTATTTTTGCAAGAGTAACAGGAGAAATTGGACCCCAAAAGTTGTTGTCCAGTTTCTCCTGAGTACGCTGATACCCCATATGTGGGGGTAAACCACTGTTTGGGTACATGCCGGGGCTCGGAAGGGAAGTAGTGACGTTTTGGAATGCAGACTTTGATGGAATGGTCTGCGGGCATCATGTTACGTTTGCAGAGCCCCTGATATGCCTAAACAGTAGAAACCCCCCACAAGTGACCCCATTTTGGAAACTAGACCCCCCAAGGAACTTATCTAGATGTGTGGTGAGCACGTTCAACCCCCAAGTGCTTCACAGAAGTTTACAACGCAGAGCCGTGAAAATAAAAAATCATTTTTCTTTCCTCAAAAAAGATGTTTTAGCAAGCAATTTTTTATTTTCACAAGGGTAACAGGAGAATTTGGACCCCAATATTTGTTGCCCAGTTTGTTGTGAGTACGCTGATACCCCATATGTGGGGGTAAACCACTGTTTGGGCACACGTCAGGGCTCGGAAGGGAAGTAGTGACATTTGAAATGCAGACTTTGATGGAATGGTCTGCGGGCGTCACATTGCATTTGCAGAGCCCCTGATGTGCCTAAACAGTAGAAACACCCCACATGTGACCCCATTTTGGAAACTAGACCCCCGAAGGAACTTATCTAGATGTGTGGTGAGCACTTTCAACCCCCAAGTGCTTCACAGAAGTTTATAACGCAGAGCCGTGAAAATAAAAAATAATTGTTCTTTCCTCAAAAATTATGTTTTAGCAAGTAATTTTTTATGTTTGCAAGGGTAACAGGAGAAATTGGACCCCAACAGTTGTTGCCCAGTTTGTCCTGAGTACGCTGGTACCCCAAATGTGGGGGTAAACCACTGTTTGGGCGCACGTCGGGGCTTGGAAGGGCGGGAGCACCATTTGACTTTTTGAACGCAAGATTGGCTGGAATCAATGGTGGCGCCATGTTGCGTTTGGAGACCCCTGATGTGCCTAAACAGTGGAAACTCCTCAATTCTAACTTCAACACTAACCCCAACACACCCCTAATCCTAATCCCAACTGTAGCCATAACCCTAATCACAACCCTAACCCCAACACACCCCTAACCACAACCCTAACCGCAACACAACCGTAACCCTAATTCCAACCCTAATCCTAACCCTAATCCCAACCGTAACCCTAATCCCAACCCTAACCACAACTGTAACCCCAACACACCCCTAACCCTATCCGTAACCCTAACCACAAGCCTAATCTTAACCCTATTTCAAACCCTAGCCCTAATTCCAACCCTAACTCTAATTCCAACCCTAACCCTAAGGCTATGTGCCCACGTTGCGGATTCGTGTGAGATTTTTCCACACGATTTTTGAAAAATCTGCAGGTAAAAGGCACTGCGTTTTGCCTGCGGATTTACAGCAGATTTCCAGTGTTTTTTTGTGCGGATTTCACCTGCGGATTCCTATTGAGGAACAGGTGTAAAACGCTGCGGAATCCGCACAAAGAATTGACATGCTGCGGAAAATACAATGCAGCGTTTCTGCACGGAATTTTCCGCACCATGGGCACAGCGGATTTGGTTTTCCTTAGGTGTACATGGTACTGTAAACCTGATGGAAAACTGCTTCAAATTCGCAGTGGCCAATCCGCTGCGGATCCGCGGCCAATCCGCTGCCAATCCGCTGCGGATCCGCGGCCAATCCGCTGCAGATCCGCGGCCGATCCGCTGCGGATCCGCGGCCGATCCGCTGCGGATCCGCGGCCGATCCGCTGCGGATCCGCGGCCGATCCGCTGCGGATCCGCGGCCGATCCGCTCTGTGTGCACATGCCATAACCCTACCCCTAACCCTAACCCTACCCCTAACCCTAACCCTACCCCTAGTTATAACCCTAGTTCTAACCCTAACCCTAGTGGAAAAAGAAAAAAAAATATTTTCTTTATTTTATTATTGTCCCTACCTATGGGGGTGATAAAGGGGGGGGTTTATTTATTATTTTTTTATTTTGATCGCTGTGGTAGAACCTACCACAGCGATCAAAATGTACTTGTAACGAATCTGCCAGCCTGCAGATTCGGCGGGCGTACTGAGCATGCGCCCGCCATCTTGGAAGATGGCGGCGCCCAGGGAGAAGACGGACCGACTTCGGGAGGATCGGTAAGTATGAGGGGGTGGTGGGGGGGTGGATCGGAGCACAGGGGGGGGATCGGAGGACGGGGGGAGCGGACAGGAGCACGGGGGAGCGGACAGGAGCACGGGGGAGCGAACAGGGGGACGGAGGGGGGTACCGGACAGAACGGAGGACTGGGGAGGAGATCGGGGGCGGTGGGGGGGGCCAGAACATGATTTCCAGCCATGGCAGATGCTATTGCAGCATCGGCCATGGCTGGATTGCAATATTTCACCATTTTCATAGGTGAAATATTGCAAATTGCTCTGATTGGCTGTTGCACTTTCAACAGCCAATCAGAGCGATCGTAGCCACGTGGGGGCAAAGCCACCCCCCCTAGGCTGAAGTACAACTCCCCCTCTCCCTGCAGATCGGGTAAAATAGGAATTAACCCTTTCACCCGATCTGCAGGGATGCGATCATTCCATGACGCCGCATAGGCGTCATGGGTCGGGAAGGGGTTAATAATAAAATGGTACTTGGGTAATTTGACATGGAGTGGGAAATAAACATAATTATTAGGCATGTCAATTTGCAACTAATGATGTTTATGGCGTAATTTATGCTCCGATATCTCCCTTTTGTGACATTTAATCAACCTATGAAAATGTATTATTGTTCATGAGCAAAATGCAGAGCTAAGATTTGCTATTTGGAAAGTTGTTGAAATAATTAAAAGTTACAGATTAACAAGAACAAAATCATTTGTTGCCATAGAATCCTAGAAATATGTAATTATTAGAAGATGAAAAGCTGCAAAAATAGTAAAAAAAGTTTTAATATTTCATCTTGTTTTTATATTATTGAGGTTTGTTGGACGTATTATGTTGTGATGTTATACTGTGTATTTTCTCTTTATTGAAACACCTTTAGGTGCATTATCCATGTTCTGTGACATAAGGTATTGCTCCATCTGAAGTGAATAGGAGCTGAAATGTAGTTTCAGTGGCAGTACACAGTGGCATTCTGGCTCCCTTTGCTTTGTACTTCTTGCAGTAGTGAGAATTGATATTAGCTGATTGGTTTAAGTACCAGGTGTTATATCTCCATGATCCGAAATTATTAGCTGTGGAGGCATGGGGGGTCAGTGGGTGCTCACGTCCACAGGCCCGAAACCGCATGGACCAGGGCTCATCCACCTGAATGCCCACACTCCTTTCCAGTCAGCAGAATTGTACACAGACAACACAGGATGAGAGGGTAAAACAGTGAGGCCACATTTTATTGAACAATCAACAGACATCAAACATACAAAACAGTCCAAATAAAATACCAAAGATGATGCAAATCACCCTTCTGCTGACTTGCCGTGATTAGAGCAGCTGCCATTTCAGGGGTTCCAGAGCTGACATCCCTACTAGTGGCACCCCGATTTTGGAAGACACCCACAGAGAGGAGGTAATGACAAGCTTAGAAAGCTGACAGTCCAATGAGGCATGTGGCCAGGAAACCAGATGGTCCCATCCTGGCTTGTCCAAACTTTTCCAAGGAGCCAGGTGACTGGAGGGTCCCAACCTGGTTTCTCCAAATATATCCATGGGGGTTAGGTGACTGGAGAGTCCCAATCCTGGCTTACCAAATGTATTATTGGATTCAGTGATAGTTAATGGAGGAGATCTGCTTTACTCCAGCTAGGCCCATTGTCCTTAACCTGGCATCCTGTAGAATGTCAGATATGTGTCCCTCTTGATGAAGCCATGGTGTCCTGGCAGCTGTCCTGTAGAGTGTTCCCATTTGTGGTTTTGTAAAGAGTCTCTTGATACAGAGGCACATCCCCCTTTTTATAGTTCACAGGTCTTATTCAGATACTTTTCCCACATGATTGGGGAAAGGAGGGAGGACCTCATCTCTCATTGAGTATTTAATTAATCTGCATAGTTTGTCCTCCTCTGTTTTGCAATTTCACAAGCTACAAGAACTCCTAGAATGGATAGTCAACATATTAGCAAACATTGTTTGTTCAATGACCCCACATCCCTGCCTTGCAAAGACAGCAGACAATAACCTGCAGGAGCTGATATAAGAGGCAAACAGCAACCTTTCGTCAATTCAGAGACAACAAAACATTCAATCAATGGTCTGTGATTCTTGACCTCCTGGAAGTGAAGCACATCAATTCTAGAGTCAACATTCAGACTCATGAATAATAGTCTATGTCTCTTGGCCTACTGAAAATAATCATCTGGATGATTAAAATTAAATGCTGTCTAGTCACATTGCTCCCCCATATTAATTAGCCAGATGTGATAGGATTCCGATAACCCTTCTCCTCGTCCTCGGTTTGACCTGGGTAACTCCTCATATAAATGATGTTAATTGTCTCGTATCCCTTGTATCCACACATGGCTTCTTCCACATCCCGTGGTTCCTGGGTTACATGTGGTTGAGTGTCGGTGACCTGGTATTCAAACTGTCAAAGCTGGCACAGCTGCTGTAGTTGCCATTTCTTATTGTAAAGTGTCTCTTAATACAGAGGCATATCCCCCTTTTTATAGCTCACAGGTCTTATTCAGTCATTTTTTTCTACAGGATTGGGAAAAGATGGCAGGGGCTCATCTTTCATTGTTCGAATATTTATTCAATTTTCAAGGTTTGTCCTCCTATGTTTTGCCAGTCTACAAGCTACATGGACTCATACAATGAATAATCAACAAATTAGCAAATATTCATTGTTCAATGACCCTGCATCCTTGTCTTGCAAAGACAGCAGACAATAACGTGTAGGAGCTGATATAAGAGGCAAATAGCAGTCATTCATTTCAATAGCCTATATTAATGATGTGTCATTAATATGTTAGTCTAGAACAGTGGTTGAAACCTATGGCACACTTGCCTTAGGAGGCATCCAGAGCCTCCTGTGGGCATGTTCGATGTTGCCCCAGCACTATGACCTTTAATTCAATCCTTTAATTTCTTCTTGCACTGTTAGCATGCAGCGTTCATCCCACAGATGAAGACCTCAACAGCAGCCCCCTGTGTCTCATTTGATGCATTTATCAGACCAAAGTGTCTTCTGTAAATTGTGTGCCAGCCCCAAAGTATCTCCTATGATGTGTGCTCCAGCCCCAGAAGTGTCTCCTATGATGTGTGCACCAGCCCCAAAGTATCTCCTGTGATGAGTACACGAGCCTCAGTGTCTAATGTGATGCATGCACCAGCCCCAAAATGTCTCCTGTGATGCATGCCTTCTAGAGAAGCCTGCCAAATGCAAATTTTTACCTTTAAAAAAAAAGACGTATGTATAATAATTGAACCCGCTGTTATTGGGTTTTCTCTTAAGACAAAATATGTTAATGTATGAGTTGTTTTTTCTAAACTAAAGCCTTAGTATTCAGGATAAATTGCCATGTTGGAACTTTTCAATAAATAAGTGGGTAATGGGTTGCTGTTTGGAAACTCAGTCTCTAAAAGGTTCACCATCACCATCATCAGGACTGGACCCGTTGAAGCGCAGTCTGCACGAAACGGCCATCATCCTGTTTGCTCCTTGCACCTTCTTGTACACCCGCCGCCCTAGAGGCATGTCCTCACCCCGCTGAATGGGAGAATAAAAGGACTTTTAAACGTATCGCTTGGTGAGTGCTACTATTTATTTTTCTTCTTATTTCTCATTATGGATTACTTTTTGGTTGAGCACCGCAGTGCGAATTGAAACCACCACCACTTCATGGTCACACAAGATATCGGCTTGTGCAGCATTTTGCCTTACTATCCATCAAATATTGCCTAACCTGGTGCCGTTCTATTTTTTTCTTTTTTTTCTTTTTTGTGGACTATTTGCTTATTTTAGTAATGAGGATACCATAACAAGAGAGGTCAGAAGATGGCGGAGTCTGGTTACACAAATTGCTGCACTTATTACAACTCCTTCACCATCCTACTAAACAGTGCAGGCTTCTTTGCTGCCTGGCAAGGGTTAATCAGTTCAGTTGATCACCTGGAGCTCTCCATTCTGAATTGCATCAGTTGTTCAGTGTTGGCCACTCCCCTGTGGTATATATGCTTGCCACTGGCATTTTGGAGTTAAAAGTGATAGTTCTACTTCCTGGCTTTGTGCTGAAGGAGAAAGTTCAGTGTTTACGATACGATATGATACGATACACTTTATTGATCCTGGGGGAAATTACGGTATTACAACAGCAATATAAACAGGAGTACATAAAATATTAGGACACAAATCTTGCACAAGTATACCAACATTACAAAACAAATACATTTGGGTAGTTCAGGTATATAAGTCACTGTAAATTGACATTAGTACACCAGCAATCAGTCATTGTTGTCTACCACCCTTAGGAAATTATTTTACATCCCCATAGCAGTAGGTGCAAGCAATTTCCTGAATTTCTCCTTCTTGCACCTTAGTAGGATTAGACGGCTGCTGAATGTGCTCTTCTGCTTCAAGAACAGCTCGTATAGTGGATGTGTATTATTGTTCATTATAGCCCTACACTTCTTCTGAATTCTATCCTCTAATACCCCCTCAAAAGAGTCCAGATGGAGGACAATAACCGCGCTTTCCTTCTTGATAATTTTGTTGAGCTTATTAGCATCAGATACTCGAACACTACTGCCCCAGTATATGATAGCAAAAAAAATGGTGCTTGCCACAACGGTCTGATAGAACATTTCCAGCATTTTACTGCACACATTGAATGACCTGAGCTTCCGAACAAAGTACAGTCTGCTCATTCCCTTCTTGTAAACCTTTCCTGTATAACACCTCCAATTGAGTTTACTGTCAAGATGAACCCCCAAATATTTGTAGCTCTCAACTATCTCGACCTCCTGGCCAGCAATAGTGATCGGTAAGTAATCCTCCTTTTTCTTTCTATAACTTACCACCAACTCCTTGGTTTTCTTTACATTAAGTTCTAGACAGTCCGGCACCAATCCAGAAAGTCAGAAACCACCCTTCTATATTCCTCCTCCCCCCGGCCCCCCACAATGCCCCCTACAATCACTGAGTCATCTGAGAAGTTTTGTAGGTGACAAACATCTGATTTATACTTAAAGCCAGCTGTATAAAAATGTGAAGAGGAAGGGCGACAGCATTGTACCCTGAGGGGCTCCAACACTGCTCCGTACACTGCCAGATACCACCTTCCCCATCCTTACAAACTGCGGCCTGTCTTTCAGTTAGTTGCTTATCAAGTTCACCATCCCCTCATCTATTGCCATATCAGTCAACTTATTACATAGTAAGGGCGGCTGTAAGTGTCATGATCTCTGCAGGCAGAGATCATAGCAAGCCTATAGAGGGACAAGCTCTCGGAAGATGGAACTATACTGACCATGAACTAAGCCTGCCGCGCAACTAGAAATAGCCAGGTAGCATTTCCTATTTATCGCTAGATGCCCAGCTCTGGCCTAAGACCTAAATAGCTAGCAGAGGGAAATATAAGACCTGGCTCACCTCTAGAGAAATATTCCAAAGAAGACAGTAGCCCCCCACATATAATGACGGTGAGTTCAGATGAAACAACAAACGCAGCAGGAAAATAGTCTTAGCAAATTTGAGGTCCGCTTACTAGATAGCAGAAGACAGATAGTATACTTTCATGGTCAGCAGAAAAACACTAACAAAACACCATCCAGAGATTACCTTAAACTCTGGCATTAACTCATAACGCCAGAGTAGCAATCCCTGATCAACGAGAGCTTTCCAGACACAGTAACAAAACTTCAGCTGTGAACTGGAACAAATAGGCAAAACAAAACATGGACAAAAGTCCAACTTATCTAGTAGTTGTCTAGAAGCAGGAACAAGCACTGAGAGGCATCAGATAACATTGTTGACCGGCAAGAAACCACCAGAGAAATGAGCTTAAATAGCGACACCCACTACTGATGGAACCAGGTGAAACAGGAAAGAGGATGACAAGTCCAATTCCACAAGCGGCCACCGGGGGAGCCCAGAATCCAAATTCACAACAGTACCCCCCCCTCAAGGAGGGGGCACCGAACCCTCACCAGATCCACCAGGGCGACCAGGATGAGCCCTATGGAAGGCACGAACAAGATCAGAAGCATGAACATCAGATGCATTGACCCAAGAATTATCCTCCTGGCCGTAACCCTTCCAGTTGACCAGATACTGGAGTTTCCGTCTGGAAACACGAGAGTCCAAAATTTTCTCCACAACGTACTCCAACTCACCCTCAACCAACACCGGAGCAGGAGGCTCAACTGAAGGTACAACAGGTACCTCATACCTGCGCAATAACGACCGATGAAAAACGTTATGAATGGAAAAGGACGCAGGGAGGTCCAAACGGAAAGAAACAGGATTAAGAATCTCCAATATTCTATAAGGGCCGATGAACCGAGGTTTAAACTTAGGAGAAGAGACCCTCATAGGGACAAAACGAGAAGACAACCACACTAAATCTCCAACACAAAGCCGAGAACCAACACGACGATGACGGTTGGCAAAACGCTGAGTCTTCTCCTGGGACAACTTCAAATTGTCCATAACCTGCCCCCAGATGTGATGCAATCTCTCCACCACCGCATCCACTCCAGGACAATCCGAGGATTCCACCTGGCCGGAGGAAAATCGAGGGTGAAACCCCGAATTACAGAAAAACGGGGACACCAAGGTGGAAGAACTGGCCCGATTATTGAGGGCGAACTCTGCCAATGGCAAAAAAGCAACCCAATCATCCTGGTCAGCAGAGACAAAACACCTCAGATATGTCTCAAGGGTCTGATTAGTCCGCTCGGTCTGGCCATTAGTCTGAGGGTGAAAAGCAGATGAAAAAGACAAATCTATGCCCATCCTAGCACAGAATGCCCGCCAAAATCTAGACACAAATTGGGTACCTCTGTCAGAAACAATATTCTCAGGAATACCGTGCAATCGGACAACATTCTGAAAAAACAGAGGAACCAACTCAGAAGAAGAAGGCAACTTGGGCAGAGGAACCAAATGGACCATTTTAGAGAAACGGTCACAGACCACCCAGATGACAGACATCTTCTGGGAAACAGGCAGATCTGAAATAAAATCCATCGAGATGTGTGTCCAAGGCCTCTTAGGAATAGGCAAGGGCAACAGCAGTCCGCTAGCCCGAGAACTACAAGACTTGGCCCGAGCACAAACGTCACATGACTGCACAAAGACTCGCACATCTCGTGACAGGAAAGGCCACCAGAAGGATCTTGCCACCAAATCCCTGGTACCAAAAATTCCGGGATGACCTGCCAATGCAGAAGAATGTACCTCAGAGATGACTCTGCTGGTCCAATCATCCGGAACAAACAGTCTATCAGGCGGACAACGATCCGGTCTATCCGCCTGAAACTCTTGCAAGGACCGCCGCAGATCAGGAGAAACGGCCGACAAAATTACTCCCTCCCTAAGGATACCTGTGGGTTCAGAATTACCAGGAGAGTCCGGGTCAAAACTCCTAGAAAGGGCATCTGCCTTAACATTCTTAGAACCCGGTAGGTATGACACCACAAAATTAAAGCGAGAAAAAAATAAAGACCAGCGCGCCTGTCTAGGATTCAGGCGTCTGGCAGTCTCAAGATAAATCAAATTTTTGTGGTCAGTCAATACCACCACCTGATGCCTAGCCCCCTCGAGCCAATGGCGCCACTCCTCAAACGCCCACTTCATGGCCAAAAGCTCCCGATTCCCAACATCATAATTCCGCTCTGCGGGCGAAAATTTGCGAGAAAAGAAGGCACAAGGCCTAATGACGGAGCAGTCGGAACCTTTCTGCGACAACACTGCCCCAGCTCCGATCTCCGAAGCGTCAACCTCAACCTGAAAAGGCAGATTCACATCAGGCTGACGCAACACAGGGGCAGAGGCAAAACGGCGCTTAAGCTCCTGAAAGGCCTCTACAGCATGAGGGGACCAATTAGCAACATCAGCGCCTTGTCTGGTCAAATCAGTCAGTGGTTTAACGACATCCGAAAAACCAGCAATAAATCGGCGGTAAAAGTTGGCAAAGCCCAAAAATCTCTGAAGACCCTTAAGAGAGGAGGGCTGAGTCCAGTCACAAATAGCTTGCACCTTGACGGGATCCATCTCAATGGAAGAGGGAGAAAAAATATACCCCAAAAAGGAAATTTTCTGGACCCCAAAAACGCACTTAGACCCCTTCACACATAAAGAATTAGACCGCAGAACCTGAAAAACTCTCCTGACCTGCTGGACATGAGAGTCCCAGTCATCAGAAAAAATCAGAATATCATCCAGATATATTATCATAAATTTATCCAGAAAATCGCGGAAAATATCATGCATAAAAGACTGGAAAACTGAAGGGGCATTAGAAAGACCAAAAGGCATGACCAAATACTCAAAGTGGCCCTCGGGCGTATTAAATGCGGTCTTCCACTCATCCCCCTGCCTGATCCGCACCAAATTATACGCCCCACGAAGATCAATTTTAGAGAACCACTTAGCACCCTCTATACGAGCAAACAAATCAGTAAGCAATGGCAATGGGTATTGATACTTAACAGTGATCTTATTCAGAAGCCGATAATCAATACATGGTCTCAAAGAGCCGTCTTTTTTTTGAGACAAAGAAAAACCCAGCTCCCAAGGGAGAAGAAGATGGACGAATATGTCCCTTTTCCAAAGACTCCTTTATATATTCCCGCATAGCAGCATGTTCCGGCACAGACAAATTAAACAAACGACCCTTTGGATATTTACAACCCGGTATCAAATCTATGGCACAATCGCACTCACGGTGCGGAGGTAACGACCCAAGCTTGGGTTCGTCAAAGACGTCTTGATAATCAGAGAGGAACTCAGGGACTTCAGAGGGAATGGACGACGAAATAGAAACCAAAGGTACGTCCCCATGAATACCCTTACATCCCCAGCTCAACACAGACATTGCTCTCCAGTCCAAGACTGGGTTGTGAGACTGCAACCATGGCAATCCCAGTACCAAATCGTCATGTAAATTATACAGCACCAGGAAACGAATAATCTCCTGGTGATCCGGATTGATACGCATGGTTACTTGTGTCCAGTATTGTGGTTTATTATTAGCCAATGGGGTGGAGTCAATCCCCTTCAGAGGAATAAGAGTCTCCAAAGGCTCTAAATCAAAACCACAACGATTGGCAAAGGACCAATCCATAAGACTCAGAGCGGCGCCAGAGTCAACATAGGCGTCCGTGGCAATGGATGACAAAGAGCAAATCAGGGTTACAGACAAAATAAACTTAGACTGAATGGTGCCAATGGAAACAGACTTATCAAGCTTCTTTGTACGCCTAGAGCATGCTGATATAACATGAGTAGAATCCCCACAATAGAAACACAATCCATTCTTCCGTCTAAAATTCTGTCGCTCGCTCCTGGACAGAATTCTATCACACTGCATACTTTCTGGCGTCTTTTCCATAGACACCGCCAGATGGTGCACCGGTTTGCGCTCCCGCAGACGCCTATCAATCTGAATAGCCATTGTCATGGACTCATTCAGACCTGCAGGCAAAGGGAACCCCACCATAACATCCTTAACGGCATCAGAGAGACATTCTCTGAAAGTTGCCGCCAAGGCGCACTCATTCCACTGAGTAAGCACAGACCATTTACGGAATTTTTGGCAGAAAACTTCAGCTTCGTCTTGCCCCTGAGATAGTGCCATCAAAGTTTTTTCTGCCTGAAGTTCCAAATGAGGTTCCTCATAAAGCAAGCCCAAGGCCAGAAAAAACGCATCCACATCGCGTAACGCAGGATCCCCTGCTGGCAATGAGAAGGCCCAATCTTGAGGGTCACCCCTGAGCAAGGAAATCACAATCCTAACCTGCTGAGCAGGGTCTCCAGCTGAACGAGACTTCAGGGACAAATAAAGCTTACAATTATTTCGGAAATTCTGGAAGCTAGCTCTATTCCCTGTGAAGAACTCCGGCAAAGGAATTCTCGGCTCAGATACCGGAGCATGTACCACAAAATCTTGTAAATTTTGTACTTTCGTGATGAGATTATTCAAACCCGCAGTTACACTCTGGAGATCCATTATTGTCAGGTGCACACAGAGCATACAGAGATTAGGAGGAGAGAGAGAAAAAAGACTGCAGCAAGGCAGACTGGAGGAAAAAAAAAAAAAAAAAAATTCCAGCAGACTTCTTATAACTCTCCTTTCTCAACCTGGGTCTTTAACACTTTATGGGCCGGTCAAACTGTCATGATCTCTGCAGGCAGAGATCATAGCAAGCCTATAGAGGGACAAGCTCTCGGAAGATGGAACTATACTGACCATGAACTAAGCCTGCCGCGCAACTAGAAATAGCCAGGTAGCATTTCCTATTTATCGCTAGATGCCCAGCTCTGGCCTAAGACCTAAATAGCTAGCAGAGGGAAATATAAGACCTGGCTCACCTCTAGAGAAATATTCCAAAGAAGACAGTAGCCCCCCACATATAATGACGGTGAGTTCAGATGAAACAACAAACGCAGCAGGAAAATAGTCTTAGCAAATTTGAGGTCCGCTTACTAGATAGCAGAAGACAGATAGTATACTTTCATGGTCAGCAGAAAAACACTAACAAAACACCATCCAGAGATTACCTTAAACTCTGGCATTAACTCATAACGCCAGAGTAGCAATCCCTGATCAACGAGAGCTTTCCAGACACAGTAACAAAACTTCAGCTGTGAACTGGAACAAATAGGCAAAACAAAACATGGACAAAAGTCCAACTTATCTAGTAGTTGTCTAGAAGCAGGAACAAGCACTGAGAGGCATCAGATAACATTGTTGACCGGCAAGAAACCACCAGAGAAATGAGCTTAAATAGCGACACCCACTACTGATGGAACCAGGTGAAACAGGAAAGAGGATGACAAGTCCAATTCCACAAGCGGCCACCGGGGGAGCCCAGAATCCAAATTCACAACATGTAAGGTATTGAAAGCACTTGAGAAGTCAAAGAGCATGGCGCAAACTAAAGATCCATCATTGTCCAAGAATGAATGTACTGTATGTAGCAGAGACACTACAGCATCATCCACCCCCAATCTCTGCTGGTACGCAAACTGTAGGGGGTCAGTAAAAGCCCTCACCATCGGACACAAGTAGGCGAGTATTATTCCCTCCAAGGACTTCATAGCATGAGATGTTAAGGCCACATCGGATGGCAGAAAGGGGTTAAAGCTTTATCTCATTGTTTGCATGGAGGGGAAAGTGAATGCGAGCCACTTCTTATATTACAGAAGGATGTTGTTATTGCTACTATGTGTTCTGATCTGGAGAAGGAGGTTGTAGAGGCTCAGGGGAGCTGCCTGTCCTTCAGGTAAACTGTTAGTCCATGTGAACCTCTGTCTTAAAATTTTGAGTGAACATCATGATTCGGTCCTGGCTGGACATTCTGGTAGTATAGCCACCACAGACATTCTCACTCATCAATTTTGGTGGTCTAGAGTGCACCAGGATGCACTGCAGTTCTTGTTCACATTCTAAGACCCCGTATACTTGTCCATGTGGGGCTCTTCAACCTTTGGTGATTCTCTGTAGACCATTGACTCATTTGTCTTTAGATTTCATCACTGATATACCCGTATCAGCAGGGAACACTGTAATATTGTTGGTGGTGGATAAATTCAGTAATATGGTTCATTTCATATCACTACCTGCTTTACCAAATGTGAAGACTTTGGAGCAAATTTAATTACAGAAATCATGAAATTACATGGGATTCAATCTGATATTGTTTCTGACTGGGGGTTCAATTTATTTCCAAATTTTGGAGAGCATTTTTTGCTCCCTTAGGGACTGATCTTTCATTTTCATCTGCCTTTCATCCACAATCTAATGGGCAAACTGAAAAAGTGAACCAGAACCTTGAAACATATCTTAGGTTCTTTGTGTCCAAGAATCAGGAGGATTGGGTTTTATATTTACCTCTAGCTGAGTTTGCGGTGAATAACTGTTGTCATGAATCTACTGGCAGGTCAATGTTCTCCGGGGCATATGATTTTCTTCCCCAATTTTTCTCCTTTAATAGGAGTACCTGAGAATGAATGGTTTTCTTTGTCCATTACATCAGTGTGGCAAGGGGTTCTTGATAACTTAAGAATGATGGGGTCTGTTGTGAATTCTGCTTTTGGGCTCCCTCCGGTGGTTGTAGGTGGTAATGCAGTTGCCCCTGAGTTGCAGCCCTGGTCAGGTGTATCTGCTGATTGCAGATCTGACTGGGGTATTTAGGCGTGCAGGATTCATTAGTCCTTGCCAGTTGTCAATTGTTGTTTGGAGGTGTAGGACCTCTGCCTGGTTCCTCCTGCCTTTCTGCCAATTCAGCAAAGATAAGTGTCTGGTTCTTTTTCCCTGTGGCACACATGTTGTGTGCTTCACAATTCAGTGCGATTCTTTGTGTTTTCTTGTCCAGCTTAGATTGTGTCAGTATTTTCTCAGTCTTGCTGGATTCTCTGGAGTGGCAGATATACATTCCATGTCTTTAGTTAGATTGTGGAACTTTTTGTATTATCTGCTGTGGATATTTTTGGAAGGGTTTTAATACTGACCGCCTAGTTATCTGTCCTATCCTTTCCTATTTAGCTAGAGTGGCCTCTTTTGCTAAATCCTGTTTTCTACCTGCGTGTGTCTATTCTTCTCCTACTCACAGTCATTATTTGTGGGGGGCTGCCTATCCTTTGGGGGTCTGCTCTGAGGCAAGATAGCATTCCCATTTCCATCTATAGGGGTATTTAGTCCTCCGGCTGTGTCGAGGTGTCTAGGGAGTGTTAGGCACACCCCACGGCTACTTCTAGTTGCGGTGTTAGTTCAGGATTGCGGTCAGTACAAGTTCCACCGTCTCCAGAGAAAGTTTCATGCGGCTCCAAGGTCACCAGATCATAACAGGGGTCCAAATATAAGGGTATGACTGATTGGAGAGGTTTGGTGGGTCTGGACCTGTGTGTTGGTGACTTGATGTGGTTGTCCATGAAGAACAGTAAGTTGAATATTCATTTTTGGAAACTGGGACCCAGGTTCATCTGCCCCTATAAGATAGTTACTGTCGTTAGTCATGCAGCATTTTGCCATCCTCTGCCATCCACTATTCAGATTCAGGATGTGTTCACCAATCACTTCTAAAAAAATATATTGAATCCTCTGAACCATCTCCACCATCACCTTCTTCAGTTGTTGATGGGAATATGGAATTCCAGATAGCGAAGATTATCGATTCTCGCTTGGTACACCGGTGTCTTCAATATTTGAATACACTGTATTTCAAGGGTGCTTCGTAATGATAAGCACCAAAGTCTTCATCAGACTCCCTGCTGTCATAGCAGTGTGCTGTTAATGCCTCTGTCAAACTCTGTCACCTGCAATTGTTAAAAGCAGGTCCTGGCTGCAACACACAGCCAAGATTTGCCAAGCATGGGGTGAGCTCACCCCGGAAGCGCACTCCATACGCCCGATACCAACTTGCTTGTTTGGTGAATGTCAGTAATTGGTTTAATAGGAATTTAAAATATATACAGTATGTACAGAATAAACACATGTAACACCGCTGCAGTAGATTGGTGGAATATACATTTTTAAAAGGGATGTGTGGGCATACAGTATTGATGCATCGCACTGCGTCATAATTTAGCTGTCTGCAGTCACAGAGACTAACTGCAGACTTTTCTGTTGCAACCAGAAAATCCTGTAAGACATTAAAGGGTTTTTCCGGGCATACGATATTGATGACCAATCTACAGGATAGGTCATTAATAGCAGATCAGTGAGGTCTGAGACCTGACACCTCCACCACTCAGCGATTTCCTCCGCTGTTTCATGCGGCTCCAAGGTCACCAGATCATAACAGTACAAATGGCCCATAATGAGTTAAATGCATCTCAGAAGAAGGGAAGAAAAGTGTTGAGCCATTTTTTTTTCTGCAGTCTGTTTTGTCTTTTTTTTCCCCTCTTTATTTATGGGTGGCTGAGGAGTCTTGTGCCCCATGGATGTTCAGGAATTAGCTTCTCGTGTAGACCAGCTTGCTGCTAGGGTACAGGGTATTTCTGATTATATTGTTCAAACTCCAGCTTTATAACCGAAGATTCCTACTCCTGATTTGTTTTTTGGTGATAGGTCCAAATTTTGGGGGTTTAAAAATAATTGTAAATTGTTTTTTTGCTCTGAGACCGCGATCCTCCGGTGATTCCATTCAGCAGGTTAAAATTGTCATCTCCCTGCTGCGTGGTGATCCACAGGATTGGGCATTTTCCCTGGAATCTGGGAATCCGGCCTTGCTTAATGTAGATTCCTTTTTTCAGGCTTTAGGTTTATTATATGATGAACCTAATTCTGTGGATCAAGCGGAGAAAACCTTGTTGGCCCTGTCTCAGGGTCAAGAGGCGGCAGAATTGTTTTGTCAGAAATTTAGAAAATGGTCTGTGTTGACTAAATGGAATGATGATGCTTTGGCGGCAATTTTCAGAAAGGGTCTTTCTGAATCCGTTAAAGATGTTATGGTGGGGTTTCCCACGCCTTCCGGTCTGAGTGATTCTATGTCTCTGGCCATTCAGATTGATCGGCGCTTGCGGGAGCGTAGAACTGTGCGTGCTGTGGCATCGTCCTCAGAGCCAATTCCTGAGCCAATGCAGTGTGATAGGATTTTGTCTAGAACGGAACGACAAGGATTCAGACGTCAGAATGGGTTGTGTTATTATTGTGGCGACGCTTCTCATGTAATTTCAGTCTGCCCTAAGCGGACAAAGAGGATCGCTACCATCAGTACTGTACAACCTAAATTTCTGTTATCAGTGTTCTTGATTTGTTCATTGTCATCATTCTCTGTCATGGCGTTTGTGGATTCAGGCGCCGCCTTGAACTTAATGGATTTTGAGTTTGCCAGGCGTTGTGGTTTTCCCTTGCAGCCTTTGCAGAACCCTATTCCTTTAAGGGGGATTGATGCTACACCTTTGTCTAAAACTAAGCCTCAGTTTTGGACACAGGTGACCATGTACACAGCCCATCAGGAAGACTGTCGATTTCTGGTGTTGCATAATTTGCATGATGTTATCGTGCTGGGTTTCCCATGGTTGCAGGTACATAATCCTGTATTGGATTGGAAATCTATGTCTGTGACTAGTTGGGGTTGTCAGGGGTTCATAATGATGTTCCTTTGATGTCAAACTCCTCTCCTTCCTCTTCTGAAATTCCAGAGTTTTTGTCTGATTTTCAGGATGTATTCGATGAGCCCAAGTCCAGTTCCCTTCCACCGCACAGGGACTGTGATTGTGCTATTGACTTGATTCCAGGCAGTAAGTTTCCTAAGGGTCGACTTTTCAACCAGTCTGTGCCTGAACATACCGCCATGCGGAGTTATGTTATGGAGTCTTTGGAGAAAGGGCATATTCGGCCATCTTCTTTACCGTTAGGAGCAGGGTTTTTTTGTTGCTAAGAAGGATGGCTCCTTGAGACCTTGTATTGATTATCGCCTCTTGAATAAGATCACGGTCAAGTTTCAATACCCTTTACCTTTGCTTTCCGAATTGTTTGCTAGGATTAAGGGGGCTAGTTGGTTTACTAAGATTGACCTTCGGGGGGCATATAATCTTGTTCGTATTAAACAGGGTGATGAATGGAAAACTGCGTTTAATACGCCCGAAGGCCATTTTGAATACCTTGTGATGCCATTCGGGCTCACTAACGCTCCATCTGTTTTTCAATCCTTCATGCATGATATCTTCCGGACTTATATTGATAAATTCTTGATTGTATATTTGGACGATATTTTGATTTTTTCCGATGATTGGAAGTCTCATGTGGAACAGGTCAGGATGGTATTTCAGATCCTTCGTGACAATGCTTTGTTTGTGAAGGGGTCTAAGTGTCTCTTTGGGGTGCAGAAGGTTTCTTTTTTGGGCTTTATTTTTTCTCCCTCATCTATGGAGATGGATCCGGTTAAGGTTCAGGCCATTCATGATTGGATTCAACCCACATCTGTGAAGAGCCTTCAGAAATTTTTGGGTTTTGCAAATTTTTATCGCCGTTTCATTGCTAACTTCTCCAGCGTGATTAAACCCTTGACTGATTTGACGAAAAAAGGCGCTGATGTGGCGAATTGGTCCTCTGCGGCTGTCTTTGCCTTTCAGGAGCTTAAATGCCGATTTACTTCTGCTCCGGTGTTGCGCCAACCAGATGTTTCTCTTCCGTTTCAGGTTGAGATTGATGCTTCTGAGATTGGGGCAGGGGCCGTTTTGTCTCAGAGGGATTCTGTTGGTTCTTTGATGAAACCGTGTGCCTTCTTCTCCCGCAAGTTTTCGCCTGCTGAACGCAATTATCATGTCGGCAATCGGGAGTCGTTGGCTATGAAGTGGGCGTTTGAGGAGTGGCGACATTGGCTTGAGGGAGCTAAGCACCGTATTGTGGTCCTGACCGATCATAAGAATTTGATTTACCTCGAGTCTGCCAAACGGCTGAGTCCTAGACAGGCTCGATGGTCCTTGTTTTTTTCCCGTTTTGATTTTGTGGTTTCGTATCTTCCGGGTTCTAAGAATATTAAGGCTGATGCCCTTTCTAGGAGTTTTTTGCCTGATTCTCCTGAGGCCCTTGAACCGGTCGGCATTCTGAAAGAAGGGGTGGTCCTTTCTGCCATTTCCCCTGATTTACGGCGGGTTTTTCAGGAATTTAAGGCTGATAGACCTGACCGCTGTCCTGTGGGAAAATTGCTTGTTCCTGACAGATGGACTAGTAGAGTGATTTCTGAGATTCACTGTTCTGTGTTGGCTGGTCATCCTGGTATTTTTGGTACCAGAGATTTGGTTGGTAGGTCCTTTTGGTGGCCTTCGTTGTCACGTGATGTGCGTTCTTTTGTGCAGTCCTGTGGGACTTGTGCACGGGCCAAGCCTTGTTGTTCCCGTGCTAGTGGGTTACTTTTGCCATTGCCGATCGCTGAGAGGCCCTGGACGCATATCTCTATGGATTTTATTTCTGATCTTCCGGTTTCCCAGAAGATGTTGGTTATCTGGGTTGTTTCTGACCGGTTTTCTAAGATGGTTCATTTGGTGCCTTTGCCTAAATTGCCTTCCTCTTCAGAGTTGGTTCCATTGTTTTTTCAGCATGTGGTTCATTTGCATGGTATTCCGGAGAATATTGTGTCCGGCAGAAGTTCCCAGTTTGTTTCTAGGTTTTGGCGGGCCTTTTGTGCTAGGCTGGGCATTGATTTGTCTTTTTCTTCTGCATTCCATCCTCAGACAAATGGCCAGACCGAGCGAACTAATCAGACTTTGGAGACTTATTTGAGATGCTTTGTGTCTGCCGATCAGGATGATTGGGTGGCCTTTTTGCCATTGGCCGAGTTTGCCCTTAATAATCGGGCTAGTTCGGCTACTTTGCTTTCCCCTTTTTTTTGTAATTTTGGTTTTCATCCTCATTTTTCTTCTGGGCAGGCTGAGCCTTCTGACTGTCCTGGTGTGGATTCTGTGGTTGACAGGTTGCAGCAGATTTGGGCTCATGTGGTGGACAATTTGGTGTTGTCTCAGGAGGAGGCTCAACGTTTTGCTAACTGTCGTCGGTGTGTTGGTTCCCTGCTTCGGGTTGGGGATTTGGTGCCTTTGCCTAAATTGCCTTCCTCTTCAGAGTTGGTTCCATTGTTTTTTCAGCATGTGGTTCATTTGCATGGTATTCCGGAGAATATTGTGTCCGGCAGAAGTTCCCAGTTTGTTTCTAGGTTTTGGCGGGCCTTTTGTGCTAGGCTGGGCATTGATTTGTCTTTTTCTTCTGCATTCCATCCTCAGACAAATGGCCAGACCGAGCGAACTAATCAGACTTTGGAGACTTATTTGAGATGCTTTGTGTCTGCCGATCAGGATGATTGGGTGGCCTTTTTGCCATTGGCCGAGTTTGCCCTTAATAATCGGGCTAGTTCGGCTACTTTGCTTTCCCCTTTTTTTTGTAATTTTGGTTTTCATCCTCATTTTTCTTCTGGGCAGGCTGAGCCTTCTGACTGTCCTGGTGTGGATTCTGTGGTTGACAGGTTGCAGCAGATTTGGGCTCATGTGGTGGACAATTTGGTGTTGTCTCAGGAGGAGGCTCAACGTTTTGCTAACTGTCGTCGGTGTGTTGGTTCCCTGCTTCGGGTTGGGGATTTGGTTTGGTTGTCTTCCCGTCATGTTCCTATGAAGGTCTCTTCCCCTAAGTTTAAGCCTCGGTTTATTGGTCCTTATAGAATTTCTGAGATTATTAATCCGGTGTCTTTTCGATTGGCGCTTCCGACCTCTTTTGCTATCCATAATGTCTTCCATAGATCTTTATTGCGGAAATATGTGGTGCCCGTTGTTCCCTCTGTTGATCCTCTGGCCCCCATGTTGGTTGATGGGGAGTTGGAGTATGTGGTTGAGAAGATTTTGGATTCTCGTTTTTCGAGGCGGAGGCTTCAGTACCTTGTCAAATGGAAGGGTTATGGCCAGGAAGATAATTCTTGGGTTTTTGCTTCTGATGTCCATGCTGCTGATTTGGTTCATGCTTTTCATCTGGCTCGTCCTGATCGGCCTGGGGGCTCTGGTGAGGGTTCCGTGACCCCTCCTCAAGGGGGGGTACTGTTGTGAATTCTGCTTTTGGGCTCTCTCCGGTGGTTGTAGGTGGTAATGCAGTTGCCCCTGAGTTGCAGCCCTGGTCAGGTGTATCTGCTGATTGCAGATCTGACTGGGGAATTTAGGCATGCAGGATTCATTAGTCCTTGCCAGTTGTCAATTGTTGTTTGGAGGTGTAGGACCTCTGCCTGGTTCCTCCTGCCTTTCTGCCAATTCAGCAAAGATAAGTGTCTGGTTCGTTTTTCCTGTGGCACACATGTTGTGTGCTTCACAATTCAGGTGCGATTCTTTGTGTTTTCTTGTCCAGCTTAGATTGTGTCAGTATTTTCTCAGTCTTGCTGGATTCTCTGGAGTGGCAGATATACATTCCATGTCTTTAGTTAGATTGTGGAACTTTTTGTATTATCTGCTGTGGATATTTTTGGAAGGGTTTTAATACTGACCGCCTAGTTATCTGTCCTATCCTTTCCTATTTAGCTAGAGTGGCCTCTTTTGCTAAATCCTGTTTTCTACCTGCGTGTGTCTATTCTTCTCCTACTCACAGTCATTATTTGTGGGGGGCTGCCTATCCTTTGGGGGTCTGCTCTGAGGCAAGATAGCATTCCCATTTCCATCTATAGGGGTATTTAGTCCTCCGGCTGTGTCGAGGTGTCTAGGGAGTGTTAGGCACACCCCACGGCTACTTCTAGTTGCGGTGTTAGTTCAGGATTGCGGTCAGTACAGGTTCCACCGTCTCCAGAGAAAGTTTCATGCGGCTCCAAGGTCACCAGATCATAACAGGGGTCCAAATATAAGGGTATGACTGATTGGAGAGGTTTGGTGGGTCTGGACCTGTGTGTTGGTGACTTGATGTGGTTGTCCATGAAGAACAGTAAGTTGAATATTCATTTTTGGAAACTGGGACCCAGGTTCATCTGCCCCTATAAGATAGTTACTGTCGTTAGTCATGCAGCATTTTGCCATCCCCTGCCATCCACTATTCAGATTCAGAATGTGTTCACCAATCACTTCTAAAAAAATATATTGAATCCTCTGAACCATCTCCACCATCACCTTCTTCAGTTGTTGATGGGAATATGGAATTCCAGATAGCGAAGATTATCGATTCTCGCTTGGTACACCGGTGTCTTCAATATTTGAATGCACTGTATTTCAAGGGTGCTTTGTAATGATAAGCACCAAAGTCTTCATCAGACTCCCTGCTGTCATAGCAGTGTGCTGTTAATGCCTCTGTCAAACTCTGCCACCTGCAATTGTTAAAAGCAGGTCCTGGCTGCAACACACAGCCAAGATTTGCCAAGCATGGGGTGAGCTCACCCCGGAAGCGCACTCCATACGCCCGATACCAACTTGCTTGTTTGGTGAATGTCAGTAATTGGTTTAATAGGAATTTAAAATATATACAGTATGTACAGAATAAACACATGTAACACCGCTGCAGTAGATTGGTGGAATATACATTTTTAAAAGGGATGTGTGGGCATACAGTATTGATGCATCGCACTGCGTCATAATTTAGCTGTCTGCAGTCACAGAGACTAACTGCAGACTTTTCTGTTGCAACCAGAAAATCCTGTAAGACATTAAAGGGTTTTTCCGGGCATACGATATTGATGACCAATCTACAGGATAGGTCATTAATAGCAGATCAGTGAGGTCTGAGACCTGACACCTCCACCACTCAGCGATTTCCTCCGGCAGCATTACTGAGCTGCTGCTGGTACTGCTGCCCAGCTCCTGTTTTTTAATAGAAACCATGCTACAGTACCAAGCAGTATCTGGCAGTGACCTCTACACTGTGAATAGAGCTTTGCTTGCTCTGCAGCTTGCATTGGCGAGTTTTATTCAATATCGGATTGGACAAGTCTCCATTCTTTTGAGTTGACTGTTTAAACCAAAAAAAGAAAGGGCACGTAACTACAACATAGACTAACTGTGTAAAGCATGAATAGCACTCATATGTGACATTCTGACATCTTACTGAGGTCTAACAAAAATTACTAGATGTAAGCTAACAGATAAACTGATCCCATTTTTGCAATGGAATTGCGTCCAGCTGTCCAGTGCATTGGATTTTGCACAAGATAGGTAGCCTGATCACAACGTTTCATGTAATGTTGAGATCTGGTGCTAGACCAGCACCTAAGAAAAAATGTTGCCTCAATTTTGATATCAGATCTGATCTACTAAAGGCCCCGTCTCACATAGCGAGATCGCTAGCGAGATCGCTGCTGAGTCACTAGTTTTGTGACGCAACAGCGACCTCCATAGCGATCTCGCTATGTGTGACACGTACCAGCGATCAGGCCCCTGCTGTGAGATCGCTGGTCGTGTCGGAATGGCCTGGACCTTTTTTTGGTCGTTGAGGCCCCGCTGACATCGCTGAATCGGTGTGTGTGACACCGATCCAGCGATGTCTTCACTGGTAACCAGGGTAAACATCGGGTTACTAAGCGCAGGGCCGCGCTTAGTAACCCGATGTTTACCCTGGTTACCAGCGTAAATGTAAAAAAAAACAAACAGTACATACTCGCCTTTCGGTGTCCAGGTCCCTTGCCGTCTGCTTCCTGCTCTGACTGAGCAGCCGTACAGCGAGAGCGCAGCGGTGACGTCACCGCTGCGCTCTGCTCTCACTGTACGGCCGGATCTCAGTCAGAGCAGGAAGCAGACGGCAAGGGACCTGGACACCGAAAGGCGAGTATGTACTGTTTGTTTTTTTTGGTAACCAGGGTAAACATCGGGTTACTAAGCGCGGCCCTGCGCTTAGTAACCCGATGTTTACCCTGGTTACCCGGGTGCTGCAGGGGGACTTCGGCATCGTTGAAGACAGTTTCAACGATGCCGAAGTCGTTCCCCTGATCGTTGGTCGCTGGAGAGAGCTGTCTGTGTGACAGCTCCCCAGCGACCACACAGCGACTTACCAACGATCACGGCCAGGTCATATCGCTGGTCGTGATCGTTGGTAAATCGCTTAGTGAGACGGGGCCTTAAGTTACACGAGGCTGGAAAAAATTACCCTGGTGCAAAGATATATGTGAACCCAGTCTTAACAGGCGACAGAATATTTAAAGAATTAGGAATTTATTATCCTATTATGTATTGTAAGTCCATTTTGTTTTCTGTTTCACTGTGATTTGGCAACAACCTTTATGAATTTGTGTCAATCTCTGTTGATCTAAAACTTTCCGATGGACCTTTTATTTAATAATATACCTGATTTCTAATAGTTTACTAAATATTGTCCCATATGCATAGCATGTAATCTTAGGGTACTGTCACACTCTGCAACTTTCCAACGATCACGACCAGCGATACGACCTGGCCGTGATCGTTGGAAAGTCGTTGTGTGGTCGCTGGGGAGCTGTCACACAGACCGCTCTCCAGCAACCAACGATGCCGAAGGCCCCGGGTTACCAGGGTAAACATCGGGTTACTAAGCGCAGGGCCGCGCTTAGTAACCCGATGTTTACCGTGGTTACCAGCGTAAAAGTAAAAAAAAAAAAAAACAGTACATACTCACATTCCGGTGTCCTTCAGGTCCCTTGCCGTCTGCTTCCCGCTCTGACTGACTCCCGGCCGTCAAGTGAAAGCAGATCACAGCGGTGACGTCACCGCTGTGCTCTGTACTGCCTTACTGCTCAGTCAGAGCGGGAAGCAGACTGCAAGGGACCTGAAGGACACCAGAATGTGAGTATGTACGTTTTTTTTTTTTTTTACTTTTACGCTGGTAACCAGGGTAAACATTGGGTTACTAAGCGCGGCCCTGCGCTTAGTAACCCGATGTTTACCCTGGTTACAAGCGAATGCATCGCTGGATCGCTGTCACACACAACGATCCAGCGATGACAGCGGGAGATCCAGCGACGAAATAAAGTTCCAAACGATCTGCTACGACGTACGATTCTCAGCAGGGTCCCTGATCACTGCTGCGTGTCAGACACAGCGATATCGTATGGATATCGCTGGAACGTCACAGATCGTACCGTCGTAGCGACAAAAGTGCCACTGTGAGACAGTACCCTTAGTGTTACAGGGATTAGAAAGTATACAGATTACATTTCTAATGCTTATAGTGCAATTTTAGAATCAGAAGACTGAATGTCAATGGATAACCACCGGTCTTCACAGAGATAGGGTTAAACACTACTTTAAGAATAAAACAAAAGCTCTGAGAACATTGCCAATCAGGCAATTTAATATTATCTTACAAATATGAAATTTATAATTATGCTAGAAATTGGTATTCATAAAAGGGAATTAATAACCCTTTTTCTTTGGGAAGATCATGCAATAGTTACAGAGAGTCAAAAAGAGATAGATGTCTCTTCTTCTACTCTGACCTGAGAGTGCACACACCATTAATTCTGAAATAGAAGCAATCAATCAAGAAAATTCAAATTCTTCTCACCTTGACAAAGTGTCTTGTGTATTTTATTCATGGCAGAAAACTCTCTGCTACTCCAGGGACAACCTTTAATTATTGCAATAGAGCTTTGAGTAAACTATGCTTTATCAACAGGCCTTTCATTGTACAAGAAAAATAAAGAAATTCATGTCAAGGGCAAAGGAGACAAACAATGTTTGAGGATTAGCTATAATATTAAATGCTGTCAAATTTAAATTAATATGGTGGAAGTATTTCTGTGTTGATTTACTAACTTGTTTTCATTTCCACGGGTAATAATATTGTATGAATATATTTCTTGTGATTCACAAATCCTATAGGCATCTTACATAAACAAAAAATGATCGTAACTCTAAATTTAACCCTTTAACGACCGCCGATACGCCTTTTAACGGCGGCCGCTAAGGGTACTTAAACCACAGCGCCGTTAATTAACGGCGCTGTGAAAAAAGTGAATAGCGCCCCCCAGAGTCGGATTTTCTCTGGGGTCTCGGTTACCGGGGGTAGCCGAGACCCCAGAGAACATGATTCGGGGGTTTTTTACCGACTCCCGAGTTGCGATCGCCGGTAATTAACCGTTTACCGGCGATCGCAAAAAAAAAAAAAAACGCGATTTCCCATTTAATTTCTCTGTCCTCCAATGTGATCGCACATCAGAGGACAGAGAAATGGGGTCCCCAGTCGCCCCCGATGCCCCCCCGATACTCACCTGTCTCCCCCGGTGCTCCTCGTGGTTCCCCATGGGCGCCGCCATCTTAAAAATGGCGGGCGCACGCGCAGTGCGCCCGCCGGCCGGCACCTGGGAGATCTTTGGGGTCTCGGCTGCTGGGGGTAGCCGAGACCCCAAAGAACATGATCGGGGTCGGTTTTTACCGACCACCGGTTTTGCGATCGCCGGTAATTAACTGTTTACCGGCGACCGCAAAAAAAAAAAAAAAGTGATGTGTAATTCTCTGTCCTCTGATGTGATCGCACATCAGAGGACAGAGAAATAGGGGGATTCGGGGACCCTATCATACTTACCGGTGTCCCTGGGTCCTCCTGTGTCTTCTCCTGCCGGCCGGCTTCTTCCTATAGAAAGAAAATGGCGGGCGCATGCGCAGTGCGCCCGCTCTCTGCTGCCATCTGCCGGCCGGCAGGAGAAAAGAGTTGGGGCTAAAATTAGGGTTAGGGTTAGGGTTAGGGCTAGGGTTAGGGTTAGGGTTAGGGCTAGGGTTAGGGTTAGGGTTAGGGTTAGGGTTGGGGCTAAATTTAGGGTTAGGGTTGGAGCTAAATTTAGGGTTAGGGTTGGGGCTAAATTTAGGGTTAGGGCTGGGGCTAAATTTAGGGTTAGGGTTGGGGCTAAAGTTAGGGCTATAGTTAGAGTTGGGGCTAAAGTTAGGACTAGGGTTGCGGCTAAAGTTAGGGTTAGGGTTGGGATTAGGGTTTGGATTAGGGTTGGCATTAGGGTTACGTTTGGGATTACGGTTAGGTTTGGGATTAGGGTTAAGGGTAGGGTTGGGATTAGGGGTGTATTGGGATTAGGGTTAGGTTTGAGGTTTGGGTTGAGATTAGGATTAGGGGTGTGTTGGATGTAGGGTTCTGATTAGGGTTATGGTTGTTTTGAGGTTAGGGTTGCGATTATCCTTAGGGTTGTGATTAGGATTATGGATCGGGTTGGCATTCACACTTCAGTCTTTTGGCGTCAGTCTGAAACGGCCATTTTCATCAAATAGCGGATCCGCCATTTTTTTTGGCGGTTCCGCTATTTTCCCATAGACATGCATTAGCGACGGATTGTGGCGGATGGTCGTCTGTTATGACCCCAATGGCGAGGGTCTCAGAGATATCAGCAAGTCTGCGAAGTACAAAAATCCAGCTCATAGGGCAGTGGTAACTGGGTTGACCATATATCTACTCCTAACGCCAACACTAGAAGTAGCCGGGGAACATGCCTACGTTGGTCGCTAGATGTCTCGCGCCAGCCGGAGGACTAACTACCCCTAGAAGAGGAAAACAAAGACCTCTCTTGCCTCCAGAGAATAGACCCCAAAAGTTGGATACAAGCCCCCCACAAATAATAACGGTGAGGTAAGAGGAAATGACAAACACAGAGATGAACTAGGTTTAGCAAAGAGAGGCCCACTCACTAATAGCAGAATGTAGTAAGATAACTTATATGGTCAACAAAAACCCTACAAAAATCCACACTGGAGATTCAAGAACCCCCGAACCGTCTAACGGCCGGGGGGAGAACTCCAGCCTCCCTAGAGCTTCCAGCAAGGATAGGATACAAATTATGTACAAGCTGGACAAAAATGCAAACAAAAACAATAGCAAAAAGCAAGAAAGCAGACTTAGCTTAATCAAGCAGGAACCAGGATCAGTAGACAAGAGCACTACAGATTAGCTCTGATATCAACGTTGCCAGGCATTGAACTGAAGGTCCAGGGAGCTAATATAGCAACACCCCTGACCTAACGACCCAGGTGAGCATACAAGGGATGATAGACATACCCAGAGTAAAAACACTAGTAGCCACTAGAGGGAGCCAAAAGGTAAATTCTCAACAGTCGTCCGTTCCATCCGCCATGTGACGGATCCGTCGAGATTTGGCGGACGTCATCTAGACATTGACAGCCATTGTAACGTTTTTTGTCTGCGCCGAAATGGCGGTTCGCGACGGATCCGTCGCGTTCGTCATTCCATAGAATGGCCGCCTATGGGCGACGGATCCGTTGTTACCGTCATTTCGGCGGATCCGTCGCCCCAATCCACTTTTTCAATTGCGCATGCTCCAAAAAGTAGATAAATTTCCCAGACAACCCCCAAGTAACGGATCCGTCAAAAAAACGGATCCGTTAATACCATTTTCTCAACAATTGTGACGGATCCGTCACTATGTCGGAGCTGACTGACGCCAAACAACTGAAGTGTGAAAGAAGCCTTAGGGGTGTGTTGGGGTTAGGGTTGGAGTTAGATTTGGGGGGTTTCCACTGTTTAGGTACATCAGGGGGTCTCTAAACGCCACAGCCAATTTTGCGCTTAAAAAGTCAAATGGTGCTCCCTCCCTTCCGAGCTCTGCCGTGCACCCAAACAGTGGTTTACCCCCACATATGGGGCATCATCGTACTTGGGATAAATTGGACAACAAATTTTGGGGTCCAATTTCTCCTGTTACCCTTGTGAAAATAAAAACTTGGGGGCTAAAAAAAATTTTTTGTGGAAAAAAAAATATTTTTTATTTTCACAACTCTGCATTATAAACGTCTGTGAAGCACTTGGGCATTCAAAGTTCTCACCACACATCTAGATAAGTTCCCTGGGGGGTATAGTTTCCAAAATGGGATCACTTGTGGGGGGTTTCTACTGTTTAGGCACATCAGGGGCTCTGCAAATGCAACATAACGCCCGCAGACCATTCTATCAAAGTCTGCATTCCAAAACGGCGCTCCTTCCCTTCCGAGCTCTGCCGTGCACCCAAACAGTGGTCCCCCCCACACATGGGGTATCAGTGTACTCAGGACAAATTGGACAACAACTCTTGTGGTCTAATTTCTCTTGTTCCCTTGTGAAAATAAAAACTTGGGGGCTAAAAAATCTTTTTTGTGGAAAAAAAAAATATTTTTTATTTTCACGACTCTGCATTATAAACTTCTGTGAAGCAGATGGGCATTCAAAGTTCGCACCACACATCTAGATAAGTTCCTTGGGGGGTCTAGTTTCCAAAATGGGGTCACTTGTGGGGGGTTTCTACTGTTTAGGTACATCAAGGGCTCTGCAAATGCAACATAACGCCCGCAAACCATTCTATCAAAGGTTGCATTCCAAAACGGTGCTCCTTCCCTTCCGAGCTCTGCCATGCGCCCAAACAGTGGTTTACCCCAACATATGGGGTATCAGCCTACTCAGCATAAATTGTTCAATAAATTTTGTGGTCCAATTTCTCCTGTTACCCTTGATAAAATAAAAAATTGCAGGCTAAAAAATCATTTTTGAGGAAAAAAAAAGGATTTTTTATTTTCACAGCTCTACTTTATAAATTTCTGTGAAGAACTTGGGGGTTTAAAGTGCTCATCGCACATCTAGATAAGTTCCTTAAGTGGTCTAGTTTCCAAAATGGGGTCACTTGTGGGGGGTTTCTACTGTTTAGGCACATCAGGGGCTCTCCAAACGCGACATGGTGTCCAATCTCAATTCCAGCCAATTCTACATTGAAAAAGTAAAACGGCACTCCTTCTCTTCCAAGCTCTGCGGTGCGCCCAAACAGTGGTTTACCCCCACATATTGGGTATCGCCACACTCAGGAGAAATTGCACAACAACGTTTGTGGCCCAATTTCTCCTGTTACCCTTGTGAAAATAAAAATTTGGGGGCAAAAAGATCATTTTTGAAAAAAAAATGCGACTTTTTATTTTCACGACTCTACGCTATAACCTTCCGTGAAGCACCTGGGGGTTTAAAGTGCTCACCACGCATCTAGGTAAGTTCCTTAAGGGGTCTAGTTTCCAAAATGGTGTCACTTGTGGGGGGATTCCACTGCTTAGGCACATCTGGGGCTCTCCAAACGCGACATGGCGTCCGATCTCAATTCCAGCCAATTCTACATCGAAAAAGTAAAACGGCACTCCTTCTCTTCCAAGCTCTGCAGTGCGCCCAAACAGTGGTTTACCCCCACATATGGGGTATCGATGTACTCAGGAGAAATTGCACAACAACTTTTGTGGTCTAATTTCTCCTGTTACCCTTGTCAAAATAAAAATTTGGGGGCAAAAAGATCATTTTTGAAAAAAAAATGCGACTTTTTATTTTCACGGCTCTACGCTATAACCTTCCGTGAAGCACCTGGGGGTTTAAAGTGCTCACCACACATCTATATAAGTTCCATAAGGGGTCTAGTTTCCAAAATGGTGTTACTTGTGGGGGGATTCCACTGTTTAGGCACATCTGGGGCTCTCCAAATGCGACATGGCGTCCAATTTCAATTCCAGCCAATTCTACATTGAAAAAGTAAAACGGCACTCCTTCTCTTCCAACCTCTGTGGTGCGCCCAAACAGTGGTTTACCCCCACATATGGGGTATCAACATAGTCAGGAGAAATTGCACAACAACTTTTCTGGTCTAATTTCTCCTGTTACCCTTGTGAAAATAAGAATTTGTGGGCGAAAAGATCATTTTTGTGTAAACAAATGGAATTTTTATTTTCATGGCTCTACTTTATAAAGGGGTCTAGTTTCCAAAATGGGGTCACTTGTGGGGGGTTTCCACTGTTTAGGCACATCAGGGGCTCTCTAAACGTGACATGGCATCCGATCTCAATTCCAGCCAATTCTGCATTGAAAAAGTCAAACGGCGCTCCTTCTCTTCCAAGCTCTGCGGTGCGCCCAGACAGTGGTTTACCCCCACATATGGGGTATCGGCGTATTCAGGAGAAATTGCACAACAACATTTATGGTTAAATTTCTCTTTTTACACTTGTGAAAATAAAAAAAAATGGTTCTGAAGCAAAATGTTTGCAAAAAAAAGTTAAATGTTCATTTTTGCCTTCCACATTGTTTCAGTTCCTGTGAAGCACGTAAAGGGTTAATAAACTTCTTGAATGTGGTTTTGAGCACCTTGAGGGGTGCAGTTTTTAGAATGGTGTCACACTTGGTTATTTTCTATCATATTGACCCCTCAAAATGACTTCAAATGTGATGTGGTCCCTAAAAAAAAAATGGTGTTGTAAAAATGAGAAATTGCTGGTCAACTTTTAACCCTTCTAACTCCCTAACAAAAAAAAATTTTGGTTCCAAAATTGTGCTGATGTAAAGTAGACATGTGGGAAATGTTATTTATTAACTATTTTTTGTGACATATCTCTCTGGTTTAAGGGCATAAAAATCCAAATTTTTAAAATTGCTACATTTTTAATTTTTTTGCCATATTTCCATTTTTTTCATAAATAATCGCAAGTAATATCGAAGAAATGTTACCACTAACATGAAGTACAATATGTCTTGAAAAAACAGTCTCAGAATCAGCAGGATTCGTTGAAGCCTTCCAGAGTTATAACCTCATAAAGTGACAGTGGTCAGAATTGTAAAAATTGGCCTGGTCATTAAGTACCAAATTGGCTCTGTCACTAAGGGGTTAAAGGTAAAAAATTGAGTATCAAAATGGGTGAGGCTTCATAAGGCTATGATCTACAAGGCAACCTGTGTTGGGCGACTGAAAAATTGCAATATTACATAGCGACTTAGCATTTAATGATCTCCTATGGTGTCCACATTGTGACCTGGGATCTACTGGGATCTACAGCATCGGATTTTATGTTGCTGGTAGCAATTTGCATGTGACTCACTTGCTATAGACTTCAATGTAAATCACATACATTGCCTGCAAAAACTGAAATGTGATAGATTTTTGCCACAAACTGTAAAGAGTAAGGGCTCATTCAGTTGAGTAAATTAAATGGGCGTGTGCTGTCCGTGTGTGACATGAATAGCACACAGAGACTACGTGGACCCATTATAGCCAGTGTGCTGGTGCACATGGCCAATTTCATACATGGATCAATGGTCTGAATGGAAGAAATTGCAGCATGAGCTGCCTTGATCCGATTTATAGACCAAACTAGAGCATGTAAAGAGCAGGCAGCTCCTGTTCATTTCTGCTTTCGGAAAAGCAAATGGAGTAGCATGTGGTGCTATACCTGTCCACAATTTGTTTTAGTACCACCATGTGATTCCATCCTTAACCCCTTAACCCCCAAGTGTGGTTTGCACATTAATGACCGGGCCAATTTTTACAATTCTGACCACTGTCCCTTTATGAGGTTATAACTCTGGAACAATTCAATGGATCCTGATGATTCTGATACTGTTTTCTCGCGACATATTAGCCTTCATGATAGTGGTAAAATTTGTTTGATATTACCTGTGTTTATTTGTGAAAAAAAGTGGAAATTTGGCAAAAATTTTGTAATTTTCCAACTTTGAATTTTTATGCCCTTAAATCACAGAGATTTGTCACACGAAATACTTAATAAGTAACATTTTCCACATGTCTACTTTACATCAGCACAAATTTGGACCCCAACTTTTTTTTGTTAGGGAGTTATAAGAGTCAAAAGTTGACCAGCAATTTCTCATTTTTACAACACCATTTTTTGCTAGGGACCACATCATATTTGAAGTCACTTTGAGAGGTCTATATGATAGAAAATAGCCAAGTGTGACACTATTCTAAAAACTGCACCCTTCAAGGTGCTCAAAACCACATTCAAGAAGTTTATCAACCCTTCAGGTGTTTCACAGGAATTATTGGAATGTTGGCGCTTTTATACGATAAAAACTATTTTATATAAAAAATAATTATTTTTGCATCGCTTTATTCTGAGGACTATAATTTTTTTTTTTTTTTACTGATGATGCTGTATGGCAGCTCGTTTTTTGTGGGACAAGATGATGTTTTCAGCGGTACCATGGTTATTTATATCCGTCTTTTTCATCGCGTGTTATTCCATTTTTTGCTCAGCGGTATGATAATAAAGCGTTGGTTTTTGCCTCTTTTTTTTAACGGTGTTCACTGAAGGAGTTAACTAGTGTTACAGTTTTATAGGTTGGGTCGTTACGGACACGGCAATACTAAATATATGTACTTTTATTGTTTTTTTTATTTAGATAAAGAAAGGTATTTATTGGAACAACATTTTTTTTTCTTTATTTAGAATTTTTTTTTTTTTTTTACATATGTAAATATTTTTTTTTTACTTTATAACATTGCCCCAGGGGGGACATCATGTTATCATGTTATAGTGTAAGATCGCTGATCTGACACTTTGCACAGCACTGTGTCAGATCAGCAATCTGACAGGCAGTACTGCAGTTAATGTGCCATAGTGCTGGATGTCAGCTGTAATAATCAGCTGACACCCGGCGGTGATCGTCCGCACTCCCCCCTTGAGCGTGGCTGATCGCCTATGATGTACTATCCCGTCACTGGGAATTAAGTCCCAGGTCACCTCGACGGGATAGTACGTCATATGGGATTAAGGGGTTAAGCAGCCCTAAAGGTTGCTAAGCAACCATGTGTGGAAAACTACTAGAACTACTAGAAGTATCTGCTCATTTTAGACCCAAACACTATAGTCATTAAATAGTTAAAGAGCATTTTCATGTTACAAACAAATGAATGAACAAAAACCCCAGAAAGTCCTTGAAAATCCTTGTCCCTTTCTACTGTTTGTGAGGCTGTGGGCAGAGTTCTGCTGCAGTATTAACATGTAGCCTTTGTAGCCCGGGGGACCAGCTGGCATTTCTTTTTGAAGTGAAACTTTCATCAAATATGGTTCACTTTATATAAAACTAATTTAGATTTCATAATGTAATGGCAATATCTTAACCAAGCTCAATTTGTAAATTGCTTCTTTAAGGCTGGGGCTTCACGGCGGCTTTAGATGTGACACAGGTTGCGTGGTCAAGGATCGCCATGTGCCATTTCTACTTTGAAGTACAGTGCAGTGGAATATAGTAACATTGCAACCTCTTTGATTAGCCACGACCCTTGACTTTTTTGTTATTTGTTAATAGGTTTTCATGGCAGCTGGTTGCCTTATGAAGGTCTCCATGGCTGTCAATTTGGTACTTCTGTAAATCCCTACCTTATAAAGCCGTAATTGTACACAACGTACTTTAACACTGTAATATTGCACTACTTCGGACAATAAATCAAAGGATCACAGGTTAAAGTAAACAAAAATGTTTTTAAAACATTAAAAATTAAGAAATACAAATTTGAGAAAAAAAAACAGGAAAAAACATGGTTATCAAATTAAAAAAATAAATTAACTCATATGGTAAATGTCATAAATAGAAAAAAAAGAATTTCCGATTTCAGCCCGTCCACTACACAAAAAACAAACCATTACACAGCTTAATTGCCAGAAAATAAAAAAGGTTATGGGTCTCAGAAAATGGCGACAAAAAACTTTTGTTTTTATTGTTTTTACAACTTTGCATTTTTTTAACCACTAACATAAAAAAAGTAAAAGTTTGATATTGATACACAGTTTGTACTGATCTGGAGAATCATATTGCCACATCATTTTTACCATACAATGAATGCTGTAAAATACAACTCATGTCGCAAAAAAACAACCATTGTATGATTATGCTGATGAAAGAATAAAAAGTAAGCTTTATAAAGAACGGGAGAAAAAATCAAAAGCGTAAAAATGAAAAATCTGCCAAGCCTTTAGAGATGAGAGAACATCTGTTCAACCAAATTTGTGGCAGACATAGCCCCAATAAATGTTCTAATGTAATGTTATAATCTGTTGCTGTGTTTGCCAAAATTATTTCTATATTCAAATTTGCTTTGAAGCATGCTTGGCATGGTCCAAGCAGTTGGGTGTACCTTCACACCTACTAGAGCTGAGTGGATCTTCTGAAATTCGAATTCTCTTACTTTGCTAAATCTTCCCCAAAAATTTGATTTGGGATGAATACACTTGCAAAAATCTCAATACTGGAAAGCTTGTAATTGCTAGAAAAATAGACATGGGTCAAAGGAAAGAGCGATAACCCCTCTGACGATACTGTAAGAGCTTACAATGTGTACGTGAGAGAGAAGACCCCATCTACTATATAATTGTCTAAGGGTCACTTCCGTCCTTCTGTCCTTCTGTCTGTCGGTGTGTCATGGATATTCATTGGTCGCGGCCTCTATCTGTCATATAATACAAATCGCTGATTGGTCGTGGCAAAACAGCCATAACCAACCAGCGACGGGCACAGTCCGGCGGAAAAATGGCCGCTCCTTCTTCCCCGCAGTCAGTGCCCGCTCCGTACTCCCCTCCAGTCTGCGCTCACAAAGGGTTAATGGCAGCATTGACCGCGGTGTAACGCACTTGGTTAACGCTGCTATTAACCCTGTGTGACCAACTTTTACTATTCATGCTGCCTATGCAGCATGAATAGTAAAACGATCTAATGTTAAAAATAATTAAAAAAATAAAAAATCGTTATATACTCACCGTCCGTCGGCCCGGATCGACAACAGACCTTTCAAGCTCACGACGCTCCGGTAACCGGTCCATGCTGCGATCTCGCGAGATGATGATGTAGCGGTCTCGCGAGACTGCTACGTCATCATCTCGCAAGACCGCAATGCACTCTTGAGACCGGAGCACACGAGCAGCGTTGGTAACCGCTTCGCTTGGATCCGGGGGCTCCGGAAGGTGAGTATATAACTATTTTTTATTTTATTTATTTTTTTAACAGGGATATGATGCCCACATTGCTATACACTACGTGGGCTGGGCAATATACTACATGGGCTGGGCAATATACTACATGGGCTGTGCTATATACTACGTGGCTGGACAATATATTACATGGGCTTGGCAATATACTACATGGGCTGTGCTATATACTACGTGGCTGGGCAATATACTACATGAGCTGTGCTACATACTATGTGGCTGGGCAATATACTACATTGGCTGTGCTATATACTAATTGGCTGGGCAATATACTACGTGACTGGGCAATATACTACATGGCTGGGCAATATACTACGTGGCTAGGCAATATACTATATACTACGTGGCTGGGCAATATACTACGTGGCTCTGTGCTGTATACTACGTGGCTGGGCAATATACTACGTGACTGGGCAATATACTACGTGACTGGGCAATATACTACATGGCTGGGCAATATACTACGTGACTGGGCAATATACTACGTAACTGGCCAATATATTACGTGGCTGGGCAATATACTATGTGACTGAGCAATATACTATGTGACTGGGCAATATACTACGTAACTGGGCAATATACTACGTAACTGGCCAATATACTATGTCACTGGGCAATATACTACGTGACTGGGCAATATACTACGTGACTGGGCAATATACTATGTAACTGGCCAATATTCTACATAACTGGCCAATATACTATGTGACTGGGCAATATACTACGTGGCTGTGCTATATACTACGTGGACATGCATATTCTAGAATACCTGATGAGTTTGAATCGGGCCACCATCTAGTTAATCATAATAGCTTACACTCTACAAGTGAAAGACAGATTTATTCAGTGACCATATGAGCTTACCCACTACACTGGTGAGAGAGAGGACTCCAATGACCATAAGCACTTGCACTCTACTGGAGAGAGACGTACTCAGTGACTCTGAACACGGAAAAGATCTTTGCCATACTGACCACCACAGTACAAGGCATGATAATCTGTAAGATGTCATAGCTGCAGGGCATTGTGAAGAGGTCAACACAGAAATACAAAATTATGTTAGCCCACACTCTAATGCTTCAGCAATGTAGGAAATGGTGCTGGGCAACTGTTTCTTTTTGTTTGAAATCTGCGAATCAAATCTCAGAAAATGCAAATTCTTGTGAAACTGCAAATTTCAGGAAATTTAACTCAAACTTGTATTCAATCCTGCTCGTATCATTCTGCTCATTTCTACCAGATACATGTTTTCCATTGAAAGCCAGAGCTGTCAGGTGCCCTCAACTGCTCAGCCACTCACAGGGTAGAAAAGGCCTCATATTATATTATTTAAATAATAATCAATTTATGGCAAATGCAATAACAGATTTGGACACTGAAGGTATGACTTTATTTGGACAATATCCCCTACAAGGTGCAAGAGATGAAAGAACAATTACATTAAATCATATGTCAAAATATTAAGTCCATCTTCACCTATCAGTTTGCGCATTTCATTATGCAATTTTTACACAGGCATATCTCTCAGAAATTAGGGCAAGTGACTAGAAAATTATTCTAGATTACACATGTAGCTTCATTGAGACATAGTATCAATCTGGTTTGAAGTATACATTGTATGTAGGGTTGAGTGAAACGGGTCGGCCATTTTCAGAAGTCGCCGACTTTTGGCAAAGTCGGGTTTCATGAAACCCGACCCGACACCTGTGTGGGGTCGGCCATGAGGTCGGCGATCTTCTGAATCTGGTATCGGAATTCCGATACCGAGTTCCGATATGTTTGCGATATCGGTATCGGAATCCACATTTAAGTGTAAAATAAAGAATTAAAATAAAAAATATTAATATACTCACCTCTCCGGAGGCCCCTGGACATCGGCGCTGGTAACCAGCAGCCTTCTTTGCTTAAAATTAGCGCGTTTAGCGCCTTCCATGACGTCACGGCTTGTGATTGGTCGCGGCCGCCCATGTGACCGCTCACGCGACCAATCACAAGCCGTGACGTAATTCTCAGGTCCTAAATTCCTAAATCTAGGAATTTAGGACCTGAGAATTACGTCACGGCTTGTGATTGGTCGCGTGGCGGTCACATGAGCGGCCGCGACCAATCACAAGCCGTGATGTCATCTAAGGCCCAAAACTTTTTCTCCACTCATGGTTAGTAGTTGAGTGAAGCCATTTATTGTCAAACTACTGTGTTTTCTCTTTTTAAATCATAATGACAACCCAAAACATCCAAATGACCCAGATCAAAAGTTCACATACCCCATTTCTTAATACCGTGTATTGCCCCCTCTAACATCAATGACAGCTTTAAGTCTTTTTGTGGTAGTTGTGGATGAGGTTCTTTATTTTCTCAGATGGTAAAGTTGCCCACTAGGGTTGAGCGAAACGGATCGGTCATTTTCAAAAGTCGCCGACTTTTGGCAAAGTCGGGTTTCATGAAACCCGATCTGATCCCAGCGTGGGATCGGCCATGTGGTACACGATCTTCGCGCCAAAGTCGGGTTTCCTATGACGCTTAAAGCGCCATTTCTCAGCCAATGAAGGTGCAGGCAGAGTGTGGGCAGCGTGATGACATAGGCCCTGGTCCCCACCATCTTAGAGAAGGGCATGGCAGTGATTGGCTTGCTTTCTGCGGCGTCACAGGGGCTATAAAGGGGCGTTCCCGCCGACCGCCATCTTACTGCTGCTGATCTGAGCGTAGGGAGAGGATGCTGCCGCTTCGTCAGAAGCAGGGATAGCGTTAGGCAGGGTAAATTGACCCCAAAACCGCTTGTGCTGTAGCGATTTCCACTGTCCAACACCACCTTTTCTTTGCAGGGACAGTGGAGGCTAGATTTCTCTTCATCAGCTCTGTAGGTTATAAGGCTCCCTGATAGCTGCGTTGCTGTGTGTATGCCGCTGTGCAAACCAACTGCTTTTTTCAAAGCACAAATCCTGTTGCTCCTTCCTTATCTTCTGCCCGCCCTTATTTATTAATCTGTATCCTACTAACTTTTCTTCTGCAGGATGAGGAAAGCCCTTGTTGGTTAAGAGATAACTTTATTTTATTCCCGTTTCCACCAGCACGTACCTGTATGTGTGGATGCTTGCACCCTGGCCAGGGTCGTTTGACTGACCGTATGTATGCATTACCCTGCTCCTGCATCACATACCCTTTCTACCATCTCTGTGTCCAGGATGGGGCAAGAGTCCGAATATGGATTGGCAATTAATTGCCTTTATGTTAGAGTGCCATATTTGTGGTGCCGGATTATTATGTACCTGAGAGATTTTTTACTGATTTCCAGGGGCGCCATAAATGTGGCTTCTAAGGGTGGCTCCCTCGGTTAAAGGAGTTATCGCACATTTGTGGAGCGCAGGCATATAGGTCCTGGTTCAGCTCGTAGGGACATGTACAGTATATATCCTTTAGCCTTATTACGCTGCAGGAATGAGGACGATGGTTCCTCCCTTGTGGGCGCATGCGCAGGATGGGGTGACAAGGGCTATGAAAAGAAAAGAGAAAAAAAATCCCAATTTGTGAGTTGGGGGTAATTGCCTATACGTTGGAGTGCCCGATTGGCACTGTTAGACTCTTGTTTTACTAATACTCTTTTATTTGTGCAGCGCTGGCGGTTACTATAGTGATCGGACCAGGGGCCTCTCTTCTCTGAGAAAAAAAAAAATGTGACAAAACCAGCTCACCTACTAGGCATTTGTTGTGGGGAAGCCCGGATAACGTGCAGTCTTCACGTGAGGCAATGGAACAAATGGAGGAGAAAATCCAGCTTCCAAAAGTATCAAAATTTATTGAAGATAAAATCCAAGATCCAAAAACATGGTTCACAGGAGAAGAAATGGCAGCATGCTACATGTTTCGAACAATAAGTTTTTTTTCAAAGCTGCTCACCATGCACCAGGATGAGGTTTGAATAACAGCTGTGACACATCACAGTGAATCAATCTACCTGATGCAACAGTGATTATATACAATAAAAACGCAAAAATATCACAAAAAACAAAGCACAAAAAATATATATAAAGTGTACATATAAAAAACATACAATATACTTAAACAATGTAAATCTCTCAGTAATGAAACATAATTTCCTTGCAAGCATTTAAACCCATGGGATAGCAAGTGTTAAGGCAGAACATCCAATAAGCTTCACGCGTCATTAGCCGTCTTTTCAGATCTCCTCCTCTAGGTGTCATTCCAAGCTTCTCAATACCAACAACTCGAAGGAATGCAGTGTTTCTTTGATGACTGGTGATAAAATGCTTAGAGGCATAAGACACAGAGCGATTATTATTAGTGAGAACAACAATATCAGTGATATGTTCTGAAATGCGCGTCTTTAGCATGCGAGTAGTGCAGCCTATGTAGCTTAATTTACATTTAATGCATGTTATCATATAAACTACATTCTTACTATTGCAATTAATAAATTGCTGGATTTTATATTCTTGTTTATCACTGCTATCAAAAAACGAATGCGTGACAGCAGAATGGGCACATGTGCGACATTTGGAAGCGCCACAATGAAAAAAACCTTTATGATGTAGCCATGTGTGGGAGACTTTGCTAGATTTAAATAGGCTGGGTGAGAGAATGTCAGACAAAGTAGTAGCCTTTTTTGCAACCACCTGACAGCCAGAAGACAGAATTTCGGAAAGGATCTCATCCTCAAATAAAATGGGAATGTTTTTCAAAATGAGAGACTTTATATCGTTGTATTGAGGACTATATTTGATAGAGCAAATATTTTTTTTTGATTTTGATATAATTTATTCTCCTTATTTTTTGGTAACAGCATATCGCTGCGCTTTTTTTGTTGTACTATGTTTTTAGCTCTATCAAGAGACCACTTGGAATAGCCTCTTTTGTCTAATTTTTCACAACATAGGTCAGTCTCTTGCATTAGGATACTAGTATCATTACAGTTTCTGGTTATTCTGGTAAGCTCACCCACTGGTATGGACTTTATTGTATGTCCAGGATGGCTACTGGACGCATGTAAGATGCTATTACCAGATAGTGGTTTGTGAAATGTAGAGGTGGTAATAACACGGCCCACAGTGCTGCGCAGTGTCAAGTCCAAAAAAGAAATCACATGTGGATTATGACTGCATGTAAAACGAAGATTAAAGTCATTAGAATTAAGATGGGTGAGGAGCTCTGGTATGGCAGATACATCGCCACTCCATATAATGAGTAAATTGTCGATGTATCTACCATACCAGAATATGTCCATGAGGAATGGATTACAGTCCGAATAGAAAAACAACTCCTCCCAATATGACATAACCAAGTTTGCAACGGATGGTGAATGTTTACCTCCCATGGAAACTCCTTTGCATTGGAGAAAAAACTGCTGATCAAAGGAAAAATAATTATGAGTCATTAAGAAAAAGATAACCTGTATAATATAATTGCACAAATCGCTGGTATAATTACTGTACTTATGCAGATGAAATTCAAGTGCTTGAATAACAATATTTTGTGGAATACAGGTGTACAATGAGATGACATCACAACTTATCCATTGAAATCCATCACGCCATACAGTATTGGAGAGCTGATGTAAAACATCTCTTGAGTCTCTCAGGAAACCTGGAACTCTCACAACCAGTGGCTGTAACAGGGAGTCCACCCATTGACTTAGGTGTTCTGTTAAAGAGCCCATCCCTGATAGTATAGGGTGCATAGGTGGAGGTGTAATACCTTTGTGTACCTTGGGTAAACCATATATTGTAGGTATAGTGGGGCAATCAACCTTTAGGTACTCGATATGTGTTCTAGTTAGAACACCCAAAGCTGCACCATCTTCAATCAAGCTGAACAGTTCCTTTTTATAAACCGATGTAGGATCTGAAGGCAGTTTTCTATACGTTGTACTGTCATTCAAAAGAATATTCATTTGATCTTTATAAGTCAATGTGTCCATGACAACAATCAGGCCACCTTTGTCTGCCTTCTTTATAGTGATCTCATCCATCTTTTTAATTTCTTGGAGAGCCTTACGCTGTTTCCAATTCAAATTGCCTTTATATGTTTTTTGTTGGACATTTGTGTCTAAAGATCTCAAATCTCGTTCAATGACAGCTTGAAATCTGTCCATACAGTCCACTCTTGATTGAATGGGGTAAAATGATGGATTTTTTGTGGTAAATTGGTTAGCTTGATTTACATCTCGAATTAGAGATGCATTGGAACCACTCAGGTCATTCAGATTTCTCAGAAGGCATTGTTCATTAAACATAAGGTCACAAAATTCATTCCTGACAACAGAGGTATCCACAACGGCAGTTGATTCCTGTTTAAAAAAATGTCTTTTAACTGTCAAATTGCGAATAAATCTGTTGATATCCATCAGTGTATGAAATAGATCAAACCGTTGATCCGGTGCATATTTGAGTCCCAAAGACAACACTTGCAATTGTTCAACTGAGAGATCACAACTAGAAATATTTAAAATGTTAGAAAAATCACCTGAAAAAGATGTTACTTTCTGTTGCGGGTAGCCATGCGAGAGTTTCCTGCGGTGTTTGCGGCCCCCGCGCCTCTTGCGTTTTTTGAATTAAATCTTCTTGGTCTGCGGTAGTAAGTATTGGTATTGTCCATACTTTGATTGATATTCTCATTACCACCAGTTTCAATCCACCCATTATCCATAGAATCCATGTCTGAGGAGCTGAAAGAAACTCGACGCTCAGATATATCAGAGGAGTTAGTACGTTTCAGGATTGGGCGAGGGCTTTTATGTGCTTTTTGCCATCTGCCCCATTCATATACCTGATTTGTTTGATAATCTCTTAAGTCACGTTGGAATTTATTTTTCTTGCGACTCATGATTAAATCTTCTGATTTCGATAGAGATATTTTAATATTTTTTAGTTCCTCATTATATTTGATAGTGTCTTTATTTACCAGGCTAGTTTTAATGTCATTAATTTCTGACTGGATGTTTTTCAGCTTAGTGTCCTCATATTTCATAAATAATTGCATTAGTTGAATAGAGCAATTACTTAGGATCATGTTCCATTCTTGCACAAACTGCTGTGAATATGTGGTGGTGGGAATTTTCTTTATGCGCAATCCTCTAGGGATCATTTCTTTTTGCACATAATTGTCCAATGTGGTAAAATCCCACCACACTTTCATTTCATTTATCATCAGTTTTTCAAGCTTACTAACGTCTGTGCTGAAAAGGTCTCACTCAGACCCATCAATTGTGGAAGAAAGATCCATTGAGAACAACTGAGCCGCTTTGCGAGCTCTTTCTGGACTTTCATTCATTTTATAAAGATATTTCCAAAAAACCCATTTTACCCCATTCAATCAAGAGTGGACTGTACGGACAGATTTCAAGCTGTCATTGAACGAGATTTGAGATCTTTAGACACAAATGTCCAACAAAAAACATATAAAGGCAATTTAAATTGGAAACAGCGTAAGGCTCTCCAAGAAATTAAAAAGATGGATGAGATCACTATAAAGAAGGCAGACAAAGGTGGCCTGATTGTTGTCATGGACACATTGACTTATAAAGATCAAATGAATATTCTTTTGAATGACAGTACAACGTATAGAAAACTGCCTTCAGATCCTACATTGGTTTATAAAAAGGAACTGTTCAGCTTGATTGAAGATGGTGCAGCTTTGGGTGTTCTAACTAGAACACATATCGAGTACCTAAAGGTTGATTGCCCCACTATACCTACAATATATGGTTTACCCAAGGTACACAAAGGTATTACACCTCCACCTATGCGCCCTATACTATCAGGGATGGGCTATTTAACAATTAATTAATGACATTAAAACTAGCCTGGTAAATAAAGACACTATGAAATATAATGAGGAACTAAAAAATATTAAAATATCTCTATCGAAATCAGAAGATTTAATCATGAGTCGCAAGAAAAATAAATTCCAACGTGACTTAAGAGATTATCAAACAAATCAGGTATATGAATGGGGCAGATGGCAAAAAGCACATAAAAGCCCTCGCCCAATCCTGAAACGTACTAACTCCTCTGATATATCTGAGCGTCGAGTTTCTTTCAGCTCCTCAGACATGGATTCTATGGATAATGGGTCGATTGAAACTGGTGGTAATGAGAATATCAATCAAAGTATGGACAATACCAATACTTACTACCGCAGACCAAGAAGATTTAATTCAAAAAACGCAAGAGGCGCGGGGGCCGCAAACACCGCAGGAAACTCTCGCATGGCTACCCGCAACAGAAAGTAACATCTTTTTCAGGTGATTTTTCTAACATTTTAAATATTTCTAGTTGTGATCTCTCAGTTGAACAATTGCAAGTGTTGTCTTTGGGACTCAAATATGCACCGGATCAACGGTTTGATCTATTTCATACACTGATGGATATCAACAGATTTATTCGCAATTTGACAGTTAAAAGACATTTTTTTTAAACAGGAATCAACTGCCGTTGTGGATACCTCTGTTGTCAGGAATGAATTTTGTGACCTTATGTTTAATGAACAATGCCTTCTGAGAAATCTGAATGACCTGAGTGGTTCCAATGCATCTCTAATTCGAGATGTAAATCAAGCTAACCAATTTACCACAAAAAATCCATCATTTTACCCCATTCAATCAAGAGTGGACTGTATGGACAGATTTCAAGCTGTCATTGAATGAGATTTGAGATCTTTAGACACAAATGTCCAACAAAAAACATATAAAGGCAATTTAAATTGGAAACAGCGTAAGGCTCTCCAAGAAATTAAAAAGATGGATGAGATCACTATAAGGAAGGCAGACAAAGGTGGCCTGATTGTTGTCATGGACACATTGACTTATAAAGATCAAATGAATATTCTTTTGAATGACAGTACAACGTATAGAAAACTGCCTTCAGATCCTACATTGGTTTATAAAAAGGAACTGTTCAGCTTGATTGAAGATGGTGCAGCTTTGGGTGTTCTAACTAGAACACATATCGAGTACCTAAAGGTTGATTGCCCCACTATACCTACAATATATGGTTTACCCAAGGTACACAAAGGTATTACACCTCCACCTATGCGCCCTATACTATCAGGGATGGGCTCTTTAACAGAACACCTAAGTCAATGGGTGGACTCCCTGTTACAGCCACTGGTTGTGAGAGTTCCAGGTTTCCTGAGAGACTCAAGAGATGTTTTACATCAGCTCTCCAATACTGTATGGCGTGATGGATTTCAATGGATAAGTTGTGATGTCATCTCATTGTACACCTGTATTCCACAAAATATTGTTTTTCAAGCACTTGAATTTCATCTGCATAAGTACAGTAATTATACCAGCGATTTGTGCAATTATATTATACAGGTTATCTTTTTCTTAATGACTCATAATTATTTTTCCTTTGATCAGCAGTTTTTTCTCCAATGCAAAGGAGTTTCCATGGGAGGTAAACATTCACCATCCGTTGCAAACTTGGTTATGTCATATTGGGAGGAGTTGTTTTTCTATTCGGACTGTAATCCATTCCTCATGGACATATTCTGGTATGGTAGATACATCGACGATTTACTCATTATATGGAGTGGCGATGTATCTGCCATACCAGAGCTCCTCACCCATCTTAATTCTAATGACTTTAATCTTCGTTTTACATGCAGTCATAATCCACATGTGATTTCTTTTTTGGACTTGACACTGCGCAGCACTGTGGGTCGTGTTATTACCACCTCTACATTTCACAAACCACTATCTGGTAATAGCATCTTACATGCGTCCAGTAGCCATCCTGGACATACAATAAAGTCCATACCAGTAGGTGAGCTTACCAGAATAACCAGAAACTGTAATGATACTAGTATCCTAATGCAAGAGACTGACCTATGTTGTGAAAAATTAGACAAAAGAGGCTATTCCAAGTGGTCTCTTGATAGAGCTAAAAACATAGTACAACAAAAAAAGCGCAGCGATATGCTGTTACCAAAAAATAAGGAGAATAAATTACCGTATTTTCCGGCGTATAAGACGACTGGGCGTATAAGACGACCCCCCAACTTTACCAGTTAAAAAATAAAATCTTCTTAAAAGTCGGGGGTCTTCTTATACACCCTATGTCGTCTTATAGGGCCGGTGAATATGTGCCTTTTGGGGGGGGGGGAGTGATCCTGATGAGGACGAGGGGGCGTCTCACAGGAAAGTGAGTATCCCCCATTACCTTATCATAGCGCTGCAGCGTGGGGTCTCTGTGCTGGGAGCGGCGGCTGCTGTGCTGTGCTGTGCTGTGCTGTGGCGGCTCCTCTTCTGCAGTGTGGGGCCTCTGGTGCTGTGGGGCGGTGGCGGCGGCGTATCTTCATACAGTCGGGGCTCCTCCGGCATCTCAAAGACTGGAAGCCCCGCCGGCAACTCCATGGGTACAATGCGGTCAGGTGGCCTCCGGGAAAATGGCCGCTGCTCAGATTCAGATCTCGTCCCGAGATCTCGGGAGACGAGATCTGAATCTGAGCAGTGGCCATTTTCCCGGAGGCAGCTCAATAGGTGCGATGCGGTGGCCCGGCCGCTGGGGGCTGCGCATGCTCAGATTCAGATCTCAACGAGATCTGAATCTAAGCAGCGGCCATTTTCCCGGAGGCCAGCGCATTGTACCGATGGAGTTGCCGGCGGGGCTTCCAGGCTGAGATGCCGGAGGAGCCCCGACTGCATGAAGATACGCCGCCGCCGCCACCGCCCCACAGCACCAGAGGCTCCACACTGCAGAAGAGGAGCCGCCACAGCACAGCAGCCGCCGCCGCTCCCAGCACAGAGACCCCACGCTGCAGCGCTATGATAAGGTAATGGGGGATACTCACTTTTCTGTGAGACGCCCCCTCGTCGTCATCAGGATCACTCCCCCCCCCCACCCACCATATACACCCGGCGTACAAGGCGATTCCCGGCGTACAAGACGACCCCCGACTTTTAAGAAGATTTTCAGGGGTTAAAAAGTCGTCTTGTACGCCGGAAAATACGGTATATCAAAATCAAAAAAATATTTGCTCTATCAAATATAGTCCTCAATACAACGATATAAAGTCTCTCATTTTGAAAAACATTCCCATGTTATTTAAGGATGAGATCCTTTCCGAAATTCTGTCTTCTGGCTGTCAGGTGGTTGCAAAAAAGGCTACTACTTTGTCTGACATTCTCTCACCCAGCCTATTTAAATCTAGCAAAGTCTCCCACACATGGCTACATCATAAAGGTTTTTTTCATTGTGGCGCTTCCAAATGTCGCACATGTGCCCATTCTGCTGTCACGCATTCGTTTTTTGATAGCAGTGATAAACAAGAATATAAAATCCAGCAATTTATTAATTGCAATAGTAAGAATGTAGTTTATATGATAACATGCATTAAATGTAAATTAAGCTACATAGGCTGCACTGCTCGCATGCTAAAGACGCGCATTTCAGAACATATCACTGATATTGTTGTTCTCACTAATAATAATCGCTCTGTGTCTTATGCCTCTAAGCATTTTATCACCAGTCATCAAAGAAACACTGCATTCCTTCGAGTTGTTGGTATTGAGAAGCTTGGAATGACACCTAGAGGAGGAGATCTGAAAAGACGGCTAATGACGCGTGAAGCTTATTGGATGTTCTGCCTTAACACTTGCTATCCCATGGGTTTAAATGCTCGCAAGGAAATTATGATTCATTACTGACAGATTTACATTGTTTAAGTATATTGTATGTTTTTTATATGTACACTTTATATATATTTTTTGTGCTTTGTTTTTTGTGATATTTTTGCGTTTTTATTGTATATAATGTCATGGTCTCCATGGCCAGAGAACTAGCATAAGCCTCTATAGGAACAAGCTCTTGGAAGATGTAACTATACTGACCATGAACTAAACCTACCGCATCATCTAGAAGTAGCCAGGTAGCATGTCCTACTTTTTATCCCTATATGCCCAGCGCCGGCCGGAGAACTAAATAATGCTAGCAGAGGGAAATATAAGACCTGACTCACCTCTAGAGAAATGCCCAAAAAAAAGGAGACAGAGGCCCCCCACATATATTGGCGGTGATTTTAGAAGAAATAACAAACGCAGCAGGAAAATAGTTTTAGCAAATTTGAGGTCCGCTTTCTAGATAGCAGAAGACAGAAAGCATACTTTCATGGTCAGTAGAAAACCCTAACAAAACACATCCAGAAATTACTTTAGGACTCTGGCATTAACTCATAATTCCAGAGTGGCAATTCCTGATCAACAAGAGCTTTCCAGACACAGTAACGAAACTGCAGCTGTGAACTGGAACCAAAACACAAAAACAAAACATGGACGAATGTCCAACTTATCTAGTAGATGTCTGGAAGCAGGAACAAGCACAGAGAGGCTTCTGATAACATTGTTGACCGGCAAGCATCTAACAGAGAAGCCAGGTTATATAGCGACACCCAGATCTAATCAGAACAGGTGAACAGGGAAGATGATGTCACAAGTTCAATTCCACCAGTAGCCACCGGGGGAGCCCAGAATCCAAATTCACAACAGTACCCCCCCCTCAAGGAGGGGGCACCGAACCCTCACCAGAACCACCAGGGCGATCAGGATGGGCCCTATGAAAGGCACGAACCAGATCAGAGGCATGAACATCAGATGCAGTGACCCAAGAATTATCCTCCTGGCCATATCCCTTCCACTTGACCAGATACTGGAGTCTCCGTCTGGAAACACGGGAGTCTAGGATTTTTTCCACAACGTACTCCAACTCACCCTCAACCAACACCGGAGCAGGAGGCTCAACGGAAGGCACAACCGGTGCCTCATACCTGCGCAATAACGACCGATGAAAAACGTTATGAATAGAAAAGGATGCAGGGAGGTCCAAACGGAAGGAAACAGGGTTAAGAATCTCCAATATTTTATACGGACCGATGAACCGAGGCTTAAACTTAGGAGATGAGACCCTCATAGGGACAAAACGAGAAGACAACCACACCAAATCTCCAACACAAAGCCGAGGACCAACACGACGGTGACGGTTGGCAAAAAGCTGAGTCTTCTCCTGGGACAACTTTAAATTGTCCATCACCTGCCCCCAGATATGATGCAATCTCTCCACCACCGCATCCACTCCAGGACAATCCGAGGATTCCATCTGACCGGAGGAAAATCGAGGATGGAACCCCGAATTACAGAAAAACGGGGAAACCAAGGTGGCAGAGCTGGCCCGATTATTGAGGGCGAACTCCGCCAATGGCAAAAAAGCAACCCAATCATCCTGGTCAGCAGACACAAAACACCTCAGATATGTCTCCAGGGTCTGATTAGTCCGCTCGGTCTGGCCATTAGTCTGAGGGTGAAAAGCAGACGAAAAAGACAAATCTATGCCCATCCTAGCACAAAATGCCCGCCAAAATCTAGACACAAATTGGGTTCCTCTGTCAGAAACGATATTCTCAGGAATACCATGCAAACGAACAACATTTTGAAAAAACAGGGGCACCAACTCGGAAGAAGAAGGCAATTTGGGCAGGGGAACCAAATGAACCATCTTAGAAAAACGGTCACACACCACCCAGATGACAGACATCTTCTGAGAAACAGGCAGATCTGAAATAAAATCCATCGAGATGTGTGTCCAAGGCCTCTTAGGAATAGGCAAGGGCAACAATAATCCACTAGCCCGAGAACAACAAGGCTTGGCCCGAGCACAAACGTCACAAGACTGCACAAAGCCTCGCACATCTCGTGACAGGGAAGGCCACCAGAAGGATCTTGCCACCAAATCCCTGGTACCAAAAATTCCAGGATGACCTGCCAACGCAGAAGAATGCACCTCAGAGATGACTTTACTGGTCCAATCATCAGGAACAAACAGCCTATCAGGCGGACAACGATCCGGTCTATCCGCCTGAAACTCCTGCAAGGCCCGCCGCAGGTCTGGAGAAACGGCTGACAAGATAACTCCCTCCTTAAGAATACCTGTGGGGTCAGAGTTGCCAGGTGAATCAGGCTCAAAACTCCTAGAAAGGGCATCCGCCTTAACATTCTTAGAACCTGGTAGGTACGATACCACAAAATTAAACCGAGAAAAAAATAATGACCAGCGCGCCTGTCTAGGATTCAGGCGCCTGGCGGTCTCAAGATAAATCAAATTTTTGTGGTCAGTCAATACCACCACCTGATGTCTGGCCCCCTCGAGCCAATGGCGCCACTCCTCAAACGCCCACTTCATGGCCAAAAGCTCCCGATTCCCAACATCATAATTCCGCTCAGCGGGCGAAAATTTACGGGAAAAGAAGGCACAAGGCCTCATCACGGCGCAGTCAGAACTTTTCTGCGACAACACTGCCCCAGCTCCGATCTCAGAAGCGTCGACCTCAACCTGAAAAGGAAGAGTCACATCAGGCTGACGCAACACAGGGGCAGAAGAAAAACAGCGCTTAAGCTCCTGAAAGGCCTCCACAGCATCAGGGGACCAATTAGCAACATCAGCACCCTGTCTAGTCAAATCGGTCAATGGCTTAACGACATCCGAAAAACCAGAAATAAATCGACGATAAAAGTTGGCAAAGCCCAAAAATTTCTGAAGACTTTTAAGAGAAGAGGGCTGCGTCCAATCACAAATAGCTTGAACCTTGACAGGATCCATCTCAATGGAAGAGGGAGAAAAAATATATCCCAAAAAGGAAATTCTCTGAACCCCAAAAACGCACTTAGAACCCTTGACACACAGAGAATTAGACCGCAAAACCTGAAAAACCCTCTTAACTTGCCGGACATGAGAGTCCCAGTCATCCGAAAAAATCAGAATATCATCCAGATACACTATCATAAATTTATCCAAAAAATCGCGGAAAATATCATGCATAAAGGACTGGAAAACTGACGGAGCATTTGAAAGACCAAAAGGCATCACTAAATACTCAAAGTGGCCCTCGGGCGTATTAAATGCGGTTTTCCACTCATCCCCCTGCCTGCTCCGCACCAAATTATACGCCCCACGAAGGTCAATCTTAGAGAACCACTTGGCCCCCTTTATGCGAGCAAACAAATCAGTCAGCAACGGCAATGGGTATTGATATTTAACCGTGATTTTATTCAAAAGCCGATAATCAATACATGGTCTCAAAGAGCCGTCTTTCCTTGACACAAAGAAAAAACCGGCTCCTAAGGGAGATGACGATGGACGAATATGTCCCTTTTCCAAGGACTCCTTTATATATTCTCGCATAGCAGTATGTTCAGGCACAGACAGATTAAATAAACGACCCTTTGGGTATTTACTACCCGGAATTAAATCTATAGCACAATCGCACTCACGGTGCGGAGGTAGTGAACCCAGCTTGGGTTCTTCAAAGACGTCACGATAATCAGACAGGAACTCAGGGATTTCAGAGGGAATAGATGATGAAATGGACACCAAAGGTACGTCCCCATGAGTCCCCTTACATCCCCAGCTCAACACAGACATAGCTCTCCAGTCAAGGACTGGGTTGTGAGACTGCAGCCATGGCAATCCCAGCACCAAATCATCATGTAGATTATACAGCACCAGAAAACGAATAGTCTCCTGGTGATCCGGATTAATACACATAGTCACTTGTGTCCAGTATTGTGGTTTATTATTAGCCAATGGGGTGGAGTCAATCCCCTTCAGAGGAATAAGAGTTTCCAAAGGCTCTAAATCATACCCACAACGATTGGCAAAGGACCAATCCATAAGACTCAAAGCGGCGCCAGAGTCGATATAGGCGTCAGTAGTAATAGATGACAAAGAGCAAATCAGGGTCACAGACAAAATAAATTTAGACTGTAAAGTGCCAATGGAAACGGATTTATCAAGCTTTTTAGTACGCTTAGAGCATGCTGATATAACATGAGTAGAATCCCCACAATAGAAACACAACCCATTTTTCCGTCTAAAATTCTGCCGCTCGCTTCTGGACAGAATTCTATCACACTGCATGCTTTCTGGCGTCTTCTCAGTGGACACCGCCAGATGGTGCACTGGTTTGCGCTCCCGCAGACGCCTATCGATCTGAATGGCCATTGTCATGGACTCATTCAGACCCGCAGGCACAGGGAACCCCACCATAACATCCTTAATGGCATCAGAGAGACCCTCTCTGAAAGTAGCCGCCAAGGCACACTCATTCCACTGAGTAAGCACAGACCATTTACGGAATCTTTGGCAGTAAATTTCAGCTTCATCTTGCCCCTGCGATAGGGACATCAAAGTTTTTTCTGCCTGAAGTTCCAAATGAGGTTCCTCATACAGCAAGCCCAAGGCCAAAAAAAACGCATCCACATTGCGCAACGCAGGATCCCCTGGTGCCAATGCAAAAGCCCAGTCTTGAGGGTCGCCGCGGAGCAAGGAAATCACAATCCCAACCTGCTGTGCAGGGTCTCCAGCAGAACGAGATTTCAGGGACAAAAATAGCTTACAATTATTTCTAAAATTCTGAAAGCTAGATCTATTCCCTGAGAAGAATTCCGGCAAAGGAATTCTCGGCTCAGATACCGGAGCATGAATAATAAAATCTTGCAAATTTTGTACTTTCGTGGTGAGATTATTCAAACCTGCAGTTACACTCTGAAGATCCATTATTAACAGGTGAACACAAAGCCATTCAAAGATTATAAGGAGAGAGAAAAAAAAAAAAAAAGACTGCAGCATAGACAGACTGGCAAGTGATCCAATTAAGAGCACAGAGAAAAAAAAAAAAAAAAAAAAACTCTCAGCAGACTTCTTATTTCTCTCCTTTCTCAGCCAAGGATTTTAACCCTTTAGTGGGCCGGTCAAACTGTCATGGTCTCCATGGCCAGAGAACTAGCATAAGCCTCTATAGGAACAAGCTCTTGGAAGATGTAACTATACTGACCATGAACTAAACCTACCGCATCATCTAGAAGTAGCCAGGTAGCATGTCCTACTTTTTATCCCTATATGCCCAGCGCCGGCCGGAGAACTAAATAATGCTAGCAGAGGGAAATATAAGACCTGACTCACCTCTAGAGAAATGCCCAAAAAAAAGGAGACAGAGGCCCCCCACATATATTGGCGGTGATTTTAGAAGAAATAACAAACGCAGCAGGAAAATAGTTTTAGCAAATTTGAGGTCCGCTTTCTAGATAGCAGAAGACAGAAAGCATACTTTCATGGTCAGTAGAAAACCCTAACAAAACACATCCAGAAATTACTTTAGGACTCTGGCATTAACTCATAATTCCAGAGTGGCAATTCCTGATCAACAAGAGCTTTCCAGACACAGTAACGAAACTGCAGCTGTGAACTGGAACCAAAACACAAAAACAAAACATGGACGAATGTCCAACTTATCTAGTAGATGTCTGGAAGCAGGAACAAGCACAGAGAGGCTTCTGATAACATTGTTGACCGGCAAGCATCTAACAGAGAAGCCAGGTTATATAGCGACACCCAGATCTAATCAGAACAGGTGAACAGGGAAGATGATGTCACAAGTTCAATTCCACCAGTAGCCACCGGGGGAGCCCAGAATCCAAATTCACAACAATATAATCACTGTTGCATCAGGTGGTAGATTGATTCACTGTGATGTGTCACAGCTGTTATTTAAACCTCATCCTGGTGCATGGTGAGCAGCTTTGAAAAAGAACTTATTGTTCGAAACATGTAGCATGCTGCCATTTCTTCTCCTGTGAACCATGTTTTTGGATCTTGGATTTTATCTTCAATAAATTTTGATACTTTTGGAAGCTGGATTTTCTCCTCCATTTGTTCCATTGCCTCTCTTCTCTGCTCTGTGCATGTCTAGACGCCTGTAAACTACCCCCTGGGACTTTTCCTTTCCTAGCACTTGCGCAGTGAGTTTAATATAACGCTGAGCCGGAACACTGGCGCCGCCATGTCCCTACACAGCCGGATTGGCGCTTTAGATATGATCTGTGACTTTAAATACCGAGAAACAAAGTGAGTAGCAACATATTGACCTTGAGAAAGACGCCGTGAGCGTCGATACGCTTGGGTCTTGGCACCCACACAGCTCCACTGACCTGATATGCCTGACAATTTGGGACTTTTCTTATAGGTGTTCGCACTGGACTGGGTAAGAGGCACTTTAGGTTTGTTGAGGAGGGTTATTTTGTGGTTACCACGTGGTACTGCTGTGCCCTTCCATATAACCCCATTTAGAGAGTGTATGCTCACGGGTAGGGTTGAGCGACTTTCATTTTTTTAAGATCGAGTAGGGTTTTGGGAAACCCGATTTTGTCCAGAGTCGAGTCGAGTGCAGTCGGCCGATTATCGCTAAAAGTCGGGGATCGACCGAAACACGAAACCCAATGCAAGTCAATGGGGAAGCATAGTCGGCAGTGAGTGGAGGCCAGGAAAACACCTACAGTGCCCATTTTAATGCCAAAAACATCCATTCTTGTTTCTGAAGCTTGCCAATCTTAATTAACTGTATAATAATAGTTGGGCATAGGGAATTGGGGGAAAGTTGTGGGGGGAGTAGGGCTGGCTCAAGTTTTTCGTGGGCCCAGGAAATGCGGACTACGTCACGGCGGTGTTGCAGGGAAAGGTAAGTATTTAAACGTTGCAAGTGCTGTGATCCTGAGCAAGCAGGGGGGGGCCCACTCGTTCGCATTGGCACTGGCACAGGGCCCCTCAAAGTACGGCGGTGTGTTTGCATGGCGGGGGCGCCTCCCACCAGCAGCGACACTTTTGCGTACTCTGAGGGGCCCTGTGCCAGTGACGTCGCCAACGAGTATGCCCCCCCACCTGATGAAGGAACCTGCACTTTCATCTGCACCTTCCTCTTTGTCCTTGTGTAAGGTGGTATAACATGCGGGAAGGGGAACCTTACTTTCAGCAGGGTCAGATTCTGGCTGTGTAGAGTACAAGGGGAATGTAGTGGTCTAGGTCAATGTACCAGCAGACTCATTTAGCAGTGGCTGGGCAATGGGCAGGATGAGGAGGAAACAGATATAGGGCCAAAGAATAAAGTAGGCTAAATGCAGTTCAAAATTGGTAACAGGACTAAACAGGCGGCATTGCTTTGTTCAGTGGAGTAGCAAACCCAAGAGCAGCAGACACTGTTTCAAGGGCCTAACCACACTAGTAGGCCAAATGCAGTTTAATATCTGATAGTATAGGGCGAAAGCCAGAATGTGGAAGCTCAGCTTTGTTCAGTTGAGGACAACACCAGGGAGGGGCAGACACCTTTAGTAGGCCGGAAAAGCCTATTGCATTTTTTAAAATGGTAATTTGGAGCAGAAGGTTGAAGCTCAGCTTTATTTAGTTGAGGACAACACCAGGCAGGGGCACACAGACAGACACCTTTAGTAGGCCGGAAAAGCCTATTGCATTTTTTAAAATGGTAATTTGGAGCAGAAGGTTGAAGCTCAGCTTTATTTAGTTGAGGACAACACCAGGCAGGGGCACACAGACAGACACCTTTAGTAGGCCGGAAAAGCCTATTGCATTTTTTAAAATGGTAATTTGGAGCAGAAGGTTGAAGCTCAGCTTTATTTAGTTGAGGACAACACCAGGGAGAGGCAGAAGCCGTTAGTAGGCCCTAACCACCATTTTTTTTTTTTAAAACCACTTAATGAGAGCCGGAAGGTTGAAGCTCAGCTTTATTTAGTTGAGGACAACACCAGGCAGGGGCACACAGACAGACACCTTTAGTAGGCCGGAAAAGCCTATTGCATTTTTTAAAATGGTAATTTGGAGCAGAAGGTTGAAGCTCAGCTTTATTTAGTTGAGGGCAACACCAGGGAGGGGCAGAAGCCGTTAGTAGGCCCTAACCACCATTTTTTTTTTTAAAAACCACTTAATGAGAGCCGGAAGGTTGAAGCTCAGCTTTATTTAGTTGAGGACAACACCAGGCAGGGGCACACAGACAGACACCTTTAGTAGGCCGGAAAAGCCTATTGCATTTTTTAAAATGGTAATTTGGAGCAGAAGGTTGAAGCTCAGCTTTATTTAGTTGAGGGCAACACCAGGGAGGGGCAGAAGCCGTTAGTAGGCCCTAACCACCATTTTTTTTTTTAAAAACCACTTAATGAGAGCCGGAAGGTTGAAGCTCAGCTTTATTTAGTTGAGGACAACACCAGGCAGGGGCACACAGACAGACACCTTTAGTAGGCCGGAAAAGCCTATTGCATTTTTTAAAATGGTAATTTGGAGCAGAAGGTTGAAGCTCAGCTTTATTTAGTTGAGGGCAACACCAGGGAGGGGCAGAAGCCGTTAGTAGGCCCTAACCACCATTTTTTTTTTTTAAAACCACTTAATGAGAGCCGGAAGGTTGAAGCTCAGCTTTATTTAGTTGAGGACAACACCAGGCAGGGGCACACAGACAGACACCTTTAGTAGGCCGGAAAAGCCTATTGCATTTTTTAAAATGGTAATTTGGAGCAGAAGGTTGAAGCTCAGCTTTATTTAGTTGAGGGCAACACCAGGGAGGGGCAGAAGCCGTTAGTAGGCCCTAACCACCATTTTTTTTTTAAAAAACCACTTAATGAGAGCCGGAAGGTTGAAGCTCAGCTTTATTTAGTTGAGGACAACACCAGGCAGGGGCACACAGACAGACACCTTTAGTAGGCCGGAAAAGCCTATTGCATTTTTTAAAATGGTAATTTGGAGCAGAAGGTTGAAGCTCAGCTTTATTTAGTTGAGGACAACACCAGGGAGGGGCAGAAGCCGTTAGTAGGCCCTAACCACCATTTTTTTTTTTAAAAACCACTTAATGAGAGCCGGAAGGTTGAAGCTCAGCTTTATTTAGTTGAGGACAACACCAGGCAGGGGCACACAGACAGACACCTTTAGTAGGCCGGAAAAGCCTATTGCATTTTTTAAAATGGTAATTTGGAGCAGAAGGTTGAAGCTCAGCTTTATTTAGTTGAGGGCAACACCAGGGAGGGGCAGAAGCCGTTAGTAGGCCCTAACCACCATTTTTTTTTTAAAAAACCACTTAATGAGAGCCGGAAGGTTGAAGCTCAGCTTTATTTAGTTGAGGACAACACCAGGCAGGGGCACACAGACAGACACCTTTAGTAGGCCGGAAAAGCCTATTGCATTTTTTAAAATGGTAATTTGGAGCAGAAGGTTGAAGCTCAGCTTTATTTAGTTGAGGACAACACCAGGCAGGGGCACACAGACAGACACCTTTAGTAGGCCGGAAAAGCCTATTGCATTTTTTAAAATGGTAATTTGGAGCAGAAGGTTGAAGCTCAGCTTTATTTAGTTGAGGACAACACCAGGGAGGGGCAGAAGCCGTTAGTAGGCCCTAACCACCATTTTTTTTTTTAAAAACCACTTAATGAGAGCCGGAAGGTTGAAGCTCAGCTTTATTTAGTTGAGGACAACACCAGGCAGGGGCACACAGACAGACAGCTTTAGTAGGCCGGAAAAGCCTATTGCATTTTTTAAAATGGTAATTTGGAGCAGAAGGTTGAAGCTCAGCTTTATTTAGTTGAGGACAACACCAGGGAGGGGCAGAAGCCGTTAGTAGGCCCTAACCACCATTTTTTTTTTAAAAAACCACTTAATGAGAGCCGGAAGGTTGAAGCTCAGCTTTATTTAGTTGAGGACAACACCAGGCAGGGGCACACAGACAGACACCTTTAGTAGGCCGGAAAAGCCTATTGCATTTTTTAAAATGGTAATTTGGAGCAGAAGGTTTAAGCTCAGCTTTATTTAGTTGAGGGCAACACCAGGGAGGGGCAGAAGCCGTTAGTAGGCCCTAACCACCATTTTTTTTTTTAAAAACCACTTAATGAGAGCCGGAAGGTTGAAGCTCAGCTTTATTTAGTTGAGGACAACACCAGGCAGGGGCACACAGACAGACACCTTTAGTAGGCCGGAAAAGCCTATTGCATTTTTTAAAATGGTAATTTGGAGCAGAAGGTTGAAGCTCAGCTTTATTTAGTTGAGGGCAACACCAGGGAGGGGCAGAAGCCGTTAGTAGGCCCTAACCAAAGTTGAAGGCCAAATGAAGTTTAATTTCTGATACTATAGGCCGAAAGCCAGAAGGTGGAAGCTCCGATTTAGACAGTGGATGACAATTTGAATTAGGGACTGCAGACAGACTTAGTAGGCTGTCCCCTGTGGACCATGCATCCACCACATTAACCCATTGCGCCGTAATGGACACGTAATCTTCCGTGGCCATGCCTACAGGTCCATGCGTCTGTTGTCAGGTGCACCTTTGTACTCACAGATTGCCAGAGTGCATGGACAATGCGGTCTTCTACATGCTGGTGGAGGGTTGGGATGGCTTTTCTCGCAAAAGAAGTGTCGACTGGTTAGCTTGTAGCGTGGTACAGCGTAGTCCATCATGGCCTTATTAATAGTAAATAAAATATATAACTAGGCTCTATGAACTTTTAAATAGGTTCCAGGGGTACACGGGCAGCATTGGTGTGGTCAGTGGAGGAGTATTGCAAGTAGGGGCCGCAGACAGGCTATCAAAGGCCTAAAATAACAAACAGTAGGCAGTCATGCCAGTTTTACATCGGTTACATGGATACACAGGCAGGCACTCCAGGCAGCATTGTGGTCAGTGGAGGAGTATTGCAAGTAGGGGCCGCAGACAGGCTATCAAAGGCCTAAAATAACAAACAGTAGGCAGTCATGGCAATTTTACATCGGTTACATGGATACACAGGCAGGCACTCCAGGCAGCATTGTGGTCAGTGGAGGAGTATTGCAAGTAGGGGCCGCAGACAGGCTATCAAAGGCCTAAAATAACAAACAGTAGGCAGTCATGGCAGTTTTACATCGGTTACATGGATACACAGGCAGGCACTCCAGGCAGCATTGTGGTCAGTGGAGGAGTATTGCAAGTAGGGGCCGCAGACAGGCTATCAAAGGCCTAAAATAACAAACAGTAGGCAGTCATGGCAGTTTTACATCGGTTACATGGATACACAGGCAGGCACTCCAGGCAGCATTGTGGTCAGTGGAGGAGTATTGCAAGTAGGGGCCGCAGACAGGCTATCAAAGGCCTAAAATAACAAACAATAGGCTCATTGCAGTTTTACAGCGGTTACATGGATACACAGGCAGCTAGGTGGTGAGTGGAGGAGTATTTAAAGTAAGGACCGCAGACAGGCTATCAAAGGCCTAACATAACAAACAATAGGCTCATGGCAGTTTTACAGCGGTTACATGGATAGACGGGCAGGCAGCTTGGTGGTGAGTGGAGGAGTATTTAAAGTAGGGACCGCAGACAGGCTGTCAAAGGCCTAACATAACAAACAATAGGCTCATGGCAGTTTTACAGCGGTTACATGGATACACGGGCAGGCAGCTTGGTGGTCAGTGGAGGAGTATTTAAAGTAGGGACCGCAGACAGGCTTCAAAGGCCTAACATAAGAAAATGGGCTGGCTGTAGGCACTTTATAATTGGTTCCAGGGGTACACGGGCAGCAGTGGTCTGGCCAGTGGAGGACTAGTGGAAGGAGGGACCGCAGACAGGCTTCAAAGGCCTAACATAAAAAAATGGGCTGGCTGTAGGCACTTTATAATTGGTTCCAGGGGTACACGGGCAGCAGTGGTCTGGCCAGTGGAGGACTAGTGGAAGGAGGGACCGCAGACAGGCTTCAAAGGCCTAACATAAAAAAATGGGCTGGCTGTAGGCACTTTATAATTGGTTCCAGGGGTACACGGGCAGCAGTGGTCTGGTCAGTGGAGGACTAGTGGAAGGAGGGACCGCAGACAGGCTTCAAAGGCCTAAAATAACAAACAATAGGCTCATGGCAGTTTTACAGCGGTTACATGGATACACGGGCAGCTTGGTGGTGAGTGGAGGAGTAGTGCAAGGAGTGTCTGTCCCAGTACTCCCAAAATATAAATAGATGTTAATGTCTCGCAAAACAACCAAAACAAAAAAAAAGGTGGCATACTTAGGTACAGGGGTGGGCTCATCTGCTGAGTTTCTGACATAGTAATTTGGCAGTAACTATTTAATGGTGCCAATATAGGACACAGACACAGACTACTTTAAGTTGCATCATAGATGTCTACAAATTTGTATTGTCAGTGCCAGACATTGAATGATGTCAGCGAATAGACTAAAGATTGGTGGAGCTGTGCGACATAATTTTGCACGTGGTAGAGCACATTTTGAGCTGGGGTAGGGGGGAACTCTCTTGAGGCCGGCGGGACCGCCCCAGGGCCCCTCATGTTACAACGGTGTGTCTGACGTTGGGTGCGCACCACCACCGCCAGAGACACTACATTGTACTATGAGGGACCCAGTAGCAATGCCGTCAACCAAAAGCGAGCACACCCACCTCTTCAGACAAACAGCAGTCTCACGGGTGCTTGCGCCAAGTCGCGATACCACGGCCCCGTGTGGGGAGTTTGGCCATTTAGGGAGGTGTAAACATGTCGTATGCTGTACAATCAGCTGCAGCAAATTAGACATTAGAAAAGTAATTCACAGGCAAGAGCTTTTCATAGGAAAGCTAGGTGTCGGCCGGGCAAGGTGGGGCAAAAGATTTCGAAATCCAGTTGTGGTTCATTTTAATGAATGTTAGATCGTCAACATTTTGGGTAGCCAGACGAGTCCTTTTTTCGGTTAATATTGAACCTGCAGCACTGAATACTCTTTCTGATAGGACACTTGCTGCCGGGCAAGCAAGCTCCTGCAATGCATATTCTGCCAATTCTGGCCAGGTGTCTAATTTGGAGGCCCAGTAATCAAATGGGAATGACGGTTGAGGGAGAACATCGATAAGGGATGAAAAATAGTTAGTAACCATACTGGACAAATGTTGTCTCCTGTCACTTTCAATTGATGCAGCAGTACCTGTCCTGTCTGCGGTCATAGCAAAATCACTCCACAACCTGGTCAGAAAACCCCTCTGTCCAACGCCACTTCTGATGTGTGCACCCCTAACACTCCTAGTCTGCTGCCCCCTGGAGCTCGTGTGAGAACGATCACGTGCGCTGTGTGCTGGGAATGCCTGAAGCAAACGGTCAACAAGAGTTGATTGTTTGGTTGCTAATATTAGTTCCAAGTTCTCATGTGGCATAATATTTTGCAATTTGCCTTTATAGCGTGGATCAAGGAGGCAGGCCAACCAGTAATCGTCATCGTTCATCATTTTCGTAATGCGTGTGTCCCTTTTTAGGATACGTAAGGCATAATCCGCCATGTGGGCCAAAGTTCCAGTTGTCAAATCTCCGGTTGTGATTGGTTGAGGGGCAGTTGCAGGCAAATCTACGTCACTTGTGTCCCTCAAAAAACCAGAACCCGGCCGTGACACGCAACCAATTTCCTGTGCCCCCGGGAAAGGTTCGGCATTAAAAATATACTCATCCCCATCATCCTCCTCGTCCTCCACCTCCTCTTCGCCCGCTACCTCGTCCTGTACACTGCCCTGACCAGACAATGGCTGACTGTCATCAAGGCTTTCCTCTTCCTCTGGTGCAGACGCCTGCTCCTTTATGTGCGTCAAACTTTGCATCAGCAGACGCATTAGGGGGATGCTCATGCTTATTACGGCGTTGTCTGCACTAACCAGCCGTGTGCATTCCTCAAAACACTGAAGGACTTGACACATGTCTTGTATCTTAGACCACTGCACACCTGACAACTCCATGTCTGCCATAGTACTGCCTGCCCGTGTATCCTCCCACAAATAAATAACAGCACGCCTCTGTTCGCACAGTCTCTGAAGCATGTGCAGTGTTGAGTTCCACCTTGTTGCAACGTCTATGATTAGGCGATGCTGGGGAAGGTTCAAAGACCGCTGATAGGTCTGCATACGGCTGGCGTGTACAGGCGAACGTCGGATATGTGAGCAAAGTGCACGCACTTTGAGGAGCAGGTCGGAGAACCCAGGATAAGTTTTCAATAAGCACTGCACCACCAGGTTTAAGGTGTGAGCCAGGCAAGGAATGTGTTTCAGTTGGGAAAGGGAGATGGCAGCCATGAAATTCCTTCCGTTATCACTCACTACCTTGCCTGCCTCAAGATCTACTGTGCCCAGCCACGACTGCGTTTCTTGTTGCAAGAACTCGGATAGAACTTCCGCGGTGTGTCTGTTGTCGCCCAAACACTTCATAGCCAATACAGCCTGCTGACGCTTGGCAGTAGCTGGCCCATAATGGGACAACTGGTGTGCAACAGTGTCATCTGCCGATGGAGTGGTTGGCAGACTGCGTTCTGTGGAAGAGCTGTAGCTTCTGCAGGAGGACGAGGAGGAGGAGGAGGAGGGGGTGCGAACGCCTACAGCCAACTGTTTCCTAGACCGTGGGCTAGGCACAACTGTCCCTAAATTGATGTCGCCTGTGGACCCTGCATCCACCACATTCACCCAGTGTGCCGTGATGGACACATAACGTCCCTGGCCATGCCTACTGGTCCATGCATCTGTAGTCAGGTGCACCTTTGTACTCACAGATTGCCTGAGTGCATGGACGATGCGCTGTTTAACATGCTGGTGCAGGGCTGGGATGGCTTTTCTGGAAAAAAAGTGTCGACTGGGTAGCTCGTATCGTGGTTCAGCGTACTCCATCAGGGCTTTGAAAGCTTCGCTTTCAACTAACCGGTAGGGCATCATCTCTAACGAGATTAGTCTAGCTATGTGGGCGTTAAAACCCTGTGTACGCGGATGCGAGGATAAGTACTTCCTTTTTCTAACCAGAGTCTCATGTAGGGTGAGCTGGACTGGAGAGCTGGAGATCGTGGAACTTTCGGGTGTGCCGGTGTACATGGCAGACTGAGAGACGGTTGGAGACGGTATTGTTTCCGCCGGTGCCCTAGATGCAATATTTCCTCCTACAAAACTGGTGGTTCCCTGACCCTGACTGCTTTTGGCTGGCAAAGAAACCTGCACAGATACTGCCGGTGGTGCGGAAAATGGTGGCCTTACAGTGACGGAAGGGATGTTGCGTTGCTGACTAGCTTCATTGGCCGAGGGTGCTACAACCTTAAGGGACGTTTGGTAGTTAGTCCAGGCTTGAAAATGCATGGTGGTTAAGTGTCTATGCATGCAACTAGTATTTAGACTTTTCAGATTCTGACCTCTGCTTAAGCTAGTTGAACATTTTTGACAGATGACTTTGCGCTGATCAGTTGGATGTTGTTTAAAAAAATGCCAGACTGCACTCTTCCTAGACTCGGATCCCTTTTCAGGGATTGCAGACTGAGCTTTAACCGGATGGCCACGCTGTCCTCCAACAGGTTTTGGCTTTGACACGCGTTTTGGGCCAGATACGGGCCCGGCAGATGGAACCTGTTGCGATGTTGATGCCTGCTGCGGCCCCTCCTCCACCTCCGCTTCTGAACTACTGCCGCCTGCACCCTGTTCCCCCAATGGCTGCCAATCGGGGTCAATAACTGGGTCATCTATTACCTCCTCTTCGAGCTCGTGTGCAACTTCGTCTGTGTCACTGTGTCGGTCGGTGGTATAGCATTCGTGGCGGGGCAACATAGTCTCATCAGGGTCTGATTGTGGATCTGTACCCTGAGAGGGCAATGTGGTGGTCTGAGTCAAAGGAGCAGCATAGTACTCTGGCTGTGGCTGTGCATCAGTGCACTCCATGTCAGAATATACTTGTAATGGGCATGGCCTGTTAAATGTTTCACTTTCTAAGCCAGGGACGGTATGTGTAAAGAGCTCCATGGAGTGACCCGTTGTGTCGCCTGCTGCATCCTTCTCTCTTGTTGTAGTTTTTGCTGAGGAGGACAAGGAAGCGACTTGTCCCTGACCGTGAACATCCACAAGCGACGCGCTGCTTTTACATTTACCAGTTTCGGAAGAGGAGGCAAAAGAGCTAGAGGCTGAGTCTGCAATGTAAGCCAAAACTTGCTGTTGCTGCTCCGCCTTTAAAAGCGGTTTTCCTACTCCCAGAAAAGAGAGCGTTCGAGGCCTTGTGTAGCCTGACGACGAAACTGGCTCCACAGCTCCAGACTTAGGTGGAATATTTTTATCCCCACGACCACCTGATGCTCCACTACCACTACCATCATTACCAGCTGACAATGAACGCCCACGACGACCTCTTGCACCAGACTTCCTCATTGTTTTAAAATCTTAACCAAAGTAACTTTATTTGTTGCTGTCAAACAACTTACACGGTGAGCTATAACTTCAGTATGATTTCAATATCCCTTAACAGGTTGGTGAGACCACAAGGAAAATCAGGCACAATGTTACACACTGTTTTCTGTGGCACAAAATCACAGAGATGACACACACGCAGGACTGTCACTCAAGCACTAATGTCAATATTAATCTCCCACCTAATTTATTTATTTTTTTTTCTCAGGGAGACTTTAGAAACCAAATAATATTAAAAAAACCAAAAAAATAAATAGGCTTTCTATGGCCCACTGAATGAGAGGGAGAGAGGTGGCACACCCAGGAGTCAAGACTGGCACACAAGCTGAAAGGGCAATATTACTCTCCCACTGTTTTTTTATGTATTTTTTGTTTTTTAAGGGAGACTTTAGAAACCCAATAATATTTAAAAAAATAAATAAATAGGCTTTCTATGGCCCACTGAATGAGAGGGAGAGAGGTGGCACACCCAGGAGTCAAGACTGGCACACAAGCTGAAAGGGCAATATTACTCTCCCACTGTTTTTTTATGTATTTTTTGTTTTTTAAGGGAGACTTTAGAAACCCAATAATATTTAAAAAAAAAATAAATAGGCTTTCTATGGCCCACTGAATGAGAGGGAGAGAGGTGGCACACCCAGGAGTCAAGACTGGCACACAAGCTGAAAGGGCAATATTACTCTCCCACTGTTTTTTTATGTTTTTTTTTTTTTTTCAGGGAGACTTTAGAAACCAAATAATATTAAAAAAACCAAAAAAAAAAAAAAAGCCTTTCTATGGCCCACTGAATGAGAGAGAGAGGTGGCACACCCAGGAGTCAAGACTGGCACACAAGCTGAAAGGGCAATATTACTCTCCCACTGTTTTTTTATGTTTTTTTTTTTTTTCAGGGAGACTTTAGAAACCAAATAATATTAAAAAAACCAAAAAAAAAAAAATAGCCTTTCTATGGCCCACTGAATGAGAGAGAGAGGTGGCACACCCAGGAGTCAAGACTGGCACACAAGCTGAAAGGGCAATATTACTCTCCCACTGTTTTTTTATGTATTTTTTGTTTTTTAAGGGAGACTTTAGAAACCCAATAATATTTAAAAAAATAAATAAATAGGCTTTCTATGGCCCACTGAATGAGAGGGAGAGAGGTGGCACACCCAGGAGTCAAGACTGGCACACAAGCTGAAAGGGCAATATTACTCTCCCACTGTTTTTTTAGGTTTTTTTTTTTTTTTCAGGGAGACTTTAGAAACCAAATAATATTAAAAAAAAAAAAAAAAAAAAATAGCCTTTCTATGGCCCACTGAATGAGAGAGAGAGGTGGCACACCCAGGAGTCAAGACTGGCACACAAGCTGAAAGGGCAATATTACTCTCCCACTGTTTTTTTATGTATTTTTTGTTTTTTAAGGGAGACTTTAGAAACCCAATAATATTTTTTTAAAAAAATAAATAGCCTTTCTATGGCCCACTGAATGAGAGGGAGAGAGGTGGCACACCCAGGAGTCAAGACTGGCACACAAGCTGAAAGGGCAATATTACTCTCCCACTGTTTTTTTATGTTTTTTTTGTTTTTTAAGGGAGACTTTAGAAACCCAATAATATTTAAAAAAAAAATAAATAGGCTTTCTATGGCTCACTGAATGAGAGGGAGAGAGGTGGCACACCCAGGAGTCAAGACTGGCACACAAGCTGAAAGGGCAATATTACTCTCCCACTGTTTTTTTATGTATTTTTTGTTTTTTAAGGGAGACTTTAGAAACCCAATAATATTTTTTTTTAAAAATAAATAGGCTTTCTATGGCCCACTGAATGAGAGGGAGAGAGGTGGCACACCCAGGAGTCAAGACTGGCACACAAGCTGAAAGGGCAATATTACTCTCCCACTGTTTTTTTAGGTTTTTTTTTTTTTTTCAGGGAGACTTTTGGAAACCAAATAATATTAAAAAAAAAAATAGCCTTTCTATGGCCCACTGAATGAGAGATAGCACACACAGCAGTGGCACACAAGCCCTGACTGAGGCCAATATTTTTCTCCCACTGATTGATGTAGTGTTTTTGTGTTGAGGTAGATTTTAGAACACAAATCAAGGAAAAAAAAAAAAAATGCTTTCTATGGCCCACTGAATGAGAGAGAGGTGGCACACCCAGGAGTCAAGACTGGCACACAAGCTGAAAGGGCAATATTACTCTCCCACTGTTTTTTTATGTATTTTTTGTTTTTTAAGGGAGACTTTAGAAACCCAATAATATTTAAAAAAAAATAAATAGGCTTTCTATGGCCCACTGAATGAGAGGGAGAGAGGTGGCACACCCAGGAGTCAAGACTGGCACACAAGCTGAAAGGGCAATATTACTCTCCCACTGTTTTTTTATGTATTTTTTGTTTTTTAAGGGAGACTTTAGAAACCCAATAATATTTAAAAAAATAAATAAATAGGCTTTCTATGGCCCACTGAATGAGAGGGAGAGAGGTGGCACACCCAGGAGTCAAGACTGGCACACAAGCTGACAGGGCAATATTACTCTCCCACTGTTTTTTTAGGTTTTGTTTTTTTTTTCAGGGAGACTTTAGAAACCAAATAATATTAAAAAAAAAAAAAAATAGCCTTTCTATGGCCCACTGAATGAGAGATAGCACACACAGCAGTGGCACACAAGCCCTGACTGAGGCCAATATTTTTCTCCCACTGATTGATGTAGTGTTTTTGTGTTGAGGTAGAATTTAGAACACAAATCACGGAAAAAATAAATAGGCTTTCTATGGCCCACTCAGTGAGAGATGGCACACACAGGGATGGCACTGTAGCAGAAATGCCAATCTTAATCTCCCACAAAAAAAACAAAAAAAAAACAGGGACTGTCCTACAATTACTATCTCCCTGCAGTAATCTAAGCCAGGTATGGCAGGCAGCAATAGGAGTGGACTGATGCACAAATTAAATAAAAAGTGTGGACAAACAAAAAAGATAGCTGTGCAGAAAGGAACAAGAGGATATGTGCTTTGAAAAAAGCAGTTGGTTTCCACAGTGGCGTACACACAGCAATACAGCTATCACGGAGCCTTCTAGGGCAGCCCAATGAGCTACAGCGCTGAGGGAAAAAAAAAAAAAAATAGCTTCCACAGTCCCTGCACACCGAAGGTGGTGTTGGACAGTGGAAATCGCTGCAGCACAAGCGGTTTGGTGGTTAGTGGACCCTGCCTAACGCTCTCCCTGCTTCTGACGAAGCGGCAGCAACCTGTCCCTAAGCTCAGATCAGCAGCAGTAAGATGGCGGTCGGCGGGAACGCCCCTTTATAGCCCCTGTGACGCCGCAGACAGCAAGCCAATCACTGCAATGCCCTTCTCTAAGATGGTGGGGACCAGGATCTATGTCATCACGCTGCCCACACTCTGCGTTCACCTTCATTGGCTGAGAAATGGCGCTTTTCGCGTCATTGAAACGCGACTTTGGCGCGAAAGTCACGTACCGCATGGCCGACAAGCACAGGGGTCGGATCGGGTTTCATGAGACGCCGACTTAGCCAAAAGTCGGCGACTTTTGAAAATGATCGACCCGTTTCGCTCAACCCTACTCACGGGACCTTGTTATTAAGTGGCCTGTTAGTACCCTCCTGACTGCCTTGTTATTTTGAGCAGTGATTTGTATAGTGCGCACTTTTGTATTACACTTATTTTATATGCTATCAGGTCTAGTTGGCAATTATGTTTAATGATGCTAGAGGACGTGTATTAGCTGTGTAAGGTGCACTTCTTTATCAGCATTTATCTGTTATTGTGCTGGACCCATCATTTTTTGTTTTTAAATGTTTTTAAACGCTTTTGTGCATGTTGTTCCTTGAATAAAGATTTTTGTAATTTTCAACTATATTGTGGTGATCCCTATTTTTATGCATACGCTTGTCTTTGTCTATGGTTACGGTAATTTGTATGCATATGGTGATCCCCTTTTCTGGATGGTGCCCGCTCATCAAAGTGTTTAAATATAAAGTTTTTTGACCGGTTTCTCTAGCTGGTTTTCTCGAGTGGTGGCACATCTTATTATATATATATATTGATTGTTGTAGTTACCAATTTATTGGCTGTAAATTATGGATTTAAGTGTGAGGGAAGCGGCTTGGCGCAATCAAGAGGTTGATATCTTTGGCCAGGTTGTGTTGGGAGGTGAGGCAGATGTAGTAAGAGATGAAGGGTTTGATAGCATAACATCAGAAATCATACGTTTACATAAGACTAACAAAAACGTGGTGGAATGTCAAAACACTGGAGAGCTATAAAAAACAGAACATTACACCCAGAGGTCTAAGAGTGCAGATCTTTCCTGCTTGGGAAGTGGATACTGATTTCAGGGGCACCTGGGAAAAAGGCCTACAGAGTTGTTCATTTATTCTCATTGATTTACTTATCGCACATGACTACGACTTATTAGCCAAAATAAAGGATGAGATTAGGAGTAAGGAGGCTAAGTTGGAGGAATTTGATAATAAAGATAAGGTCATTCCCTTTAAGGAGAACCTTAAAGTGATTATTGACAAGTTTGAGAAGGACATAATCAGGGGTAAAAAGGTTAAATTCCAAAGGGATAAAACCGATTATGCAGAAGGGATGGCCTATAGATGGACACACCAGGGGAATAAGAGGATGACTAATGGGAGACGTTTGGCTCAGGATGTGATGGTTGGTGGTGCAACTCAGGAATTAGTCTCTAGTGATTTTTTGTCCACCGACACCAGCGACCGCGAAAGCGGCACAGACGTGGGAGGAGAAAACAATGCAGGCCGAAAGAAACGGAGTGGCAGGAACAGGGATTGGTCACCGAGCTTCAAGAGGGTTACGCGATTCAACAATCGCAAACGCTAGAGGGTGATACCGCACTGGTGGGGGATATGGGTGAGTTGAATATTATAAATTTGTCCTCACACACCCTAACCGCTGCGGAAAGGAAATTGCTCTCCAAGGGCCTGTCCTTTTCCCCTATGAATAGTCTGGATAAATTTGAGTTAACCAAGGACTTGTATTTGTTCTGCAGACAGTTAGTTTTTAGGATGTTCCATCAGAATCCTGCAACATTGGATGGGCTAACGGATACGGATCGACAACTAATACGAGATCTCACAGACCTACTAGAAGAAAACAAAAACTACCAATGTAGGCGTAAGTTCAATGGAAGGCTGCCCTCACAGGCAACCCCATCTTTCTCCCTGTTCCCCGCTATACAAATTTTCTTCGAAAAAGCCAGCAGAGATATCCAGGAACTGAGACTGGACAGACTGGGTTACAATAATTTATCAGGAGAGGAAAAACAGGCGCTTAAGAGACTGAAATCGAATGATGCCTTTGAGATCAAGGAGGCTGATAACGGGGGTAACATAGTGCTGTGGCCAAAGGATATTTATTGTAGGGAGGCAAGGAGACAACTGGATAATCCACGGCACTATGTTACACTCCCCTCTGATCCAACCTCAGTCTTTAAGTCCAGTTTGGATGGCCTGTTGAATTGTGCTTATGATCAGGGAATCATTAATAAAAAGGAACTTGATTTCCTGATGGTGGGATACCCGGTGGTTCCAACGTTTTATATGTTACCCAAAATACATAAATCCTTGTTGGAGCCGCCGGGTAGGCCCATCATGTCGGGGATTGGGGGACTCTACGAAAAGTCATGTATTTATCTGGACTTTTTTTTGCAGCCCATTGTGCTCAAACTGGACTCCTATGTACGGGACTCATCATTCCTCATACAGCAGTTGGACCCCCTGATTATTCCTGATGACACCATCTTGGCCACCCTTGATGTGGAGGCGTTATACACCAATATCAATCATGACCTAGGTATTGCAGCTGTGGGTTATTTTTTGGACAAGTTTACAACGGGGAACAGAGGCCATGACTCGTTTGTTTTGGACCTTCTCAGAATTATTTTGGAGAAGAACTATTTTGTGTTTGATAGGGTCTATTACAAGCAAGTCTCTGGCACAGCTATGCGGGCGAGGTGTGCGCCCCCGTATGCAAACCTTTTTATGGGGTGGTGGGAGGAGACTCAGGTGTATAAGAATCATGATTATCGGGAGCACGTCCTGAAATGGTACCGCTTTATTGATGACATTATTGTCTTATGGACAGGCACAGCAGAAGCCTTGGAAGACTTTGTCGAGGAACTGAACACCAATCAATGTGGTATCCGGTTGACATCGTGCTGCTCCAGCAGGACGGTTGATTTTCTTGATCTGAGGATTATGCTTAAGGATCATCGGATTACCACGACTCTCTTCCGCAAGGAGACGGCTACCAATAACTTATTACATTACGCCAGTTTCCACCCAAACCACCTACGAAACAGCATCCCCAAGGGCCAGTTCCTACGTGTTAGGAGAAACTGTAGTACCATGGCGAGTTTTCAGGAACAATCAAAACTGCTGACTAGACGCTTCCGTGAATGGGGGTATCCACAGAGGGTGGTCTCGAGAGCATTCGAGTTCTCCCGGCAAAAACCCAGGGAGGAGGTCCTTAGGACACGGCAGCATAATAATATGAACCAACTCAGTTTGATCACAAGGTTCAATAATCAATGGAAGGATGTATACCATATAATGGAGTCCAATTGGGGGATTCCTCTCAGTGATGTGAGATTGAAGAACATTATTCCGAACAGACCAAGAATGGTGGCAAGGAGAGCACGTAATCTGAAGGATTGCCTGACCAGGAGCCACTACAAGCGACCAACAACTAGGACATGTGCAGGTACAACCATTATTGGATCCTACCCGTGTGGTAGCTGTTCGATTTGCCCCTATATGTTGGCCGAGGTGGGGACCCACATTCCGTCTGTACCCTTCCGGGTTAAATCTAAATCGTACTTTAACTGCCGTACGAGGAACTTGGTGTATGCCCTGATTTGTGGTTGTCAAAAAATCTATGTGGGGCAAACCACACAAGAGCTGCGCCGCAGGGTACAGCAGCATATTTCCAACATTACTACGGCTAGGGGGGATAGGGATAAAGGGAAACAAATCACCTCGATAGCATCCCATTTTTTAGATCATCACAATGGTAGCCATAGGACTCTTCATATTATGGGACTTGAGGGGGTGACCTCCAGCATTAGGGGTGGTAGACTGACAGATGAATTGCTGAGGAAGGAATCCCGTTTAATTTTTGAACTAAGGAGCCTGACACCGATCGGGCTGAACGAGGAGCTATTGTACACGGCCTTCTACAAAAAGATCTAGGTCTTATGACCTTTGGCTAGTGTTGAGCATTCCGATACCGCAAGTATCGGGTATCGGCCGATACTTGCGGGTATCGGAATTCCGATACCGAGATCCGATACTTTTGTGGTATCGGGTATCGGTATCGAAACAACATTGATGTGTAAAATTAAGAATTAAAATAAAAAATATTGCTATACTCACCTCTCCGACGCAGCCTGGACCTCACCGAGGGAACCGGCAGCGTTCTTTGCTTAAAATGCGCGCTTTTACTTCCTTCCGTGACGTCACGGCTTGTGATTGGTCGCGTGCCGCCCATGTGGCCGCGACGCGACCAATCACAGCAAGCCGTGACGTAATTTTCAGGTCCTCAATGCCTAATTCTAGGCATTCAGGAATTTAAAATTACGTTCCGGCTTGTGATTGGTCGCGTCGCCCATGTGACCGCGATGCGACCAATCACAAGCCGTGACGTCACGGGAGGCAGGAGACGTGCGCATTTTTAAAATTACGTCACGGCTTGTGATTGGTTGCGTGCCGCCCATGTGACCGCGACGCGACCAATCACAGCAAGCCCTGACGTAATTTCAGGTCCTCAATGCAGAAATAGGCATCAGGACCTGAAATTACGTCACGGCTTGCTGTGATTGGTCGCGTCGCGGTCACATGGGCGGCACGCAACCAATCACAAGCCGTGACGTAATTTTAAAAATGTGCGCGTCTCCTGCCTCCCGTGACGTCACGGCTTGTGATTGGTCGCGTCGCCCATGTGACCGCGACGCGACCAATCACAAGCTGGAATGTAATTTTAAATTCCTGAATGCCTAGAATTAGGCATTGAGGACCTGAAAATTACGTCACGGCTTGCTGTGATTGGTCGCGTCGCGGCCACATGGGCGGCACGCGACCAATCAGTAGCCGTGACGTCAAGGAAGGAAGTAAAAGCGCGCATTTTAAGCAAAGAACGCTGCCGGTTCCCTCGGTGAGGTCCAGGCTGCGTCGGAGAGGTGAGTATAGCAATATTTTTTATTTTAATTCTTTATTTTACACATTAATATGGTTCCCAGGGCCTGAAGGAGAGTTTCCTCTCCTTCAGACCCTGGGAACCATCAGGAATACCATCCGATACTTGAGTCCCATTGACTTGTATTGGTATCGGGTATCGGTATCGGATTAGATCCGATACTTTGCCGGTATCGGCCGATACTTTCCGATACCGATACTTTCAAGTATCGGACGGTATCGCTCAACACTACCTTTGGCCTTTTTGTGGTTTTCTATGTACTGTGGCCGTTTTTGGTTGGGAGTGTTCTTACATGATTTATTTATCCTTGGTTTGATTTTAGGTGATGGAGATGGTCCTACTGGTTTTCGGTGGACTGATTGGACTAGATGGATCTTTGGTCCAGCTGTGAACTGATATCTTTTGGAGGAGAAAAAACTCTGAGGATGGAGGAGAATCATGGAGAAATAGGAGTCTCTAACACCTTGATTCGGGAATACACCTTAGTGTTGTTTAAACTGCTCGAACACTTATCTTCTGCCCGCCCTTATTCATTAATCTGTATCCTACTAACTTTTCTTCTGCAGGATGAGGAAAGCCCTTGTTGGTTAAGAGATAACTTTACTTTATTCCCCTGTTTCCACCAGCACGTACCTGTATGTGTGGATGCTTGCACCCTGGCCAGGGTCGTTTGACTGACCGTATGTATGCGTTACCCTGCTCCTGCATCACATACCCTTTCTACCATCTCTGTGTCCAGGATTGGGCAAGAGTCCGAATATGGATTGGCGATTAATTGCCTTTATGTTAGAGTGCCGTATTTGTGGTGCCGGATTATTATGTACCTGAGAGATTTTTTACTGATTTCCAGGGGCGCCATAAATGTGGCTACTAAGGGTGGCTCCCTCGGTTAAAGGAGTTATCGCACATTTGTGGAGCGCAGGCATATAGGTCCTGGTTCAGCTCGTAGAGACATGTACAGTATATATCCTTTAGCCTTATTACGCTGCAGGAATGAGGACGATGGTTCCTCCCTTGTGGGTGCATGCGCAGGATGGGGTGACAAGGGCTATGAAAAGAAAAGAGAAAAAAAATCCCAATTTGTGAGTTGGGGGTAATTGCCTATACGTTGGAGTGCCCGATTGGCACTGTTAGACTCTTGTTTTACTAATACTCTTTTATTTGTGCAGTGCTGGCGGTTACTATAGTGATCGGACCAGGGGCCTCTCTTCTCTGCTCTGCGCATGTCCAGACACCTGTAAACTACCCCCTGGGACTTTTCCTTTCCTAGCGCTTGCGCAGTGAGTTTAATATAACGCTGAGCCGGAACACCGGCGCCGCCATGTCCCTACACAGCCGGATTGGCGCTTTAGATATGATCTGTGACTTTAAATACCGAGAAACAACATGAGTAGCAACATATTGACCTTGAGAAAGACGCCGTGAGCGTCGATACGCATGGGTCTTGGCACCTACACAGCTCCACTGACCTGATATGCCTGACAATATGGGACTTTTCTTATAGGTGTTCGCACTGGACTGGGTAAGAGGCACTTTAGGTTTGTTGAGGAGGGTTATTTTGTGGTTACCACGTGGTACTGCTGTGCCCTTCCATATAACCCCATTTAGAGAGTGTATGCTCACGGGACCTTGTTATTAAGTGGCCTGTTAATACCCTCCTGACTGCCTTGTTATTTTGAGCAGTGATTTGTATAGTGCGCACTTTTGTATTACACTTATTTTATATGCTATCAGGTCTAGTTGGCAATTATGTTTAATGATGCTAGAGGACGTGTATTAGCTGTGTAAGGTGCACTTCTTTATCAGCATTTATCTGTTATTGTGCTGGACCCATCATTTTTTGTTTTTAAATGTTTTTAAACGCTTTTGTGCATGTTGTTCCTTGAATAAAGATTTTTGTAATTTTCAACTATATTGTGGTGATCCCTATTTTTATGCATACGCTTGTCTTTGTCTATGGTTACGGTAATTTGTATGCATATGGTGATCCCCTTTTCTGGATGGTGTCCGCTCATCAAAGTGTTTAAATACAGGGGCTATAAAGGGGCGTTCCCCCCGACCGCCATCTTACTACTGCTGATCTGAGCATAGGGAGAGGATGCTGCCGCTTCGTCAGAAGCAGGGATAGCGTTAGGCAGGGTAAATTGACCCCAAAACCGCTTGTGCTGTAGCGATTTCCACTGTCCAACACCACCTTTTCTTTGCAGGGACAGTGGAGGCTAGATTTCTCTTCATCAGCTCTGTAGGTTATAAGGCTCCCTGATAGCTGCGTTGCTGTGTGTACGCCGCTGTGCAAACCAACTGCTTTTTTCAAAGCACAAATCCTGTTGCTCCTTCCTTTCTGCACAGCTATCTTGTTTGTTTGTCCACACTTTTGACTTTTGTGTGCAGCAGTCCTTTTTATTGCTGCCTGCCACACTTTTCTGAGATTACTGTAGGGAGATAGTAATTGTATTACAGTCCCTTTTTTCTTTTTTTTGGTATATCTCTTCAAGCCACTTTCTGACACAGAAAATATACTGTAATACAGTGGCCCAGATTTATTCACTAGTCTCCCTGAAAAAAAAATAAAAGTGGGAGATTAAGATTGGCAAATCTGCATTAGTGCTAGTCCTGTGTGTGGCATCTGTCTTTGTTTTTCTGCCACAGAAAACCTACTGTGTAACAGTGGGCCTGATTTCTTCACAATTCTCCCAGAAAAAAAAATAAAAGTGGGAGATTAAGATTGGCAAATCTGCATTAGTGCCAGTCCTGTGTGTGGCATCTGTCTTTGTTTTTTCTGCCACAGAAAACCTACTGTGTAACAGTGGGCCTGATTTCTTCACAATTCTCCCAGAAAAAAAAATAAAAGTGGGAGATTAAGATTGGCAAATCTGCATTAGTGCCAGTCCTGTGTGTGGCATCTGTCTTTGTTTTTTCTGCCACAGAAAACCTACTGTGTAGCAGTGGGCCTCATTTCTTCACAATTCTCCCAGAAAAAAAAATAAAAGTGGGAGATTAAGATTGGCAAATCTGCATTAGTGCCAGTCCTGTGTGTGGCATCTGTCTTTGTTTTTCTGCCACAGAAAACCTACTGTGTGACAGTGGGCCTGATTTCTTCCCAATTCTCCCAGAAAAAAAATAATAAAAGTGGGAGATTAAGATTGGCGAATCTGCATTAGTGCCAGTCCTGTGTGTGGCTTTTTTTTTTTTCTGCCACAGAAAACTTAATGTGTAGCAGTGGGCCTGATTTCTTCACAATTCTCCCAGAAAAAAAAATAAAAGTGGGAGATTAAGATTGGCAAATCTGCATTAGTGCCAGTCCTGTGTGTGGCATCTTTTTTTTTTCTGCCACAGAAAACCTACTGTGTAGCAGTGGGCCTGATTTCTTCACAATTCTCCCAGAAAAAAAAATAAAAGTGGGAGATTAAGATTGGCAAATCTGCATTAGTGCCAGTCCTGTGTGTGGCATCTTTTCTTTTTTTTCTGCCACAGAAAACCTACTGTGTAGCAGTGGGCCTGATTTCTTCACAATTCTCCCAGAAAAAAAATAAAAGTGGGAGATTAAGATTGGCAAATCTGCATTAGTGCCAGTCCTGTGTGTGGCATCTGTCTTTGTTTTTCTGCCACAGAAAACCTACTGTGTGACAGTGGGCCTGATTTCTTCCCAATTCTCCCAGAAAAAAATAATAAAAGTGGGAGATTAAGATTGGCGAATCTGCATTAGTGCCAGTCCTGTGTGTGGCATCTGTCTTTGTTTTTCTGCCACAGAAAACCTACTGTGTGACAGTGGGCCTGATTTCTTCCCAATTCTCCCAGAAAAAAATAATAAAAGTGGGAGATTAAGATTGGCGAATCTGCATTAGTGCCAGTCCTGTGTGTGGCTTTTTTTTTTTTCTGCCACAGAAAACTTAATGTGTAGCAGTGGGCCTGATTTCTTCACAATTCTCCCAGAAAAAAAAATAAAAGTGGGAGATTAAGATTGGCAAATCTGCATTAGTGCCAGTCCTGTGTGTGGCATCTTTTTTTTTTTCTGCCACAGAAAACCTACTGTGTAGCAGTGGGCCTGATTTCTTCACAATTCTCCCAGAAAAAAAAATAAAAGTGGGAGATTAAGATTGGCAAATCTGCATTAGTGCCAGTCCTGTGTGTGGCATCTTTTCTTTTTTTTTCTGCCACAGAAAACCTACTGTGTAGCAGTGGGCCTGATTTCTTCACAATTCTCCCAGAAAAAAAATAAAAGTGGGAGATTAAGATTGGCAAATCTGCATTAGTGCCAGTCCTGTGTGTGGCATCTGTCTTTGTTTTTCTGCCACAGAAAACCTACTGTGTAACAGTGGGCCTGATTTCTTCACAATTCTCCCAGAAAAAAAAATAAAAGTGGGAGATTAAGATTGGCAAATCTGCATTAGTGCCAGTCCTGTGTGTGGCATCTGTCTTTGTTTTTCTGCCACAGAAAACCTACTGTATAACAGTGGGCCAGATTAAATCACTTGTCTCACATATCCCCCCAAAAAATTAAAATAAAGGGAGAATAATCTTGCCAAACCTGTGCATCTGTGCGAGTGCTGTCTGTGGTATCTGTCAGTCATTTTGTGCCACAGGAACTAGACTGTGATATAGTGGGCCTGATTCAATCCCTTGTCTCCCATATCAAAAAAAGAGGGACATTTCTATTGCCAGTGTGTGCATCTGCGTCACTCCTGTTACTGCCATGTCTGCCAGCCTCTTTCTGCCAATCAAACTGTGTTGTTGTGTAATACAGTGGCCCTGATTTTTCACTGCATTCTCCCACACATAAAGAGGGACATTTCTATTGCCAGTGTTTATATCTGCGTCACTCCTGTTGGTGCCATATCTGCCAGCCTCTTTCTGCTAATCAAACTGTGTTGTTGTGTAATACAGTGGCCCTGATTTTTCACTGCATTCTCCCACACATAAAGAGGGACATTTCTATTGCCAGTGTTTTTATCTGCGTCACTCCTGTTAGTGCCATATCTGCCAGCCTCTTTCTGCTAATCAAACTATGTTGTTGTGTAATACAGTGGGCCTGATTTTTCCCTGGATTCTCCCACACATGAAGAGGGACATTTCTATTGCCAGTGTGTGCATCTGCGTCACTCCTGTTAGTGCCATATCTGTCAGCCTCTTTCTGCCAATCAAACTGTCTACTGTAATATAGTGGGCCTGATTTTTCACGGCATTCTCCCACACACAAAGAGGGACATTTCTATTGCCAGTGTTTTTATCTGCGTCAGTCCTGTGAGTGCCATATCTGCCAGCCTCTTTCTGCCAATCAAACTGTGTTGTTGTGTAACACAGTGGCCCTGATTTTTCACTGCATTCTCCCACACATAAAGAGGGACATTTCTATTGCCAGTGTTTTTATCTGTGTCACTCCTGTTAGTGCCATATCTGCCAGCCTCTTTCTGCTAATCAAACTGTGCTGTTGTGTAATACAGTGGGCCTGATTTTTCCCTGGATTCTCCCACACATAAAAAGGGACATTTCTATTGCCGGTGTGTGCATCTGCGTCACTCCTGTTAGTGCCATATCTGCCAGCCTCTTTCTGCTAATCAAACTGTGTTGTTGTGTAATACAGTGGGCCTGATTTTTCCCTGGATTCTCCCACACATAAAGAGGGACATTTCTATTGCCAGTGTGTGCATCTGCGTCACTCCTGTTAGTGCCATATCTGCCAGTCTCTTTCTGCCAATCAAACTGTCTACTGTAATATAGTGGGCCTGATTTTTCACTGCATTCTCCCACACACAAAGAGGGACATTTCTATTGCCAGTGTTTTTATCTGCGTCACTCCTGTTAGTGCCATATCTGCCAGCCTCTTTCTGCTAATCAAACTGTGTTGTTGTGTAATACAGTGGGCCTGATTTTTCCCTGGATTCTCCCACACATAAAGAGGGACATTTCTATTGCCAGTGTGTGCATCTGCGTCACTCCTGTTAGTGCCATATCTGCCAGTCTCTTTCTGCCAATCAAACTGTCTACTGTAATATAGTGGGCCTGATTTTTCACTGCATTCTCCCACACACAAAGAGGGACATTTCTATTGCCAGTGTTTTTATCTGCGTCACTCCTGTTAGTGCCATATCTGCCAGCCTCTTTCTGCTAATCAAACTGTGTTGTTGTGTAATACAGTGGGCCTGATTTTTCCCTGGATTCTCCCACACATAAAGAGGGACATTTCTATTGCCAGTGTGTGCATCTGCGTCACTCCTGTTACTGCCATATCTGCCAGCTTCTTTCTGCCAATCAAACTGTCTACTGTAATATAGTGGGCCTGATTTTTCACTGCGTTCTCCCACACACAAAGAAGGACATTTCGTTTTCCAGTGTTTTTATCTGCCTCACTCCTGTTAGTGCCATATCTGCCAGCCTCTTTCTGCCAATCAAACTGTCTAGTGTAATACAGTGGGCCTCATTTTTCACTGCATTCTCCCACACATAAAAAAGGGAGATTTACATTCCCAAGAAGTTCACGCACACCTTGTACCTGGTTTTACAGGACCACATAACGGTTGTTAGTTTGGTAACATTTTTCCAAGAATGAGGAAGTCTAGTGGAAGAGGTCATGGCCGTGGGTGGTCATTGGCAGCTGGTAATGATGGTAGCGGTGGTGGTCGTGGAGCATCAGGTGGTCATGGGAAAAGTAGTATAGCCCCTAAGTCTCGAGTTGTTGAGCCAGCGTCATCGTCTGGCTGCACAAGGCCTCGAAGGCTCCCTTTTCTGGGAGTAGGAAAACCGCTTTTGAAGCCGGAGCAGCAGGAACAAGTATTGGCTTTCATACTGCCTCTGTACAAATCCCTAGTTAGACCGCACATGGAGTACTGTGTCGTTTTGGGCACCGGTGCTCAGGAAGGATATAATGGAACTAGAGAGAGTACAAAGGAGGGCAACAAAATTAATAAAGGGGATGGGAGAACTACAATACCCAGATATATTAGCGAAATTAGGATTATTTAGTCTAGAAAAAAGATGACTGAGGGGGGATCTAATAACCATGTATAAGTATATAAGGGGACAGTACAAATATCTCGCTGAGGATCTGTTTATACCAAGGAAGGTGACGGGCACAAGGGGGCATTCTTTGTGTCTGGAGGAGAGAAGGTTTTTCCACCAACATAGAAGAGGATTCTTTACTGTTAGGGCAGTGAGAATCTGGAATTGCTTGCCTGAGGAGGTGGTGATGGCGAACTCAGTCGAGGGGTTCAAGAGAGGCCTGGATGTATTCCTGGAGCAGAATAATATTGTATCATACAATTATTAGGTTCTGTAGAAGGACGTAGATCTGGGGATTTATTATGATGGAATATAGGCTGAACTGGATGGACAAATGTCTTTTTTCGGCCTTACTAACTATGTTACTATGTTACTATGTTACTATTGCTGACTCTGCCTCTAGCTCTTTCGCCTCCTTCTCGGAAAGTGCCAAATGTCAGAGCAGTGCGTCGTCAGTGGATGCTCCCGGTCAGGAACAAGTCGCTTCCTTGTGTCCTTCACCCAGAACAACAGTGAAGGATGCGTTAGGCGACACAACTGGTTACTCCATGGAGCTCTTTACACATACCGTGCCTGGGTTAGAAAGGGAAATTGTTAACAGGCCATGCCCATTACAAAATCGGACATGGAGTGCACAGATGCACAGCCACAGCCAGATTATTATGCTGTTCCTTTGACTCAGATCAGAACATTGCCCTCGCAGTGTACTGATCCAGAATCTGACCCCGATGAGACTATGGAGCCCTGTCACGAACGCTATAGCACCGGCTTACACGGTGACCCAGAGGAAGGTGCACAGAACATAGAAGAGGAGGTCATAGATGACCCAGTTGTTGACCCCGATTGGCAGCCATTGGGGGAACAGGGTGCAGGCGGCAGTAGCTCTTGTTGTGTATCCGCTTTTTGGGCTCCCCTGGTGGTTGCTGGTGGTACTGGTGACTTGTTTGCACTTTGCTGCTTCTGTTCACCTGCTTCCATCAGTGTTTGGGAGTTTCCTATTTAGCCTTGCTCTCCAGTCATTTCCTTGCCGGTCATCATAGTAACCAGAGCCTTCGGTTGCATGTTCCTGCTACTAGTCTGCTGATCAGCTAAGTGGACCTTGTCCTTTTGTTTTGTACCTTTTGTCCAGTTTGCAGTTTTTGTAATTCTCTGTAGCTGGAAGCTCTTGCGGGCTGAAATTGCCACTCCTGTGTCATGAGTTGACACAGGAGTCTTAAAGTAATTTCAGGATGGTTTTTGAAAGGGTTTTCAGTTGACCGTGAAGTCCTCTTTTGTATCCTTCTGCTATCTAGTAAGTGGACCTCTCTTTGCTAAATCTACTTTCATACTGTGTATGTCTTTTCCTCTTAATTCACCGTTATTACATGTGGGGGGCTGCTATCATCTTTTGGGGTATTTCCCTAGAGGTAAGCCAGGTCTGTTTCTTCCTCTACCAGGCGTAGTTAGTCCTCCGGCTGGCGCGTGGCATATAGGAAGCTGTAGGTATGCTCCCTGGCTACTGTTAGTTGTGTGGTAGATTTAGCTCACGGTCAACTCGAGTTTCCATCACCCGAGAGCTCGTTCGTTACTTATATGTTTCTTACGTTCCCTTGCCATTGGGAACCATGACAAGCTCTTTAGCGGAGGAGGAGCCGCAGCAGGCATCAACCTCGCAACAGGTTTCATGTGGCAGGCCCGTATCTGGCCAAAAACGTGTGGCAAAACCAGTTGTAGGACAGCGTGGCCATCAGGTTAAAGTAGCTCAGTGTGCAATGCCTGAAAAGGTATCCGATAGGAAAAGTGCAGTCTGGAATTTTTTTAACCAAGATCCCAATGATCAGCGCAAAGTCATCTGTAAGAAATGCTCAAGGACCTTCAGCAGAGGTCAGAATGTTAAAAATTTAAATACAAGTTGCATGCATAGACATTTAACCACCATGCACTTGCAAGCCTGGACAAACTACCAAACGTCCCTTAACATTGTAGCACCCTCTCACAATGAAGCTAATCAGCAAGGCGACATCCCTTCCCTCACTGTAAGCCCACCGTTTACCACACCACCTGCCGGTAATGTTGCGATTTCGTCGCAAGGCCAAAGCAGTCAGGGAATCACCAGGTTCGTGGTCGGAAAAACTGTATGTAGGGCACCATCAAGAATACCATCACCAACCCTCTCTCAATCAACCATGTCCACCGGCACCCCCGCTAGTTCCACCGTATGCAGCTCTCCAGTCCAGCTCACCCTACATGAGACTCTCGTTAGGAAAAGGAAGTACTCATCCTCGCATCCGCCTTTCACAGGGTTTGAACGCCCACATTGCTAGACTAATCTCGTTAGAGATGATGCCCTACCGGTTAGTTGAAACCAAAGCTTTCAAAGCCCTGATGGACTACGCTGTACCACGCTACGAGCTACCCAGTCAACACTTCTTTTCGAGAAAAGCCATCCCAGCCCTCCACCAGCATGTAAAAGACTGCATTGTCCATGCGCTCAGGCAATCTGTGAGTAGAAAGGTGCACCTGACAACAGATGCATGGACCAGTAGGCATGGCCAGGGGCGTTACATCTCCATCACAGCACACTGGGTTAATGTGGTGGATGCAGGGTCCACAGGGGACAGTAATATTGGGACAGTTCTGCCTAGCCCACGGTGTAGGAAACAGTTGGCTGTAGGCGTTCGCCCCCCCTCCTCCTCCTCGTCCTCCAGCAGAAGCGAGAGCTCGTCCACAGACCACAGTCGCATGACCACTCCATCCGCAGCTGCCACTGTTGCACACGAGGTGTCCAATTATGGAACAGCTAGTGGCAAGCGTCAGCAGGCTGTATTGGCAATGAAGTGTTTGGGCGACAACAGACACACCGCGGAAGTTCTGTCCGAGTTCTTGCAGCAAGAAACTTGGTCATGGCTGGGCACTGTACATCTTGAGGCAGGCAAGGTAGTGAGTGATAACGGAAGGAATTTTATGGCTGTCATAGCCCTTTCACAACTGAAACACATTCCTTGCCTGGCTCACACCTTAAACACGGTGGTGCAGTGCTTCCTGAAAAGTTATCCGGGGTTACCCGACCTGCTGCTGAAAGTGCGCAGACTTTGCTCTCACATCCGCCGTTCGCCCGTGCACTCCAGCCATATGCAGAACCATCAGCGGTCTTTGAACCTTCCCCAGCATCGCCTAATCATCGACGTTGCAACAAGGTGGAACTCCACACTGCACATGCTTCATAGACTGTGCGAACAGAGGCGTGCTGTTATGTATTTGTGGGAGGATACACATACACGGGCAGGCAGTTGGATGGCAGACATGGAGTTGTCAGCTGTGCAGTGGTCGAAGCTCCAAGACCTGTGTCAAGTCCTTCAGTGTTTTGAGGAATGCACACGGCTGGTTAGTGCAGACAACGCCGTAATAAGCATGAGCATCCCCCTAATGCGTCTGCTGATGCAAAGTTTGACGCACATAAAGGAACAGGCGTCTGCAGCCGAGGACGAGGGAAGCCTTGATGACAGTCAGCCATTGTCTGCTCAGGGAAGTCTACAGGACGAGATGGCGGGCGAAGAGGAGGAGGACGAGGAGGATGATGGGGATGACTATTTTTTGGATGAGGAAGCTTCTCAGGGGGCAATAGAAACTGCTGTCGGTGCAAGGCCGGGTTCAGGGTTTTTGAGGGAGACAAGTGACGTTGATTTGCCAGAAAGTGCTCCTCAACCCAGCATATGCACTGACTTGACAACTGGAACATTGGCCCACATGGCAGATTATAGCCTTGCGTATCCTCAAAAGGGACCCACGCATTATAAAAATGATGACAGATGACGATTACTGGTTGGCCTGCCTCCTTGATCCTCGCTATAAAGGCAAATTGCAAAATATCATACCACATGAGAACCTCAAACAGATATTGGCAACCAAACAAGCTACTCTTGTAGACTGTTTGATTCAGGCATTCCCAGCACACAGCGCCGGTGATGGTTCTCACAAGAGCTGCAGGGGGCAACAGGGCAGAGGTGTTAGAGGTGCACAGATCAGAAGTGGCGTAGGACAGAGGGGTTTTCTGACCAGGTTGTGGAGTGATTTCGCAATGACCGCAGACACGACAGGTACAGCAGCATCCATTCAAAGTGACAGGAGACAACATTTGTCCAGTATGGTTACTAACTATTTTTCCTCCATTACCGATGTTCTCCCTCAACCGTCATTCCCCTTTGATTACTGGGCATTAGGGTTGAGCGACCTTTACTTTTATAGGATCGGGTCGGGTTTCACGAAACCCGACTTTTTCAAAAGTCGGGTCGAGTGAAATCGGCCGATCCTATAAAAAAGTCGGGGTCGGGGTCGGCCGAAACTCGAAACCCAATGCAGTGCATTGGGTTTCCAATGGTTCCCAGGGTCTGAAGGAGCGGAAACTCTCCTTCAGGCCCTGGGATCCATATTTAAGTGTAAAATAAAGAATTAAAATAAAAAATATCGCTATACTTACACTCTGACGGGCCCTGGTACTAACTGGGAACCTTCCTTCCTTAGAATCAGCCTTCCAAGACCTTGCGGTGACGTCGCGGCTTGTGATTGGTCGCGCGGCCCCCATGTGACCGCTCGCGCGACCAATCACAAGCCGCGACGTCACCGTGACGTCACCGAAGGCCCTGGAAGGGCTGATTCTTAGGGAGGAAGGCTGCCGGAACGAAGCCGAGGGTGAGTATATTCCTATTAGGTATATACTCACCCTCGGACACGCCCTGCTTCTTTCCGGCAGCCTTCCTTCCTAAGAATCAGCCCTTCCAGGACCTTCGGTGATGTCACCGAAGGTCCTGGAAGGGCTGATTCTTAGGAAGGAAGGCTGCCGGAACGAAGCCGAGGGTGAGTATATTCCTATTAGGTATATACTCACCCTCGGACACGCCCTGCTTCTTTCCGACAGCCTTCCTTCCTAAGAATCAGCCCTTCCAGGGCCTTCGGTGACGTCACGGTGACGTCGCGGCTTGTGATTGGTCGCGCAAGCGATCACATGGGGGCCGCGCGACCAATCACAAGCCGCGACGTCACCGCGACGTCACTGCAAGGTCCTGGAAGGCTGATTCTAAGGAAGGAAGGTTCCCGGTTAGTACCAGGGCCCGTCAGAGGGTAAGTATGGCGATATTTTTTATTTTAATTCTTTATTTTACACTTAAATCTGAATTCCGATACCAATTCCCGATATCTTAAACATATCGGGAATCGGTATCGGAATTCCGATTCCAGATTCAGAAGATCGCCGACCTCATGGCCGACCCCACACAGGGGTCGGGTCGGGTTTCATGAAACCCGACTTTGCCAAAAGTCGGCGACTTCTGAAAATTGCCGACCCGTTTCGCTCAACCCTACTGGGCATTCAAAATAGACACCTGGCCTGAATTGGCTTAATATGCATTGCATGAGCTTGCTTGCCCAGCAGCTAGTGTGCTATCAGAAAGAGTATTCAGTGCTGCTGGTTCAATACTGACCGAAAAAAGGACTCGTCTGGCTACCCAAAATGTTGATGATCTAACCTTCATTAAAATGAACCACTCATGGATTTCAAATTATTTTGCCCCACCTTTCCCGGCTGACACCTAGCTTTCCTGTAAAAAGGTCTTGCTTTGTGACTGGTGTTAAGGCCCCGTCTCACATAGCGAGATCGCTAGCGAGATCGCTGCTGAGTCACAAGTTTTGTGACGCAACAGCGACCTCCATAGCGATCTCGCTATGTGTGACACGTACCAGCGATCAGGCCCCTGCTGCGAGATCGCTGGTCGTGTCGGAATGGCCTGGACCTTTTTTTGGTCGTTGAGGCCCCGCTGACATCGCTGAATCGGTGTGTGTGACACCGATCCAGCGATGTCTTCACTGGTAACCAGGGTAAACATCGGGTTACTAAGCGCAGGGCCGCGCTTAGTAACCCGATGTTTACCCTGGTTACCAAAAAAAACAAACAGTACATACTCGCCTTTCGGTGTCCAGGTCCCTTGCCGTCTGCTTCCTGCTCTGACTGAGCCGCCGTACAGTGAGAGCAGAGCGCAGCGGTGACGTCACCGCTGCGCTCTCACTGTACGGCCGGATCTCAGTCAGAGCAGGAAGCAGACGGCAAGGGACCTGGACACCGAAAGGCGAGTATGTACTGTTTGTTTTTTTTGGTAACCAGGGTAAACATCGGGTTACTAAGCGCGGCCCTGCGCTTAGTAACCCGATGTTTACCCTGGTTACCCGGGTGCTGCAGGGGGACTTCGGCATCGTTGAAGACAGTTTCAGCGATGCCGAAGTCGTTCCCCTGATCGTTGGTCGCTGGAGAGAGTTGTCTGTGTGACAGCTCCCCAGCGACCACACAGCGACTTACCAACGATCACGGCCAGGTCGTATCGCTGGTCGTGATCGTTGGTAAATCGCTTAGTGAGACGGGGCCTTTACTGACTGTTCCAATCTCTTAATTTGCAGCTGCTGTTTGTCCAGCATACGACATGTTTACACCTCCCTAAATGGCCTAACTCCCCCCACGGGGCCGTGGTCTCGCCACTTGTCGCAAGCACCCGTCAGAGTGCCGTTTGTCTGAAGAGGTGGGTGTGCCCACTTTTGGTCGACAGCACTGGCACTGGGTCCCTCATAGTACATTGAAGTGTCTCTGGCGGTAGTGGCGCGCACCCAACGTCAGACACACCGTTGTAACATGAGGAGCCCTGGGCTTGTACCGCCGGCCAGGAGAGAGTGTCCCCCCCCAAGGTCAAACAGTGCTCTACCACTTGCAAAATTATCTGTGGCTGCTCCACCACTGTTTAGTCTATGCGCTAAAATCCTTCCATGCCTGGCACAGACAATAACAATTTGTTGACATGTATGATGCTAGTTAAAATAGTCAGGGGCCCTGTCCTACATTTACACCAGTAAATACTTTGCGCCAAATTACAATGTCTGAAAGTCAGCATAGGAGCACACCCCTGTACCTAAGTATGCCACCCTTTTTTTTTGGTTTTGTTTTTGTTTGGGATACATTAACATCAATTTAGGTTTTGGGACTCGGAGTACTTACTGTGTCAGACACTCCTTCCAATTGTCCTCTGCTGACCACACCAATGCTGCCTGTGTACCCCTGCCACCTAATGGAAGCTGCATAGAGCCTATTTTATTATTTTAGGCCTAGGAATTCTGTCTGCGGTCCATCCTTCCAATTGTCCTCCGCTGACCACACCAATGCTGCCTGTGTACCCCTGAAACTAATTTAAAAATGCATAGAGCCAACTTTTTAAGTTAACACATACTACCTTTGTCTGTCTGCGGCGCCACTCAATCACGCTGTCCTCCACTGAAAAAGCTGAACTTCAACCTTCAGGCTCTCATTAAGTAGTTGTTTATATAAGACAGCAGTTGCCCTACTGTCATGGTTCCCAATGGCAAGGGAACTTAAACAACAGACTAGCTCTTGGGTGATGGAATCTCGAGCTGACCGTGAGCTAAACCTACCACACAACTAACAGTGGCCGGGTGGCGTACCTACGTTTTATCCCTAGACGCCTAGCGCCAGCCGGAGGACTAACTAACCCTAATAGAGGAAAAGACAGACCTGGCTTACCTCTAGGGAAATTCCCCCAAAAAGGAGACAGAAGCCCCCCACATACAGTGGGGCAAAAAAGTATTTAGTCAGTCAGCAATAGTGCAAGTTCCACCACTTAAAAAGATGAGAGGCGTCTGTAATTTACATCATAGGTAGACCTCAACTATGGGAGACAAACTGAGACAAAAAAATCCAGAAAATCACATTGTCTGTTTTTTTATCATTTTATTTGCATATTATGGTGGAAAATAAGTATTTGGTCAGAAACAAACAATCCAGATTTCTGGCTCTCACAGACCTGTAACTTCTTCTTTAAGAGTCTCCTCTTTCCTCCACTCATTACCTGTAGTAATGGCACCTGTTTAAACTTGTTATCAGTATAAAAAGACACCTGTGCACACCCTCAAACAGTCTGACTCCAAACTCCACTATGGTGAAGACCAAAGAGCTGTCAAAGGACACCAGAAACAAAATTGTAGCCCTGCACCAGGCTGGGAAGACTGAATCTGCAATAGCCAACCAGCTTGGAGTGAAGAAATCAACAGTGGGAGCAATAATTAGAAAATGGAAGACATTCAAGACCACTGATAATCTCCCTCGATCTGGGGCTCCACGCAAAATCCCACCCCGTGGGGTCAGAATGATCACAAGAACGGTGAGCAAAAATCCCAGAACCACGCGGGGGGACCTAGTGAATGAACTGCAGAGAGCTGGGACCAATGTAACAAGGCCTACCATAAGTAACACACTACGCCACCATGGACTCAGATCCTGCAGTGCCAGACGTGTCCCACTGCTTAAGCCAGTACATGTCCGGGCCCATCTGAAGTTTGCTAGAGAGCATTTGGATGATCCAGAGGAGTTTTGGGAGAATGTCCTATGGTCTGATGAAACCAAACTGGAACTGTTTGGTAGAAACACAACTTGTCGTGTTTGGAGGAAAAAGAATACTGAGTTGCATCCATCAAACACCATACCTACTGTAAAGCATGGTGGTGGAAACATCATGCTTTGGGGCTGTTTCTCTGCAAAGGGGCCAGGACGACTGATCCGGGTACATGAAAGAATGAATGGGGCCATGTATCGTGAGATTTTGAGTGCAAACCTCCTTCCATCAGCAAGGGCATTGAAGATGAAACGTGGCTGGGTCTTTCAACATGACAATGATCCAAAGCACACCGCCAGGGCAACGAAGGAGTGGCTTCGTAAGAAGCATTTCAAGGTCCTGGAGTGGCCTAGCCAGTCTCCAGATCTCAACCCTATAGAAAACCTTTGGAGGGAGTTGAAAGTCCGTGTTGCCAAGCGAAAAGCCAAAAACATCACTGCTCTAGAGGAGATCTGCATGGAGGAATGGGCCAACATACCAACAACAGTGTGTGGCAACCTTGTGAAGACTTACAGAAAACGTTTGACCTCTGTCATTGCCAACTAAGGATATTTTACAAAGTATTGAGATGAAATTTTGTTTCTGACCAAATACTTATTTTCCACCATAATATGCAAATAAAATGATAAAAAAACAGACAATGTGATTTTCTGGATTTTTTTTCTCAGTTTGTCTCCCATAGTTGAGGTCTACCTATGATGTAAATTACAGACGCCTCTCATCTTTTTAAGTGGTGGAACTTGCAGTATTGCTGACTGACCAAATACTTTTTTGCCCCACTGTATATTGACGGTGAGTTCAGAGGAAAAGACATACGCAGTATGAAGGTAGGTTCAGCAAAGCGAGGTCCGCTTACTAGATAGCAAGAAGATACAATAGGGAACTTCACGGTCAACTGAAAACCCTATTAAAATACCATCCCGAAATTACTTTAAGACTCATGTGTCAACTCATGACACCGGAGTGGCAATTTCGGCCCACAAGAGCTTCCAGCTACAGAAAAATAACATAACTGTGAACTGGAACAAAAATGCAAAACAAACTTAGGACTAAGAGTCCAACTTAGCTGATAGTAGTCTAGAAGCAGGAACATGCAACAGAAAGGCTCTGGTTACATTGATGGCCGGCACTAGAATAACTGAGCAGCAAGGCTAAATAGGATACACCCATATCCTGATGGAAACAGGTGAACAGAGAAAGTGAAGCACACAAGTCCAGTACCACCAGTGACCACCGGGGGAGCCCAAAAACCAAATTCACAACAGTACCCCCCCCTCAAGGAGGGGGCACCGAACCCTCACAAGAACCACCAGGGCGATCAGGATGAGCCCTATGAAAGGCACGGACCAAATCAGAGGCATGAACATCAGAGGCTGTCACCCAAGAATTATCCTCTTGACCGTAGCCCTTCCACTTGACCAGATACTGAAGTTTCCGTCTGGAAACACGGGAGTCCAAGATCTTCTCCACAACGTACTCCAATTCACCCTCAACCAACACCAGAGCGGGAGGCTCAACGGAAGGCACAACCGGTACCTCATACCTGCGCAATAATGACCGATGGAAGACATTATGGATAGAAAAAGATGCTGGGAGGTCCAATCGAAAGGACACGGGGTTAAGAATCTCCAAAATCTTATACGGGCCGATGAACCGAGGCTTAAACTTAGGAGAAGAAACCCTCATAGGGACAAAACGAGAAGACAACCACACCAAGTCCCCAACACGAAGACGAGGACCAACACGACGACGGCGGTTAGCAAAATGCCGAGTCTTCTCCTGGGACAACTCCAAATTGTCCACCACCTGTCCCCAAATCCGATGCAACCTATCCACCACAGTATCCACTCCAGGACAATCCGAAGACTCCACCTGACCGGAAGAAAAACGAGGATGAAACCCCGAATTGCAAAAGAAAGGAGAAACCAAAGTGGCAGAACTAGCCCGATTATTGAGGGCAAACTCCGCCAACGGCAAAAAGGCAACCCAGTCATCCTGATCCGCAGACACAAAACACCTCAAATAAGTCTCCAAGGTCTGATTAGTTCGCTCAGTCTGGCCATTAGTCTGAGGATGGAACGCAGACGAAAAAGACAAATCAATGCCCATCCTAGCACAGAACGCCCGCCAAAATCTAGACACGAACTGGGTCCCCCTGTCAGAAACGATATTCTCCGGAATACCATGCAAGCGAACCACATTTTGAAAAAACAGAGGAACCAACTCGGATGAGGAAGGCAACTTAGGCAAGGGCACCAAATGGACCATCTTTGAAAAACGGTCACACACCACCCAGATGACAGACATTTTCTGAGAAACCGGGAGATCAGAAATAAAATCCATAGAGATGTGAGTCCAAGGCCTCTTCGGAATAGGCAAAGATAACAACAATCCGCTGGCCCGAGAACAACAAGGTTTGGCCCGAGCACAAACATCACAAGACTGCACAAAAACTTGTACATCTCGAGACAGGGAAGGCCACCAGAAGGACCTAGCCACCAAATCCCTGGTACCAAAGATCCCGGGATGACCTGTCAACACAGAAGAATGAACCTCCGAGATGACTCTACTGGTCCAATCATCAGGAACAAACAGTCTACCAGGCGGGCAACGATCAGGTCTATCCACCTGAAACTCCTGCAAAGCCCGTCGCAGGTCTGGGGAAACAGCAGATAATATCACTCCATCCTTAAGGATACCTGTAGGTTCAGAATCACCAGGGGAATCAGGCTCAAAACTCCTAGAAAGGGCATCCGCCTTCACATTTTTAGAACCTGGTAAGTATGAGACCACAAAATTAAACCGAGAGAAAAACAACGACCAGCGCGCCTGTCTAGGATTCAGGCGCCTGGCAGACTCAAGATAAATCAAATTCTTGTGATCGGTCAATACCACCACCTGATGTCTAGCCCCCTCAAGCCAATGACGCCACTCCTCAAAAGCCCACTTCATAGCCAAAAGCTCCCGATTACCAATATCATAATTTCGCTCGGCGGGCGAAAATTTTCGAGAAAAGAACGCACAAGGTCTCATCACGGAGCAGTCGGAACTTTTCTGCGACAAGACCGCCCCAGCTCCGATCTCGGAAGCATCGACCTCAACCTGAAAAGGAAGAGTAACATCAGGCTGACGCAACACAGGGGCGGAAGAAAAGCGGCGCTTAAGCTCCCGAAAGGCCTCCACAGCAGCAGGGGACCAATCAGCAACATCAGCACCCTTTTTGGTCAAATCAGTCAAAGGTTTAGCAACATCAGAAAAACCAGTTATAAATCGACGATAAAAATTAGCAAAGCCCAAAAATTTCTGAAGGCTCTTAAGAGAAGAAGGTTGCGTCCAATCACAAATAGCCCGAACCTTGACAGGATCCATCTCAATGGAAGAGGGGGAAAAAATGTACCCCAAAAAAGAAATCTTTTGAACCCCAAAAATACACTTAGAACCCTTCACACACAAGGAATTAGCCCGCAAAACCTGAAAAACCCTCCTGACCTGTTGGACATGAGAATCCCAGTCATCCGAAAAAATCAAAATGTCATCCAGATACACGATCATAAATTTATCCAAATATTCACGGAAAATGTCATGCATAAAGGACTGAAAGACAGAAGGGGCATTTGAAAGACCAAAAGGCATTACTAAATACTCAAAATGGCCCTCGGGCGTATTAAATGCGGTTTTCCACTCATCCCCCTGCTTAATTCGCACCAAATTATACGCCCCACGGAGATCAATCTTAGAGAACCACTTAGCCCCCTTTATTCGAGCAAACAAATCAGTCAGCAGTGGCAGAGGATACTGATATTTGACTGTAATTTTATTCAAGAGTCGATAATCAATACACGGCCTCAAAGAGCCATCTTTTTTAGATACAAAGAAAAAACCGGCTCCTAAGGGAGATGAAGAAGGACGAATATGTCCCTTTTCCAGGGACTCCTTAATATATTCTCGCATAGCAGCATGTTCAGGTACAGATAGATTAAATAAACGACCCTTTGGAAATTTACTGCCCGGAATCAGATCTATGGTACAATCGCAATCTCTGTGAGGAGGTAGTGAACCAAGCTTAGGCTCCTCAAAAACATCACGATAATCAGACAAAAATTCCGGAATCTCAGAGGTAATAGATGACGAAATGGAAACCAAAGGTACGTCCCCATGAACCCCCTGACATCCCCAGCTTAACACAGACATAGCTTTCCAGTCAAGGACTGGGTTATGAGATTGTAACCATGGTAATCCGAGCACCAAAACGTCATGTAGATTGTACAACACAAGGAAGCGAATCATCTCCTGATGGTCTGGATTCATACGCATAGTCACTTGTGTCCAGTATTGTGGTTTATTACTAGCCAATGGTGTAGAGTCAATACCCTTCAGAGGTATAGGAACTTCCAGAGGCTCTAGATCAAACCCACAGCGCCTGGCAAAGGACCAATCCATTAGACTCAAAGCGGCGCCAGAGTCGACATAGGCATCCGCGGTAATTGACGATAATGAACAAATCAAGGTCACAGACAGAATAAACTTAGACTGTAAAGTGCCAATTGAAATAGACTTATCAACCTTTTTTGTACGTTTAGAGCATGCTGATATAACATGAGTTGAATCACCACAATAGAAGCACAACCCATTTTTTCGCCTAAAATTCTGCCGTTCGCTTCTGGACAGAATTCTATCACATTGCATATTTTCTGGAGCCTTCTCAGAAGACACCGCCAAATGGTGCACAGGTTTGCGCTCCCGCAAACGCCGATCAATCTGAATAGCCATTGTCATGGACTCATTCAGACCTGTAGGTGCAGGGAACCCCACCATAACATCTTTAATGGCATCAGAGAGACCCTCTCTGAAATTCGCCGCCAAGGCGCACTCATTCCACTGAGTAAGCACAGACCATTTACGAAATTTTTGGCAGTATATTTCAGCTTCATCTTGCCCTTGAGATAGGGCCATCAAGGCTTTTTCAGCCTGAATCTCTAAGTTAGGTTCCTCATAAAGCAACCCTAAAGCCAGAAAAAACGCATCCACATTGAGCAACGCAGGATCCCCGGGTGCCAATGCAAATGCCCAGTTTTGAGGGTCACCCCGCAGCAAGGAAATTACTATCCTAACCTGCTGTGCGGGATCTCCAGCGGAGCGAGATCTCAGGGAAAGAAATAATTTACAATTATTTTTGAAATTCAGGAAACGAGATCTATCCCCGGAGAAAAATTCTGGTATAGGAATTCTAGGTTCAGATATAGGAGCATGAATAACAAAATCCTGTAAATTTTGAACCTTCGTAGCAACATTATTCAAACCTGTAGCCAAACTCTGAGGATCCATTTTAATCAGGTGAGATCAGAGCCATTCAAGGATTAGAAGGAGAGAGAGAGACAAAGGCTGCAATTAGAGCAGAAATGCAACTGAGTAAACTAAAAAGCAAGCTCAGAAGAAAGAAAAAAAAAAAAAAATCTGCAGACTTCTTTTTCTCTCCTTTCTTCTGCCAACGGTTTTAACCCTTGGCCGGCCATACTGTCATGGTTCCCAATGGCAAGGGAACGTCAGAGAACTTAAACAACAGACTAGCTCTTGGGTGATGGAATCTCGAGCTGACCGTGAGCTAAACCTACCACACAACTAACAGTGGCCGGGTGGCGTACCTACGTTTTATCCCTAGACGCCTAGCGCCAGCCGGAGGACTAACTAACCCTAATAGAGGAAAAGACAGACCTGGCTTACCTCTAGGGAAATTCCCCCAAAAAGGAGACAGAAGCCCCCCACATATATTGACGGTGAGTTCAGAGGAAAAGACATACGCAGTATGAAGGTAGGTTCAGCAAAGCGAGGTCCGCTTACTAGATAGCAAGAAGATACAATAGGGAACTTCACGGTCAACTGAAAACCCTATTAAAATACCATCCCGAAATTACTTTAAGACTCATGTGTCAACTCATGACACCGGAGTGGCAATTTCGGCCCACAAGAGCTTCCAGCTACAGAAAAATAACATAACTGTGAACTGGAACAAAAATGCAAAACAAACTTAGGACTAAGAGTCCAACTTAGCTGATAGTAGTCTAGAAGCAGGAACATGCAACAGAAAGGCTCTGGTTACATTGATGGCCGGCACTAGAATAACTGAGCAGCAAGGCTAAATAGGATACACCCATATCCTGATGGAAACAGGTGAACAGAGAAAGTGAAGCACACAAGTCCAGTACCACCAGTGACCACCGGGGGAGCCCAAAAACCAAATTCACAACACCCTACTACTTTGGTTGGGGCCTAGTAACGGTGTCTGACGCTCCTTGGTGTTCTCCTCCTCCTTGGTGTTCTCCTCCAGGTTTCCTTGTCTGAGCTTCAACCTTCAGGCTCTCATTAAGTATTTTTTAATGTCACACTGCACTTGGCCTACTACTTTGGTTGGGGCCTAGTAACGGTGTCTGCCGCTCCTTGGTGTTCTCCTCATCCTTGGTGTTCTCCAGGTTTCCTTGTCTGAGCTTCAACGTTCAGGCTCTCATTAAGTATTTTTTAATGTAACACTGCAGTTGCCCTACTACTTTGGTTGGGGCCTAGTATCGGTGTGTGCCGCTCCTTGGTGTTCTCCTCCTCCTTGGTGTTCTCCTCCAGGTTTCCTTGTCTGAGCTTCAACCTTCAGGCTCTCATTAAGTATTTTTTAATGTCACATTGCAGTTGGCCTACTACTTTGGTTGGGGCCTAGTAATGGTGTCTGCCGCTCCTTGGTGTTCTCTGTTGTGAACTCTGTTTTTGGGCTCCCTCTTGTGGTCACAAGTGGTACTGTGTGAGTGCTGTCTTTGGGCTCCCTCTGGTGGCTCTTTGTGTCATTCTGCAGGTCTGGGGCTGGCTTCAGCTGTCTCGTTATCTGTTAGCTGGTTTCCTATTTAGCTCACCTGGACTTTCAGTGGTTGCCTGCTGTCGATGCATTCAGTGCTATTTTGATCGCTCCTGAATTCCTTTGTTATCAGTCTCTCCAAGAGAAGCTAAGTTTCTGTTTGGATATTTTTTGCTCATCAGTGTCCAATATGTTTCTTGGTTATTTATTTGTCCTTGTCCAGCTTGCTAATATGTGATTTCCTTGCTTGCTGGTAGCTCTAGGGGGCTGAGTTTCTCCCCTCACACCGTTAGTTGGTGTGGGGGCTCTTGAATTCTCAGCGTGGATATTTTGTATAGGGTTTTTTACTGACCGCACAGTTCCCTGCCTGTCTTTTGCTATCTAGTATTAGTGGGCCTCATTTGCTGAATCTGTTTTCATTTCTACGTTTTGTATTTTCCCCCTACCTCACCGTTATTATTTGTTGGGGGCTTCCTATATCTTTGGGGTAATTTCTCTGAGGCAAGTGAGGTCTTACTTTCTCTATAGGGGTAGCAAGTTTCTCAGGCTGCGTCGAGACGTCCAGGAATTTAGGCACGTTCACCGGCTACCTTTAGTGTGTTTGGTTAGGATCAGGTTTTGCGGTCTGTCCAGTTACCACTTCCCTAGAGCTCGTTCTATGTTCAGTAACTAAGCTAGTCCATTCTGTGATCCTCAGCCACTAAGGATCATAACAGTACAGCAGGCCAAAAAGTGTTTAATGCATCGCAGAAGTGGGATAAGAGAAGTCCTGAGTACAATTTTTTTTTTTTCCTCTCCCTTTGCTGCAGTCTGTCCAGCTTCTCTCATCCCCTTAATCTCTGGGTGGTTTGAGTTCAGCTGCAGACATGGATATTCAGAGTCTGACTTCTAGTGTGGATCATCTTGCTGCAAGGGTGCAAAGCATTCAGGATTTTGTTGTTCACAGTCCTATGTCTGAGCCAAAAGTACCTATTCCTGAGTTGTTTTCTGGAGATAGATCTAGGTTTCTGAATTTTAAGAATAATTGTAAATTGTTTCTTTCTTTGAGACCTTGTTCCTCTGGTGATTCCGCTCAGCAAGTTAGAATTGTTATCTCCCTGTTACGTGGCGACCCTCAAGATTGGGCTTTCTCCCTGGCGCCAGGAGATCCTGCATTGCTGAATGTGGATGCATTTTTTCTGGCACTTGGATTGCTTTATGAGGAACCTAATCTTGAGAACCAGGCAGAAAAGGCCTTGTTGGCTCTCTCTCAGGGTCAGGATGAAGCTGAGGTGTATTGTCAAAAATTTCGGAAATGGTCGGTGCTTACTCAATGGAATGAGTGTGCCCTGGCTGCAAATTTCAGAGAAGGTCTTTCTGAAGCCATTAAGAATGTTATGGTGGGGTTCCCCACGCCTGCAAGTCTGAATGACTCAATGGCTTTGGCCATTCAGATTGATCGGCGTTTGCGGGAGCGCAAATCTGCGCACCATCTGGCGGTGTTTTCTGAACAGAGACCTGAGTCTATGCAATGTGACCGAATTCTGACCAGAATTGAGCGGCAAGGTCATAGACGTCAAAATGGGTTGTGCTTTTACTGTGGTGATTCAACTCATGTTATCTCAGCATGCTCTAAGCGCTTAAAAAAAATCGCTAAAACTGTCACCGTTGGTACTATACAGCCTAAATTCATTTTGTCTGTTACTTTAATTTGTTCTTTGTCATCCTACTCGGTTATGGCTTTTGTGTATTCAGGTGCTGCCCTGAACCTGATGGATTTGTCGTTTGCCAGGCGCTGTGGTTTGGTCCTGGAGCCTTTAGAATTTCCTATTCCACTGAGGGGAATTGATGCTACACCATTGGCTGAGAATAAGCCTCAGTATTGGACTCAAGTGACCATGTGCATGACTCCTGTACATCAGGAGGTGATTCGCTTTCTTGTGCTGCATAATTTGCATGATGTTGTCGTTTTGGGTCTGCCATGGTTGCAGGCCCATAATCCAGTACTGGATTGGAAAGCTATGTCTGTTTCAAGTTGGGGTTGCCAGGGAATTCATGGCGATGCTCCTTTGGTGTCAATTGCTTCTTCCACTCTTTCTGAGGTCCCTGAGTTTTTGTCAGACTACCAGGATGTATTTGATGAGCCCAGATCCGGTGCCCTGCCTCCTCACAGGGATTGTGATTGTGCTATAAATTTGATTCCTGGTAGTAAGTTCCCTAAGGGACGACTTTTTAATTTGTCTGTACCAGAACATGCCGCGATGCGGAGTTATATAAAGGAGTCTTTAGAGAAGGGACATATTCGCCCGTCCTCCTCCCCTCTTGGTGCAGGATTTTTTTTTGTGGCCAAGAAGGATGGTTCTCTGAGACCTTGTATAGATTATCGTCTTCTAAATAAAATCACGGTCAAATTTCAGTATCCTTTGCCATTATTATCTGATCTGTTTGCTCGGATTAAGGGGTCCAGTTGGTTCACCAAGATAGATCTTCGTGGTGCGTATAACCTTGTGCGTATTAAGCAGGGGGATGAATGGAAAACAGCATTTAATACGCCCGAAGGCCATTTTGAGTACTTGGTGATGCCTTTTGGACTCTCTAATGCTCCTTCTGTGTTCCAGTCCTTCATGCATGACATTTTCCGAGAATATCTGGCTAAATTTATGATTGTTTATCTGGATGACATTTTGGTCTTTTCTGAGGATTGGGAGTCCCATGTGAAGCAGGTCAGGATGGTATTTCAGGTCCTGCGTGCTAATGCCTTATTTGTGAAGGGCTCAAAATGTCTCTTCGGAGTACAGAAGGTTTCCTTTTTGTGTTTTATTTTTTCCCCTTCTACTATTGAGATGGACCCAGTCAAGGTCCAGGCTATTCATGACCGGACTCAGCCTACATCTGTTAAGAGTCTTCAGAAGTTCTTGGGTTTTGCTAATTTTTACCGTCGCTTCATTGCTAATTTTTCTGGCGTAGTTAAACCCTTGACGGATTTGACCAAGAAGGGTTCTGATGTGTCTAATTGGTCTCCTGCGGCCGTGGAAGTCTTTCAGGAGCTGAAGCGCCGGTTTTCTTCGGCTCCAGTTTTGTGTCAGCCTGATGTCTCTCTTCCTTTCCAGGTCGAGGTTGATGCTTCTGAGATTGGAGCAGGGGCTGTTTTCTCGCAGAGAAGCTCTGATTGCTCTGTGATGAAGCCTTGTGCTTTCTTTTCAAGAAAGTTTTCGCCTGCCGAGCGGAATTATGATGTTGGTAATCGGGAGTTGTTGGCTATGAAGTGGGCATTTGAGGAGTGGCGACATTGGCTCGAGGGAGCTAAGCATCGTGTGGTGGTCTTGACTGATCACAAAAATCTGATTTATCTCGAGTCTGCCAAGCGGCTGAATCCTAGACAGGCTCGTTGGTCGTTGTTTTTCTCCCGTTTCGATTTCGTGGTCTCGTACCTGCCTGGTTCGAAGAACGTGAAGGCTGATGCTCTTTCTAGGAGTTTTGTGCCTGACTCTCCGGGAGTTTCAGAGCCGGCTGGTATCCTCAGAGAGGGAGTGATTTTGTCTGCCATTTCCCCAGATTTGCGACGAGTGCTGCAGAAATTTCAGGCGGATAGACCTGACCGTTGCCCACCATAGAGACTGTTTGTCCCAGATAGATGGACCAGCAGAGTTATTTCCGAGATTCATTCTTCAGTGTTGGCAGGCCATCCTGGGATTTTTGGTACCAGAGATTTGGTTGCTAGGTCCTTCTGGTGGCCTTCCTTGTCGCGGGATGTGCGTTCCTTTGTGCAGTCCTGTGGGATTTGTGCTCGGGCTAAGCCTTGCTATTCTCGTGCCAGCGGTTTGCTTTTGCCTTTGCCTGTCCCGAAGAGGCCTTGGACGCACATTTCCATGGATTTTATTTCGGATCTTCCAGTCTCTCAGAGAATGTCTGTCATCTGGGTGGTGTGTGATCGTTTTTCCAAAAATGGTCCATTTGGTGCCCTTGCCTAAGTTGCCTTCCTCCTCCGATTTGGTTCCTCTATTTTTTCAGAATGTGGTTCGCTTGCACGGCATCCCTGAGAATATTGTGTCTGACAGAGGATCCCAGTTTGTGTCCAGATTTTGGCGGATCTTTTGTGCTAAGATGGGCATTGATTTGTCTTTTTCGTCGGCCTTCCATCCTCAGACGAATGGCCAAACCGAGCGAACTAATCAGACCTTGGAAACTTATTTAAGATGTTTTGTTTCTGCTGATCAGGATGATTGGGTGACTTTTTTGCCATTGGCCGAGTTTGCCCTTAATAATCGGGCTAGTTCTGCTACTTTGGTTTCGCCTTTTTTCTGCAATTCTGGTTTTCATCCTCGTTTTTCCTCGGGTCAAGTTGAGCCTTCTGACTGTCCTGGGGTGGATTCTGTGGTGGATAGGTTGCAGCAGATTTGGAACCATGTGGTGGACAATTTGAAGTTGTCACAGGAGAAGGCTCAGCGCTTTGCCAACCGCCATCGCGGTGTGGGTCCCCGACTTTGTGTTGGGGATTTGGTATGGCTGTCTTCTCGGTATGTTCCTATGAAGGTCTCCTCTCCTAAATTCAAGCCTCGCTTCATCGGTCCTTATAAGATTTTGGAAATCCTTAACCCGGTGTCATTTCGTTTGGACCTCCCAGCGTCGTTTGCCATTCATAACGTGTTCCATAGGTCTTTGTTGCGAAGGTATGTGGTGCCTGTGGTTCCTTCTGTTGAGCCCCCTGCCCCTGTGCTGGTTGAGGGCGAATTGGAGTACGTGGTGGAGAAGATCTTGGATTCTCGTATTTCTAGATGGAGGCTTCAGTATTTGGTTAAGTGGAAGGGCTATGGCCAGGAGGATAATTCCTGGGTTGTCGCCTCTGATGTTCATGCGGCCGATCTGGTTCATGCCTTCCATGTGGCTCATCCTGATCGCCCTGGGGGTTTTGATGAGGGTTCGGTGACCCCTCCTCAAGGGGGGGGGTACTGTTGTGAACTCTGTTTTTGGGCTCCCTCTTGTGGTCACAAGTGGTACTGTGTGAGTGCTGTCTTTGGGCTCCCTCTGGTGGCTCTTTGTGTCATTCTGCAGGTCTGGGGCTGGCTTCAGCTGTCTCGTTATCTGTTAGCTGGTTTCCTATTTAGCTCACCTGGACTTTCAGTGGTTGCCTGCTGTCGATGTATTCAGTGCTATTTTGATCGCTCCTGAATTCCTTTGTTATCAGTCTCTCCAAGAGAAGCTAAGTTTCTGTTTGGTTATTTTTTGCTCATCAGTGTTCAATATGTTTCTTGGTTATTTATTTGTCCTTGTCCAGCTTGCTAATATGTGATTTCCTTGCTTGCTGGTAGCTCTAGGGGGCTGAGTTTCTCCCCTCACACCGTTAGTTGGTGTGGGGGTTCTTGAATTCTCAGCGTGGATATTTTGTATAGGGTTTTTTACTGACCGCACAGTTCCCTGCCTGTCTTTTGCTATCTAGTATTAGTGGGCCTCATTTGCTGAATCTGTTTTCATTTCTACGTTTTGTATTTTCCCCTTACCTCACCGTTATTATTTGTTGGGGGCTTTCTATATCTTTGGGGTCATTTCTCTGAGGCAAGTGAGGTCTTACTTTCTCTATAGGGGTAGCAAGTTTCTCAGGCTGCGTCGAGACGTCCAGGAATTTAGGCACGTTCACCGGCTACCTTTAGTGTGTTTGGTTAGGATCAGGTTTTGCGGTCAGTCCAGTTACCACTTCCCTAGAGCTCGTTCTATGTTCAGTAACTAAGCTAGTCCATTCTGTGATCCTCAGCCACTAAGGATCATAACAGTTCTGATCCTCCTTGGTGTTCTCCTCCAGGTTTCCTTGTCTGAGCTTCAACTTTCAGGCTCTCTATAAGTATTTTTTAATGTCACACTGCAGTTGGCCTACTACATTGGTTGGGGCCTAGTAACGGTGTCTGCCGCTCCTTGGTGTTCTCCTCCTCCTTGGTGTTCTCCTCCAGGTTTCCTCGTCTGAGCTTCAACCTTCAGGCTCTCTTTAAGTATTTTTTAATGTCACACTGCAGTTGGCTTACTACATTGGTTGGGGCCTAGTAACGGTGTCTGCCGCTCCTTGGTGTTCTCCTCCTCCTTGGTGTTATCCTCCAGGTTTCCTTGTCTGAGCTTCAAACTTCAGGCTCTCTTTAAGTATTTTTTAATGTCACACTGCAGTTGGCCTACTACTTTGGTTGGGGCCTAGTAACGGTGTCTGCCGCTCCTTGGTGTTCCCCTCCTCCTTGGTGTTCTCCTCCAGGTTTCCTTGTCTGAGCTTCAACCTTCAGGCTCTCATTAAGTATTTTTTAATGTCACACTGCAGTTGGCCTACTACTTTGGTTGGGGCCTAGTAACTGTGTCTGCCGCTCCTTGGTGTTCTCCTCCTCCTTGGTGTTCTCCTCCAGGTTTCCTTGTCTGAGCTTCAACCTTCAGGCTCTCATTATGTATTTTTTAATGTCACACTGCAGTTGGCCTACTACTTTGGTTGGGGCCTAGTAACGGTGTCTGCCGCTCCTTGGTGTTCTCCTCCTCCTTGGTGTTCTCCTCCAGGTTTCCTTGTCTGAGCTTCAACCTTCAGGCTCTCATTAAGTATTTTTTAATGTCACACTGCACTTGGCCTACTACTTTGGTTGGGGCCTAGTAACGGTGTCTGCCGCTCCTTGGTGTTCTCCTCCTCCTTGGTGTTCTCCTCCAGTTTTCCTTGTCTGAGCTTGAACCTTCAGGCTCTCATTAAGTATTTTTTAATGTCACACTGCAGTTGGCCTACTACTTTGGTTGGGGCCTAGTAACGGTGTCTGCCGCTCCTTGGTGTTCTCCTCCTCCTTGGTGTTCTCCTCCAGGTTTCCTTGTCTGAGCTTCAACCTTCAGGCTCTCATTAAGTATTTTTTAATGTCACACTGCAGTTGGCCTACTACTTTGGTTGGGGCCTAGTAACGCTGTCTGCCGCTCCCTGGTGTTGTCCTCCACTGTATAAAGCTGAGCTTCAGTCTTTAGGCTTTCGGCCTATAGTAGCAGATATTAAACTGCATTTGGCCTTCAACTTTGGTTGGGCCCTACTAACGGTGTGTGCCGCTCCCTGGTGTTGTCCTCCACTGTATAAAGCTGAGCTTCAGTCTTTAGGCTTTCGGCCTATAGTAGCAGATATTAAACTGCATTTGGCCTTCAACTTTGGTTGGGCCCTACTAACGGTGTGTGCCACTCTCTGGTGTTGTCCTCCACTGTATAAAGCTGACGTTTAGTCTTTAGGCTTTCGGCCTATAGTAGCAGATATTAAACTGCATTTGGCCTTCAACTTTGGTTGGCCCTACTAACGGTGTGTGCCGCTCCCTGGTGTTGTCCTCCACTGTATAAAGCTGAGCTTCAGTCTGTAGGCTTTCGGCCTATAGTAGCAGATATTAAACTGCATTTGGCCTTCAACTTTGGTTGGACCCTACTAACGGTGTGTGCCGCTCCCTGGTGTTGTCCTCCACTGTATAAAGCTGAGCTTCAGTCTTTAGGCTTTCGGCCTATAGTAGCAGATATTAAACTGCATTTGGCCTTCAACTTTGGTTGGGCCCTATTTCACAGAGAAAGGTAATTTTGGGGTTAATAAAAATTAGCTCACAGAAGGGATCCCCCAAAAATGTGTATAAGACTAAAAATTAACCTTTATTAAATAATTTATAAAAAAGACCAAAAATGTGCACTTGCAAAAACCATCACCAAAACTCAATCAAACCACAGGAAAGGCCAGGACAGTGCCAAGCCCTATACTCACTGAATGCACCCTACCTATTTGCGGAGGTTGGCACCCTATTTTCCTGCGCAATGGCGCCCCCGCTCCTCGTCGGCTCACCCTTCTACCCCTGTAAAACCCTATTTTGAGCAGGGGAATGAAAAAGATCATACATACGGGTGCACAGAATAGATTAAATAAAATCGGTTGAATTAATGAAAATATCTGGGCGAGCCTATATCACTATCTGGCTGGAACTAATGTTCTTCTACTAGCTCAATAATCTTGGAGTAGGAGAAAGTGCTACAGTGCTAAGCTTTCTACTAACTCAATAGTCTTGGAATAGGAGAAAGTGCTACAGTGCTAAGCTATAAATACTTAATAAAAACCATCATAGAAACATATGCATATATCTTCTTGGTTGGTTTGGGGACACTTCCCAAAATTCTGTCCCAGTATTTGTAAGAAAACAACTACTGTGCTACACAATCATGCCTCATATAGCCACACATTACCATAATGAGCTGTTTTACAATGCCAAGATTAACCAACCAGTTGGAAAATGCCGTTGAATATATATATATACATCAGGTAAATACCCTTTCTATGCTCAAATCAGAAACAATCCCTTATAACACAAAAAGAATCCCTTTTAACTCAACGCGTTTCCCCTCTTCCTTCTTTTTAAAGAGGTTCATCAGGAGTTCAATCAGATAACAAAGGGTTACTTAGCTTTCGTATATTTTCATGTTTTGAGCGATGTGGATAGCTGCACCACCGGGCCAATCCCCTATCTGTGTAGCGCTTTGGTTGGGCCCTACTAACGGTGTGTGCCGCTCCCTGGTGTTGTCCTCCACTGTATAAAGCTGAGCTTCAGTCTTTAGGCTTTTGGCCTATAGTAGCAGATATTAAACTGCATTTGGCCTTCAACTTTGGTTAGGGCCTACTAACAGTGTGTGCCGCTCCCTGGTGTTGTCCTCCACTGTATAAAGCTGAGCTTCAGTCTTTAGGCTTTCGGCCTACAGTAGCAGATATTAAACTGCATTTGGCCTACTAGTGTGGTTGGGCCCTTAAAACGGTGTCTGCTGCTCCTGGGTTTGCTACTCCACTGAACAAAGCAATGCCGCCTGTTTAGTCCTGTTACCAATTTTGAACTGCATTTAGCCTACTTTATTCTTTGGCCCTATATCTGTGTTTCCTCCCCATCCTGCCCATTGCCCAGCCACTGCTAGATGAGTCTGCTGGTACATTGACCCAGACCACTACATTCCCCTTGCACTCTACACAGCCAGAATCTGACCCTGCTGAAAGTAAGGTTCCCCTTCCCGTATGCTATACCACCTTACACAGGGACAAAGAGGAAGGTGCAGATGAAAGTGCAGGTTCCTTCATCAGGTGGGGGGGCATACTCATTGGCGACGTCACTGGCACAGGGCCCCTCAGAGTACGCAAAAGTGTCGCTGCCGGTGGGAGGTGCCCCCGCCGTGCAAACACACCGCTGTACTTTGAGGGGCCCTGTGCCAGTGTCAATGCAAACGAGTGGGCCCCCCCTGCTTGCTCAGGATCACTGCACTTGCAAACTTGACATACTTACCTCTCACTGCTCCACCGCCGTGACGTAGTCCACGTTTCCTGGGCCCACTAAAAACTTGAACCAGCCCTACCCCCCACAACTTTAGCCAAATGACCCCCAATTTCCAATGCCTATCTATTATAAATTAAATTAAGATTGACAAGCTTGAGTAACAAGAATGGATGTTTTTGCCATTAAAATGTGCACTGTAGGTGTTTTCCTGGCCTCCACTCACTGCCGACTATGCTTCCCCATTGACTTGCATTAGGTTTCATGTTTCGGTCGATCCCCGACTTTTCGCGATAATCGGCCGACTTCACTCGACTCGACTTTTGACAAAGTCAGGTTTCGCAAAACCCGACTCGACCCCAAAAAAGTAAAAGTCGCTCAACCCTACTGCTGGTTCTATACTGACCAAAAAAAGGACTCGTCTGGCTACCCAAAATGTTGATAATCTAACCTTCATTAAAATGAACCACTCATGGATTTCTAATTATTTTGCCCCACCTTTCCCGGCTGACACCTAGCTTTCCTGTAAAAAGGTCTTGCTTTGGGACTGGTATTACTGACTGTTCCAATCTCTTAATTTGCTGCTGCTGTTTGTCCAGCATACGACATGTTTACACCTCCCTAAATGGCCTAACTCCCCCCACGGGGCCGTGGTCTCGCCACTTGGTGCAATCACCCGTCAGAGTGCCGTTTGTCTGAAGAGGTGGGTGTGCCCACTTTTGGTCGACGGCACTGGCACTGGGTCCCTCATAGTACAATGAAGTGTCTCTGGTGGTGGTGGCGCGCACCCAACGTCAGACACACCGTTGTAACATGAGGGGCCCTGGGCTTGTACCGCCGTCCAGGAGAGAGTTTCCCCCACCCAGGTCAAACTGTGCTCTACCACTTGCAAAATTATCTCTCCATGCTCCACCACTATTTAGTCTATGCGCTGAAATCCTTCAATGGCTGGCACAGACAATAACAATTTGTTGACATGTATGATGCTAGTTAAAATAGTCAGGGGCCCTGTCCTACATTTACACCAGTAAATACTTTGCGCCAAATTACAATGTCAGAAAGTCAGCATAGGAGCACACCCCTGTACCTAAGTATGCCACCCTTTTTTTTTTGGGGGGGGTGTTATTTTTGGGAGACATTAACATCTATTTTGTTTTTGGGAGTACTTAGTGTGTCAGACACTCCTTCCAATTGTCCTCCGCTGACCACACCAATGCTGCCTGTGTACCCCTGCCACCTAATGGAAGCTGCATAGAGCCTATTTTATTATTTTAGGCCTAGGAAGTCTGTCTGCGGTCACTCCTTCCAATTGTCCTCCACTGACCACACCAATGCTGCCTGTGTACCCCTGCCACCTAATGGAAGCTGCATAGAGCCTATTTTATTATTTTAGGCCTAGGAAGTCTGTCTGCGGTCCCTCCTTCAAATTGTCCTCCACTGACCACACCAATGCTGCCTGTGTACCCCTGCCACCTAATGGAAGCTGCATAAAGCCTATTTTCTTATTTTAGGCCTAGGAAGTCTGTCTGCGGTCCCTCCTTCCAATTGTCCTCCGCTGACCACACCAATGCTGCCTGAGTACCCCTGCCACCTAATGGAAGCTGCATAGAGCCTATTTTATTATTTTAGGCCTAGGAAGTCTGTCTGCGGTCCCTCCTTCCAATTGTCCTCCACTGACCACACCAATGCTGCCTGTGTACCCCTGCCACCTAATGGAAGCTGCATAGAGCCTATTTTATTATTTTAGGCTTAGGAAGTCTGTCTGCGGTCCCTCCTTCAAATTGTCCTCCACTGACCACACCAATGCTGCCTGTGTACCCCTGCCACCTAATGGAAGCTGCATAGAGCCTATTTTATTATTTTAGGCCTAGGAAGTCTGTCTGCGGTCCCTCCTTCCAATTGTCCTCCGCTGACCACACCAATGCTGCCTGTGTAACCCTGCCACCTAATGGAAGCTGCATAGAGCCTATTTTATTATTTTAGGCCTAGGAAGTCTGTCTGCGGTCCCTCCTTCCAATTGTCCTCCACTGACCACACCAATGCTGCCTGAGTAGCCCTGCCTAGGGTTGAGCGAAACGGGTCGATCATTTTCAAAAGTCGCCGACTTTTGGCTAAGTCGGCGTCTCATGAAACCCGATCCGACCCCTGTGCTTGTCGGCCATGCGGTACGCGACTTTCGCGCCAAAGTCGCGTTTCAATGACGCGAAAAGCGCCATTTCTCAGCCAATGAAGGTGAACGCAGAGTGTGGGCAGCGTGATGACATAGATCCTGGTCCCCACCATCTTAGAGAAGGGCATTGCAGTGATTGGCTTGCTGTCTGCGGCGTCACAGGGGCTATAAAGGGGCGTTCCCGCCGACCGCCATCTTACTGCTGCTGATCTGAGCTTAGGGACAGGTTGCTGCCGCTTCGTCAGAAGCAGGGAGAGCGTTAGGCAGGGTCCACTAACCACCAAACCGCTTGTGCTGCAGCGATTTCCACTGTCCAACACCACCTTCGGTGTGCAGGGACTGTGGAAGCTATTTTTTTTTTTTTTTCCCCTCAGCGCTGTAGCTCATTGGGCTGCCCTAGAAGGCTCCGTGATAGCTGTATTGCTGTGTGTACGCCACTGTGGAAACCAACTGCTTTTTTCAAAGCACATATCCTCTTGTTCCTTCCTTTCTGCACAGCTATCTTTTTTGTTTGTCCACACTTTTTATTTAATTTGTGCATCAGTCCACTCCTATTGCTGCCTGCCATACCTGGCTTACATTACTGCAGGGAGATAGTAATTGTAGGACAGTTTTTTTTTTTTTTTTGTTTGTTTTTTGTGGGAGATTAAGATTGGCATTTCTGCTACAGTGCCATCCCTGTGTGTGCCATCTCTCACTGAGTGGGCCATAGAAAGCCTATTTATTTTTTCCGTGATTTGTGTTCTAAAATCTACCTCAACACAAAAACACTACATCAATCAGTGGGAGAAAAATATTGGCCTCAGTCAGGGCTTGTGTGCCACTGCTGTGTGTGCTATCTCTCATTCAGTGGGCTATAGCAAGCCTATTTTTTTTTTTTTTTTTTTTTAATATTATTTGGTTTCTAAAGTCTCCCTGAAAAAAAAAAAAAACCTAAAAAAACAGTGGGAGAGTAATATTGCCCTTTCAGCTTGTGTGCCAGTCTTGACTCCTGGGTGTGCCACCTCTCTCCCTCTCATTCAGTGGGCCATAGAAAGCCTATTTATTTATTTTTTTTTAATATTATTTGGTTTCTAATTCTCCCTGAAAAAAAAAAAAAAAACCTAAAAAAACAGTGGGAGAATAATATTGCCCTTTCAGCTTGTGTGCCAGTCTTGACTCCTGGGTGTGCCACCTCTCTCCCTCTCATTCAGTGGGCCATAGAAAGCCTATTTATTTTTTTTTTTAAATATTATTGGGTTTCTAAAGTCTCCCTGAAAAAACAAAAAATACATAAAAAAACAGTGGGAGAGTAATATTGCCCTTTCAGCTTGTGTGCCAGTCTTGACTCCTGGGTGTGCCACCTCTCTCCCTTTCATTCAGTGGGCCATAGAAAGCCTATTTATTTTTTCCGTGATTTGTGTTCTAAATTCTACCTCAACACAAAAACACTACATCAATCAGTGGGAGAAAAATATTGGCCTCAGTCAGGGCTTGTGTGCCACTGCTGTGTGTGCTATCTCTCATTCAGTGGGCTATAGCAAGCCTATTTTTTTTTTTTTTTTTTTTTTAATATTATTTGGTTTCTAAAGTCTCCCTGAAAAAAAAAAAAAAAACCTAAAAAAACAGTGGGAGAGTAATATTGCCCTTTCAGCTTGTGTGCCAGTCTTGACTCCTGGGTGTGCCACCTCTCTCCCTCTCATTCAGTGGGCCATAGAAAGCCTTTTTTTTTTTTGGTTTTTTTAATATTATTTGGTTTCTAAAGTCTCCCTGAAAAAAACAAAAAAAACATAAAAAACAGTGGGAGAGTAATATTGCCCTTTCAGCTTGTGCGCCAGTCTTGACTCCTGGTTGTGCCACCTCTCTCTCTCTAATTGTGGGCCATAGAAAGCCTTTTTTTTTTTTTTTTTTTAATATTATTTGGTTTCTAAAGTCTCCCTGAGAAAAAAAAATAAATAAATTAGGTGGGAGATTAATATTGACATTAGTGCTTGAGTGACAGTCCTGCGTGTGTGTCATCTCTGTGATTTTGTGCCACAGAAAACAGAGTGTGTAACATTGTGCCTGATTTTCCTTGTGGTCTCACCAACCTGTTAAGGGATATTGAAATCATACTGAAGTTATAGCTCACCGTGTAAGTTGTTTGACAGCAACAAATAAAGTTACTTTGGTTAAGATTTTAAAACAATGAGGAAGTCTGGTGCAAGAGGTCGTCGTGGGCGTTCATTGTCAGCTGGTAATGATGGTAGTGGTAGTGGAGCATCAGGTGGTCGTGGGGATAAAAATATTCCACCTAAGTCTGGAGCTGTGGAGCCAGTTTCGTCGTCAGGCTACACAAGGCCTCGAACGCTCTCTTTTCTGGGAGTAGGAAAACCGCTTTTAAAGGCGGAGCAGCAACAGCAAGTTTTGGCTTACATTGCAGACTCAGCCTCTAGCTCTTTTGCCTCCTCTTCCGAAACTGGTAAATGTAAAAGCAGCGCGTCGCTTGTGGATGTTCACGGTCAGGGACAAGTCGCTTCCTTGTCCTCCTCAGCAAAAACTACAACAAGAGAGAAGGATGCAGCAGGCGACACAACGGGTCACTCCATGGAGCTCTTTACACATACCGTCCCTGGCTTAGAAAGTGAAACATTTAACAGGCCATGCCCATTACAAGTATATTCTGACATGGAGTGCACTGATGCACAGCCACAGCCAGAGTACTATGCTGCTCCTTTGACTCAGACCACCACATTGCCCTCTCAGGGTACAGATCCACAATCAGACCCTGATGAGACTATGTTGCCCCACCACGAACGCTATACCACCGACCGACACAGTGACACAGACGAAGTTGCACACGAGCTCGAAGAGGAGGTAATAGATGACCCAGTTATTGACCCCGATTGGCAGCCATTGGGGGAACAGGGTGCAGGCGGCAGTAGTTCAGAAGCGGAGGTGGAGGAGGGGCCGCAGCAGGCATCAACATCGCAACAGGTTCCATCTGCCGGGCCCGTATCTGGACCAAAACGCGTGTCAAAGCCAAAACCTGTTGGAGCACAGCGTTGCCATCCGGTTAAAGCTCAGTCTGCAATCCCTGAAAAGGGATCCGAGTCTAGGAAGAGTGCAGTCTGGCATTTTTTTAAACAACATCCAACTGATCAGCGCAAAGTCATCTGTCAAAAATGTTCAACTAGCTTAAGCAGAGGTCAGAATCTGAAAAGTCTAAATACTAGTTGCATGCATAGACACTTAACCACCATGCATTTTCAAGCCTGGACTAACTACCAAACGTCCCTCAAGGTTGTAGCACCCTCGGCCAATGAAGCTAGTCAGCAACGCAACATCCCTTCCGTCACTGTAAGGCCACCATTTTCCGCACCACCGGCAGTATCTGTGCAGGTTTCTTTGCCAGCCAAAAGCAGTCAGGGTCAGGGAATCACCAGTTTTGTAGGAGGAAATATTGCATCTAGGGCACCGGCGGAAACAATACCGTCTCCAACCGTCTCTCAGTCTGCCATGTACACCGGCACACCCGAAAGTTCCACGATCTCCAGCTCTCCAGTCCAGCTCACCCTACATGAGACTCTGGTTAGAAAAAGGAAGTACTTATCCTCGCATCCGCGTACACAGGGTTTTAACGCCCACATAGCTAGACTAATCTCGTTAGAGATGATGCCCTACCGGTTAGTTGAAAGCGAAGCTTTCAAAGCCCTGATGGAGTACGCTGAACCACGATACGAGCTACCCAGTCGACACTTTTTTTCCAGAAAAGCCATCCCAGCCCTGCACCAGCATGTTAAACAGCGCATCGTCCATGCACTCAGGCAATCTGTGAGTACAAAGGTGCACCTGACTACAGATGCATGGACCAGTAGGCATGGCCAGGGACGTTATGTGTCCATCACGGCACACTGGGTGAATGTGGTGGATGCAGGGTCCACAGGCGACATCAATTTAGGGACAGTTGTGCCTAGCCCACGGTCTAGGAAACAGTTGGCTGTAGGCGTTCGCACCCCCTCCTCCTCCTCCTCGTCCTCCTGCAGAAGCTACAGCTCTTCCACAGAACGCAGTCGGCCAACCACTCCATCGGCAGATGACACTGTTGCACACCAGTTGTCCCATTATGGGCCAGCTACTGCCAAGCGTCAGCAGGCTGTATTGGCTATGAAGTGTTTGGGCGACAACAGACACACCGCGGAAGTTCTGTCCGAGTTCTTGCAACAAGAAACGCAGTCGTGGCTGGGCACAGTAGATCTTGAGGCAGGCAAGGTAGTGAGTGATAACGGAAGGAATTTCATGGCTGCCATCTCCCTTTCCCAACTGAAACACATTCCTTGCCTGGCTCACACCTTAAACCTGGTGGTGCAGTGCTTATTGAAAACTTATCCTGGGTTCTCCGACCTGCTCCTCAAAGTGCGTGCACTTTGCTCACATATCCGACGTTCGCCTGTACACGCCAGCCGTATGCAGACCTATCAGCGGTCTTTGAACCTTCCCCAGCATCGCCTAATCATAGACGTTGCAACAAGGTGGAACTCAACACTGCACATGCTTCAGAGACTGTGCGAACAGAGGCATGCTGTTATTTATTTGTGGGAGGATACACGGGCAGGCAGTAGGATGGCAGACATGGAGTTGTCAGGTGTGCAGTGGTCGAAGATACAAGACATGTGTCAAGTCCTTCAGTGTTTTGAGGAATGCACACGGCTGGTTAGTGCAGACAACGCCGTAATAAGCATGAGCATCCCCCTAATGCGTCTGCTGATGCAAAGTTTGACGCACATAAAGGAGCAGGCGTCTGCACCAGAGGAAGAGGGAAGCCTTGATGACAGTCAGCCATTGTCTGGTCAGGGCAGTGTACAGGACGAGGTAGCGGGCGAAGAGGAGGTGGAGGATGAGGAGGATGATGGGGATGAGTATATTTTTAATGCGGAAACTTTCACGGGGGCACAGGAAATTGGTTGCGTGTCACGGCCGGGTTCTGGTTTTTTGAGGGACACAAGTGACGTAGATTTGCCTGCAACTGCCCCTCAACCAATCACAACCGGAGATTTGACAAGTGGAACTTTGGCCCACATGGCGGATTATGCCTTACGTATCCTACAAAGGGACACACGCATTACGAAAATGATGAACGATGACGATTACTGGTTGGCCTGCCTCCTTGATCCACGCTATAAAGGCAAATTGCAAAATATTATGCCACATGAGAACTTGGAACTAATATTAGCAACCAAACAATCAACTCTTGTTGACCGTTTGCTTCAGGCATTCCCAGCACACAGCGCACGTGATCGTTCTCACACGAGCTCCAGGGGGCAGCAGACTAGGAGTGTTAGGGGTGCACACATCAGAAGTGGCGTTGGACAGAGGGGTTTTCTGACCAGGTTGTGGAGTGATTTTGCTATGACCGCAGACAGGACAGGTACTGCTGCATCAATTGAAAGTGACAGGAGACAACATTTGTCCAGTATGGTTACTAACTATTTTTCATCCCTTATCGATGTTCTCCCTCAACCGTCATTCCCATTTGATTACTGGGCCTCCAAATTAGACACCTGGCCAGAATTGGCAGAATATGCATTGCAGGAGCTTGCTTGCCCGGCAGCAAGTGTCCTATCAGAAAGAGTATTCAGTGCTGCAGGTTCAATATTAACCGAAAAAAGGACTCGTCTGGCTACCCAAAATGTTGACGATCTAACATTCATTAAAATGAACCACAACTGGATTTCGAAATCTTTTGCCCCACCTTGCCCGGCCGACACCTAGCTTTCCTATGAAAAGCTCTTGCCTGTGAATTACTTTTCTAATGTCTAATTTGCTGCAGCTGATTGTACAGCATACGACATGTTTACACCTCCCTAAATGGCAAAACTCCCCACACGGGGCCGTGGTATCGCGACTTGGCGCAAGCACCCGTGAGACTGCTGTTTGTCTGAAGAGGTGGGTGTGCTCGCTTTTGGTTGACGGCATTGCTACTGGGTCCCTCATAGTACAATGTAGTGTCTCTGGCGGTGGTGGTGCGCACCCAACGTCAGACACACCATTGTAACATGAGGGGCCCTGGGGCGGTCCCGCCGGCCTCAAGAGAGTTCCCCCCTACCCCAGCTCAAAATGTGCTCTACCACGTGCAAAATTATGTCGCACAGCTCCACCAATCTTTAGTCTATTCGCTGACATCATTCAATGTCTGGCACTGACAATACAAATTTGTAGACATCTATGATGCAACTTAAAGTAGTCTGTGTCTGTGTCCTATATTGGCACCATTAAATAGTTACTGCCAAATTACTATGTCAGAAACTCAGTAGATGAGCCCACCCCTGTACCTAAGTATGCCACCTTTTTTTTTTGTTTTGGTTGTTTTGCGAGACATTAACATCTATTTATATTTTGGGAGTACTGGGACAGACACTCCTTGCACTACTCCTCCACTCACCACCAAGCTGCCTGTGTATCCATGTAACCGCTGTAAAACTGCCATGAGCCTATTGTTTGTTATTTTAGGCCTTTGATAGCCTGTCTGCGGTCCCTACTTTAAATACTCCTCCACTGACCACCAAGCTGCCTGCCCGTGTATCCATGTAACCGCTGTGAAACTGCCATGAGCCTATTGTTTGTTATGTTAGGCCTTTGATAGCCTGTCTGCGGTCCCTACTTTAAATACTCCTCCACTGACCAGACCACTGCTGCCCGTGTACCCCTGGAACCAATTATAAAGTGCCTACAGCCAGCCCATTTTCTTATGTTAGGCCTTTGAAGCCTGTCTGCGGTCCCTACTTTAAATACTCCTCCACTGACCAGACCACTGCTGCCCGTGTACCCCTGGAACCAATTATAAAGTGCCTACAGCCAGCCCATTTTCTTATGTTAGGCCTTTGAAGCCTGTCTGCGGTCCCTACTTTAAATACTCCTCCACTCACCACCACCAAGCTGCCTGCCCGTGTATCCATGTAACCGCTGTGAAACTGCCATGAGCCTATTGTTTGTTATGTTAGGCCTTTGATAGCCTGTCTGCGGTCCCTACTTTAAATACTCCTCCACTGACCAGACCACTGCTGCCCGTGTACCCCTGGAACCAATTATAAAGTGCCTACAGCCAGCCCATTTTCTTATGTTAGGCCTTTGAAGCCTGTCTGCGGTCCCTACTTTAAATACTCCTCCACTCACCACCACCAAGCTGCCTGCCCGTGTATCCATGTAACCGCTGTGAAACTGCCATGAGCCTATTGTTTGTTATGTTAGGCCTTTGATAGCCTGTCTGCGGTCCCTACTTTAAATACTCCTCCACTGACCAGACCACTGCTGCCCGTGTACCCCTGGAACCAATTATAAAGTGCCTACAGCCAGCCCATTTTCTTATGTTAGGCCTTTGAAGCCTGTCTGCGGTCCCTACTTTAAATACTCCTCCACTCACCACCACCAAGCTGCCTGCCCGTGTATCCATGTAACCGCTGTGAAACTGCCATGAGCCTATTGTTTGTTATGTTAGGCCTTTGATAGCCTGTCTGCGGTCCCTACTTTAAATACTCCTCCACTCACCACCAAGCTGCCTGTGTATCCATGTAACCGCTGTAAAACTGCCATGAGCCTATTGTTTGTTATTTTAGGCCTTTGATAGCCTGTCTGCGGTCCCTACTTTAAATACTCCTCCACTGACCACCAAGCTGCCTGCCCGTGTATCCATGTAACCGCTGTGAAACTGCCATGAGCCTATTGTTTGTTATGTTAGGCCTTTGATAGCCTGTCTGCGGTCCCTACTTTAAATACTCCTCCACTGACCAGACCACTGCTGCCCGTGTACCCCTGGAACCAATTATAAAGTGCCTACAGCCAGCCCATTTTCTTATGTTAGGCCTTTGAAGCCTGTCTGCGGTCCCTACTTTAAATACTCCTCCACTGACCAGACCACTGCTGCCCGTGTACCCCTGGAACCAATTATAAAGTGCCTACAGCCAGCCCATTTTCTTATGTTAGGCCTTTGAAGCCTGTCTGCGGTCCCTACTTTAAATACTCCTCCACTCACCACCACCAAGCTGCCTGCCCGTGTATCCATGTAACCGCTGTGAAACTGCCATGAGCCTATTGTTTGTTATGTTAGGCCTTTGATAGCCTGTCTGCGGTCCCTACTTTAAATACTCCTCCACTGACCAGACCACTGCTGCCCGTGTACCCCTGGAACCAATTATAAAGTGCCTACAGCCAGCCCATTTTCTTATGTTAGGCCTTTGAAGCCTGTCTGCGGTCCCTACTTTAAATACTCCTCCACTCACCACCACCAAGCTGCCTGCCCGTGTATCCATGTAACCGCTGTGAAACTGCCATGAGCCTATTGTTTGTTATTTTAGGCCTTTGATAGCCTGTCTGCGGTCCCTACTTTAAATACTCCTCCACTCACCACCAAGCTGCCTGTGTATCCATGTAACCGCTGTAAAACTGCCATGAGCCTATTGTTTGTTATTTTAGGCCTTTGATAGCCTGTCTGCGGTCCCTACTTTAAATACTCCTCCACTGACCACCAAGCTGCCTGCCCGTGTATCCATGTAACCGCTGTGAAACTGCCATGAGCCTATTGTTTGTTATGTTAGGCCTTTGATAGCCTGTCTGCGGTCCCTACTTTAAATACTCCTCCACTGACCAGACCACTGCTGCCCGTGTACCCCTGGAACCAATTATAAAGTGCCTACAGCCAGCCCATTTTCTTATGTTAGGCCTTTGAAGCCTGTCTGCGGTCCCTACTTTAAATACTCCTCCACTCACCACCACCAAGCTGCCTGCCCGTGTATCCATGTAACCGCTGTGAAACTGCCATGAGCCTATTGTTTGTTATTTTAGGCCTTTGATAGCCTGTCTGCGGTCCCTACTTTAAATACTCCTCCACTGACCACCAAGCTGCCTGCCCGTGTATCCATGTAACCGCTGTAAAACTGCCATGAGCCTATTGTTTGTTATTTTAGGCCTTTGATAGCCTGTCTGCGGCCCCTACTTGCAATACTCCTCCACTGACCACAATGCTGCCTGGAGTGCCTGCCTGTGTATCCATGTAACCGATGTAAAACTGCCATGACTGCCTACTGTTTGTTATTTTAGGCCTTTGATAGCCTGTCTGCAGCCCCTACTTGCAATACTCCTCCACTGACCACACCAATGCTGCCCGTGTACCCCTGGAACCTATTTAAAAGTTCATAGAGCCTAGTTATATATTTTATTTACTATTAATAAGGCCATGATGGACTACGCTGTACCACGCTACAAGCTAACCAGTCGACACTTCTTTTGCGAGAAAAGCCATCCCAACCCTCCACCAGCATGTAGAAGACCGCATTGTCCATGCACTCTGGCAATCTGTGAGTACAAAGGTGCACCTGACAACAGACGCATGGACCTGTAGGCATGGCCACGGAAGATTACGTGTCCATTACGGCGCAATGGGTTAATGTGGTGGATGCATGGTCCACAGGGGACAGCCTACTAAGTCTGTCTGCAGTCCCTAATTCAAATTGTCCTCCACTGTCTAAATCGGAACTTCCACCTTCTGGCTTTCGGCCTATAGTATCAGAAATTAAACTGCATTTGGCCTTCAACTTTGGTTAGGGCCTACTAACGGCTTCTGCCCCTCCCTGGTGTTGCCCTCAACTAAATAAAGCTGAGCTTCAACCTTCTGCTCCAAATTACCATTTTGAAAAATGCAATAGGCTTTTCAGGCCTACTAAAGGTGTCTGTCTGTGTGCCCCTGCCTGGTGTTGTCCTCAACTAAATAAAGCTGAGCTTCAACCTTCCGGCTCTCATTATGTGGTTTTAAAAAAAAAAATGGTGGTTAGGGCCTACTAACGGCTTCTGCCCCTCCCTGGTGTTGCCCTCAACTAAATAAAGCTGAGCTTCAACCTTCTGCTCCAAATTACCATTTTGAAAAATGCAATAGGCTTTTCAGGCCTACTAAAGGTGTATGTCTGTGTGCCCCTGCCTGGTGTTGTCCTCAACTAAATAAAGCTGAGCTTCAACCTTCCGGCTCTCATTATGTGGTTTTAAAAAAAAAAATGGTGGTTAGGGCCTACTAACGGCTTCTGCCCCTCCCTGGTGTTGTCCTCAACTAAATAAAGCTGAGCTTCAACCTTCCGGCTCTCATTAAGTGGTTTTAAAAAAAAAAAAATGGTGGTTAGGGCCTACTAACGGCTTCTGCCCCTCCCTGGTGTTGTCCTCAACTAAATAAAGCTGAGCTTCAACCTTCCGGCTCTCATTATGTGGTTTAAAAAAAAAAAATGGTGGTTAGGGCCTACTAACGGCTTCTGCCCCTCCCTGGTGTTGTCCTCAACTAAATAAAGCTGAGCTTCAACCTTCCGGCTCTCATTATGTGGTTTTAAAAAAAAAAATGGTGGTTAGGGCCTACTAACGGCTTCTGCCCCTCCCTGGTGTTGTCCTCAACTAAATAAAGCTGAGCTTCAACCTTCCGGCTCTCATTAAGTGGTTTTAAAAAAAAAAAAATGGTGGTTAGGGCCTACTAACGGCTTCTGCCCCTCCCTGGTGTTGTCCTCAACTAAATAAAGCTGAGCTTCAACCTTCCGGCTCTCATTAAGTGGTTTTAAAAAAAAAATGGTGGTTAGGGCCTACTAACGGCTTCTGCCCCTCCCTGGTGTTGTCCTCAACTAAATAAAGCTGAGCTTCAACCTTCCGGCTCTCATTATGTGGTTTTAAAAAAAAAAATGGTGGTTAGGGCCTACTAACGGCTTCTGCCCCTCCCTGGTGTTGTCCTCAACTAAATAAAGCTGAGCTTCAACCTTCCGGCTCTCATTATGTGGTTTTAAAAAAAAAAATGGTGGTTAGGGCCTACTAACGGCTTCTGCCCCTCCCTGGTGTTGCCCTCAACTAAATAAAGCTGAGCTTCAACCTTCTGCTCCAAATTACCATTTTGAAAAATGCAATAGGCTTTTCAGGCCTACAAAAGGTGTCTGTCTGTGTGCCCCTCCCTGGTGTTGTCCTCAACTAAATAAAGCTGAGCTTCAACCTTCCGGCTCTCATTATGTGGTTTAAAAAAAAAAAAATGGTGGTTAGGGCCTACTAACGGCTTCTGCCCCTCCCTGGTGTTGTCCTCAACTAAATAAAGCTGAGCTTCAACCTTCCGGCTCTCATTATGTGGTTTTAAAAAAAAAAATGGTGGTTAGGGCCTACTAACGGCTTCTGCCCCTCCCTGGTGTTGTCCTCAACTAAATAAAGCTGAGCTTCAACCTTCCGGCTCTCATTAAGTGGTTTTAAAAAAAAAAAAAATGGTGGTTAGGGCCTACTAACGGCTTCTGCCCCTCCCTGGTGTTGTCCTCAACTAAATAAAGCTGAGCTTCAACCTTCCGGCTCTCATTAAGTGGTTTTAAAAAAAAAAAAATGGTGGTTAGGGCCTACTAACGGCTTCTGCCCCTCCCTGGTGTTGTCCTCAACTAAATAAAGCTGAGCTTCAACCTTCCGGCTCTCATTAAGTGGTTTTAAAAAAAAAATGGTGGTTAGGGCCTACTAACGGCTTCTGCCCCTCCCTGGTGTTGCCCTCAACTAAATAAAGCTGAGCTTCAACCTTCTGCTCCAAATTACCATTTTGAAAAATGCAATAGGCTTTTCAGGCCTACTAAAGGTGTCTGTCTGTGTGCCCCTGCCTGGTGTTGTCCTCAACTAAATAAAGCTGAGCTTCAACCTTCCGGCTCTCATTATGTGGTTTTAAAAAAAAAAATGGTGGTTAGGGCCTACTAACGGCTTCTGCCCCTCCCTGGTGTTGCCCTCAACTAAATAAAGCTGAGCTTCAACCTTCTGCTCCAAATTACCATTTTGAAAAATGCAATAGGCTTTTCAGGCCTACAAAAGGTGTCTGTCTGTGTGCCCCTCCCTGGTGTTGTCCTCAACTAAATAAAGCTGAGCTTCAACCTTCCGGCTCTCATTATGTGGTTTTAAAAAAAAAAATGGTGGTTAGGGCCTACTAACGGCTTCTGCCCCTCCCTGGTGTTGTCCTCAACTAAATAAAGCTGAGCTTCAACCTTCCGGCTCTCATTATGTGGTTTTAAAAAAAAAAATGGTGGTTAGGGCCTACTAACGGCTTCTGCCCCTCCCTGGTGTTGTCCTCAACTAAATAAAGCTGAGCTTCAACCTTCCGGCTCTCATTAAGTGGTTTTAAAAAAAAAAAAATGGTGGTTAGGGCCTACTAACGGCTTCTGCCCCTCCCTGGTGTTGTCCTCAACTAAATAAAGCTGAGCTTCAACCTTCCGGCTCTCATTAAGTGGTTTTAAAAAAAAAATGGTGGTTAGGGCCTACTAACGGCTTCTGCCCCTCCCTGGTGTTGTCCTCAACTAAATAAAGCTGAGCTTCAACCTTCCGGCTCTCATTATGTGGTTTTAAAAAAAAAAATGGTGGTTAGGGCCTACTAACGGCTTCTGCCCCTCCCTGGTGTTGTCCTCAACTAAATAAAGCTGAGCTTCAACCTTCCGGCTCTCATTATGTGGTTTTAAAAAAAAAAATGGTGGTTAGGGCCTACTAACGGCTTCTGCCCCTCCCTGGTGTTGCCCTCAACTAAATAAAGCTGAGCTTCAACCTTCTGCTCCAAATTACCATTTTGAAAAATGCAATAGGCTTTTCAGGCCTACAAAAGGTGTCTGTCTGTGTGCCCCTCCCTGGTGTTGTCCTCAACTAAATAAAGCTGAGCTTCAACCTTCCGGCTCTCATTATGTGGTTTTAAAAAAAAAAATGGTGGTTAGGGCCTACTAACGGCTTCTGCCCCTCCCTGGTGTTGTCCTCAACTAAATAAAGCTGAGCTTCAACCTTCCGGCTCTCATTATGTGGTTTTAAAAAAAAAAATGGTGGTTAGGGCCTACTAACGGCTTCTGCCCCTCCCTGGTGTTGTCCTCAACTAAATAAAGCTGAGCTTCAACCTTCCGGCTCTCATTAAGTGGTTTTTTAAAAAAAAAAATGGTGGTTAGGGCCTACTAACGGCTTCTGCCCCTCCCTGGTGTTGTCCTCAACTAAATAAAGCTGAGCTTCAACCTTCCGGCTCTCATTAAGTGGTTTTAAAAAAAAAATGGTGGTTAGGGCCTACTAACGGCTTCTGCCCCTCCCTGGTGTTGCCCTCAACTAAATAAAGCTGAGCTTCAACCTTCTGCTCCAAATTACCATTTTGAAAAATGCAATAGGCTTTTCCGGCCTACTAAAGGTGTCTGTCTGTGTGCCCCTGCCTGGTGTTGCCCTCAACTAAATAAAGCTGAGCTTCAACCTTCTGCTCCAAATTACCATTTTAAAAAATGCAATAGGCTTTTCCGGCCTACTAAAGGTGTCTGCCCCTCCCTGGTGTTGTCCTCAACTGAACAAAGCTGAGCTTCCACATTCTGGCTTTCGCCCTATACTATCAGATATTAAACTGCATTTGGCCTACTAGTGTGGTTAGGCCCTTGAAACAGTGTCTGCTGCTCTTGGGTTTGCTACTCCACTGAACAAAGCAATGCCGCCTGTTTAGTCCTGTTACCAATTTTGAACTGCATGTAGCCTACTTTATTCTTTGGCCCTATATCTGTTTCCTCCTCATCCTGCCCATTGCCCAGCCACTGCTAAATGAGTCTGCTGGTACATTGACCTAGACCACTACATTCCCCTTGTACTCTACACAGCCAGAATCTGTCCCTGCTGAAAGTAAGGTTCCCCTTCCCGCATGTTATACCACCTTACACAGGGACAAAGAGGAAGGTGCAGATGAAAGTGCAGGTTCCTTCATCAGGTGGGGGGGCATACTCGTTGGCGACGTCACTGGCACAGGGCCCCTCAGAGTACGCAAAAGTGTCGCTGCTGGTGGGAGGCGCCCCCGCCATGCAAACACACCGCCGTACTTTGAGGGGCCCTGTGCCAGTGGCAATGCGAACGAGTGGGCCCCCCCCCTGCTTGCTCAGGATCACAGCACTTGCAACTTTTAAATACTTACCTTTCCCTGCAACACCGCCGTGACGTAGTCCGCATTTCCTGGGCCCACGAAAAACTTGAGCCAGCCCTACTCCCCCCACAACTTTCCCCCAATTCCCTATGCCCAACTATTATTATACAGTTAATTAAGATTGGCAAGCTTCAGAAACAAGAATGGATGTTTTTGGCATTAAAATGGGCACTGTAGGTGTTTTCCTGGCCTCCACTCACTGCCGACTATGCTTCCCCATTGACTTGCATTGGGTTTCGTGTTTCGGTCGATCCCCGACTTTTAGCGATAATCGGCCGACTGCACTCGACTCGACTCTGGACAAAATCGGGTTTCCCAAAACCCTACTCGATCTTAAAAAAATGAAAGTCGCTCAACCCTAGCCCTGCCACCTAATGGAAGCTGCATAGAGCCTATTTTATTATTTAAGGCCTAGGAAGTCTGTCTGCGGTCCCTCCTTCCAATTGTCCTCCACTGACCACACCAATGTTGCCTGAGTACCCCTGCCACCTAATGGAAGCTGCATAGAGCCTATTTTATTATTTTAGGCCTAGGAAGTCTGTCTGCGGTCCCTCCTTCCAATTGTCCTCCGCTGACCACACCAATGCTGCCTGAGTACCCCTGCCACCTAATGGAAGCTGCATAGAGCCAATTTTATTATTTTAGGCCTAGGAAGTCTGTCTGCGGTCCCTCCTTACAATTGTCCTCCACTGACCACACCAATGCTGCCTGTCTACCCTTGCCACCTAATGGAAGCTGCATAGAGCCTATTTTCTTATTTTAGGCCTAGGAAGTCTGTCTGCGGTCCCTCTTCCAATTGTCCTCCACTGACCACACCAATGTTGCCTGAGTACCCCTGCCACCTAATGGAAGCTGCATAGAGCCTATTTTATTATTTTAGGCCTGAGAAGTCTGTCTGCGGTCCCTCCTTCCAATTGTCCTCCGCTGACCACACCAATGCTGCCTGAGTACCCCTGCCACCTAATGGAAGCTGCATAGAGCCTATTTTATTATTTTAGGCCTAGGAAGTCTGTCTGCGGTCCCTCCTTCCAATTGTCCTCCACTTACCACACCAATGCTGCCTGTGTACCCCTGTAACTAATTTAAAAATGCATAGAGCCAACTTTTTTAGTTAACACATACTACCTTTGTCTGTCTGCGGCGCCACTCAATCACGCTGTCCTCCACTGAAAAAGCTGAACTTCAACCTTCAGGCTCTCATTAAGTAGTTGTCTATATAAGACAGCAGTTGCCCTACTACCTTGGTTGGGGCCTAGTAACGGTGTCTGCCGCTCCTTGGTGTTCTCCTCCAGGTTTCCTTGTCTGAGCTTCAACATTCAGGCTCTCATTAAGAATTTTTTAATGTCACACTGCAGTTGCCCTACTACTTTGGTTGGGGCCTAGTAACGGTGTCTGCCGCTCCTTGGTGTTCTCCTCCTCCTTGGTGTTCTCCTCCAGGTTTCCTTGTCTGGGCTTCATCCTTCAGGCTCTCATTGAGTATTTTTTAATGTCACACTGCTGTTGCCCTACTACTTTGGTTGGGGCCTAGTAACGGTGTCTGCCGCTCCTTGGCGTTCTCCTCCTCCTGGGTGTTCTCCTCCAGGTTTCCTTGTCTGAGATTCATCCTTCAGGCTCTCATTGAGTATTTTTTAATGTCACACTGCAGTTGCCTTACTACTTTGGTTGGGGCCTAGTAATGGTGTCTGCCGCTCCTTTGTGTTCTCCTCCTCCTTGGTGTTATCCTCCAGGTTTCCTTGTTTGAGCTTCAACCTTCAGGCTCTCATTAAATATTTTTTAATGTCACACTGCAGTTGCCCTACTACTTTGGTTGGGGCCTAGTAATGGTGTCTGCTTCTCCTTGGTGTTCTCCTCCTCCTTGGTGTTCTCCTCCAGGTTTCCTTGTCTGAGCTTCAACCTTCAGGCTCTCATTGGGTATTTTTTAATGTAACACTGCAGTGGCCCTATTACTTTGGTTGGGGCCTAGTAACTGTGTCTGCCACTCCTTGGTGTTCTCCTTTTCCTTGGTGTTCTCCTCCAGGTTTCCTTGTCTGAGCTTCAACCTTCAGGCTCTCATTAAGTATTTTTTAATGTCACACTGCAGTTGCCCTACTACTTTGGTTGGGGCCTAGTAACGGTGTCTGCCGCTCCTTGGTGTTCTCCTCCTCCATGGTGTTCTCCTCCAGGTTTCCTTGTCTGAGCTTCAACCTTCAGGCTCTCATTGAGTATTTTTTAATGTCACACTGCAGTTGCCCTACTACTTTGGTTGGGGCCTAGTAACGGTGTCTGCCGCTCCTTGGTGTTCTCCTCCTCCTTGGTGTTCTCCTCCAGGTTTCCTTGTCTGAGCTTCAACCTTCAGGCTCTCATTAAATATTTTTTAATGTCACACTGCAGTTGCCCTACTATTTTGGTTGGGGCCTAGTAACGGTGTCTGCTGCTCCTTGGTGTTCTCCTCCTCCTTGGTGTTCTCCTCCAGGTTTCCTTGTCTGAGCTTCAACCTTCAGGCTCTCATTGAGTATTTTTTAATGTAACACTGCAGTTGCCCTACTACTTTGGTTGGGGCCTAGTAACTGTGTCTGCCGCTCCTTGGTGTTCTCCTCCTCCTTGGTGTTCTCCTCCAGGTTTCCTTGTCTGAGTTTCAACCTTCAGGCTCTCATTAAGTATTTTTTAATGTCACACTGCAGTTGCCCTACTACTTTGGTTGGGGCCTAGTACCGGTGTCTGCCGCTCCTTGGTGTTCTCTTCCACTGAACAAAGCAGTGCTGCCTGTTTACTCCTGTTACCAATTTTGAACTTCATTTGGCCCACTTTATTACTTTGGCCTACTAACTGTGTCAGCCTCTCATTACAGCTGTCCTCCACTGAACAAAGCAATGCCGCCTGTTTAGTCCTGTTACCAATTTTGAACTGCATTTAGCCTACTTTATTCTTTGGCCCTATATCTGTGTTTCCTCCTCATCCTGCCCATTGCCCAGCCACTGCTAGATGAGTCTGCTGGTACATTGACCCAGACCACTACATTCCCCTTGCACTCTACACAGCCAGAATCTGACCCTGCTGAAAGTAAGGTTCCCCTTCCCGCATGCTATACCACCTTACACAGGGACAAAGAGGAAGGTGCAGATGAAAGTGCAGGTTCCTTCATCAGGTGGGGGGGCATACTCATTGGCGACATCACTGGCACAGGGCCCCTCAGAGTACGCAAAAGTGTCGCTGCCGGTGGAAGGCGCCCCCGCCGTGCAAACACACCGCTGTACTTTGAGGGGCCCTGTGCCAGTGCCAATGCCAACTAGTGGGCCCCCCCCTGCTTGCTCAGGATCACAGCACAAGGAAACTTGACATACTTACCTCTCACTGCTCCACCGCCGTGACATAGTCCATGTTTCCTGGGCCCACTAAAAACTTGAACCAGCCCTACCCCCCACAACTTTTGCCAAATGACCCCCAATTTCCAATGCCTATCTATTATTATAAAGTAAATTAAGATTGACAAGCTACAGTAACAAGAATGGATGTTTTTGCCATTAAAATGGGCACTGTAGGTGTTTTCCTGGCCTCCACTCACTGCCGACTATGCTTTCCCATTGACTTGCATTGGGTTTCTTGTTTCGGTCGAACCCCGACTTTTCGCGATAATCGGCCGATTTCACTCGACTCAACTTTTGACAAAGTCGGGTTTCGCAAAACCCGACTCGACCCCAAAAAATGAAAAGTCGCAGTTGACCTACTACTTTGGTTGGGGCCTAGTAACGGTGTCTGCCGCTCCTTGGTGTTCTCCTCCTCCTTGTTGTTCTCCTCCAGGTTTCCTTGTCTGAGCTTCAACCTTCAGGCTCTCATTAAGTATTTTTTAATGTCACACTGCAGTTGGCCTACTACTTTGGTTGGGGCCTAGTAACGGTGTCTGCCGCTCCCTGGTGTTGTCCTCCACTGTATAAAGCTGAGCTTCAGTCTTTAGGCTTTCGGCCTATAGTAGCAGATATTAAACTGCATTTGGCCTTCAACTTTGGTTGGGCCCTACTAACGGTGTGTGCCGCTCCCTGGTGTTGTCCTCCACTGTATAAAGCTGAGCTTCAGTCTTTAGGCTTTCGGTTTATAGTAGCAGATATTAAACTGCATTTGGCCTTCAACTTTGGTTGGGCCCTACTAACGGTGTGTGCCGCTCCCTGGTGTTGTCCTCCACTGTATAAAGCTGAGCTTCAGTCTTTAGGCTTTCGGCCTATAGTAGCAGATATTAAACTTCATTTGGCCTTCAACTTTGGTTGGGCCCTACTAACGGTGTGTGCCGCTCCCTGGTGTTGTCCTCCACTGTATAAAGCTGAGCTTCAGTCTTTAGGCTTTCGGCCTATAGCAGCAGATATTAAACTGCATTTGGCCTACTAGTGTGGTTGGGCCCTTAAAACGGTGTCTGCTGCTCCTTGGTTTGCTACTCCACTGAACAATGCAATGCCGCCTGTTTAGTCCTGTTACCAATTTTGAACTGCATTTAGCCTACTTTATTCTTTGGCCCTATATCTGTGTTTCCTCCACATCCTGCCCATTGCCCAGCCACTGCTAGATGAGTCTGCTGGTACATTGACCCAGACCACTACATTCCCCTTGCACTCTACACAGCCAGAATCTGACCCTGCTGAAAGTAAGGTTCCCCTTCCCGCATGCTATACCACCTTACACAGGGACAAAGAGGAAGGTGCAGATGAAAGTGCAGGTTCCTTCATCAGGTGGGGGGGCATTCTCACTGGCGACATCACTGGCACAGGGCCCCTCAGAGTACGCAAAAGTGTCGCTGCCGGTGGAAGGCGCCCCCGCCGTGCAAACACACCGCTGTACTTTGAGGGTCCCTGTGCCAGTGCCAATGCCAACGAGTGGGCCCCCCTGCTTGCTCAGGATCACAGCACTTGCAAACTTGACATACAGTGGGGCAAAAAAGTATTTAGTCATTCAGCAATAGTGCAAGTTCCACCAATTAAAAAGATGAGAGGCGTCTGTAATTTACATCATAGGTAGACCTCAACTATGGGAGACAAACTGAGAAAAAAAATTCCAGAAAATCACATTGTCTGTTTTTTTATCATTTTATTTGCATATTATGGTGGAAAATAAGTATTTGGTCAGAAACAAAATTTCATCTCAATACTTTGTAAAATATCCTTTGTTGGCAATGACAGAGGTCAAACGTTTTCTGTAAGTCTTCACAAGGTTGCCACACACTGTTGTTGGTATGTTGGCCCATTCCTCCATGCAGATCTCCTCTAGAGCAGTGATGTTTTTGGCTTTTCGCTTGGCAACACGGACTTTCAACTCCCTCCCAAGGTTTTCTATAGGGTTGAGATCTGGAGACTGGCTAGGCCACTCCAGGACCTTGAAATGCTTCTTACGAAGCCACTCCTTCGTTGCCCTGGCGGTGTGCTTTGGATCATTGTCATGTTGAAAGACCCAGCCATGTTTCATCTTCAATGCCCTTGCTGATGGAAGGAGGTTTACACTCAAAATCTCACGATACATGGCCCCATTCATTCTTTCATGTACCCGGATCAGTTGTCCTGGCCCCTTTGCAGAGAAACAGCCCCGAAGCATGATGTTTCCACCACCATGCTTTACAGTAGGTATGGTGTTTGATGGATGCAACTCAGTATTCTTTTTCCTCCAAACACGACAAGTTGTGTTTCTACCAAACAGTTCCAGTTTGGTTTCATCAGACCATAGGACATTCTCCCAAAACTCCTCTGGATCATCCAAATGCTCTCTAGCAAACTTCAGACGGGCCCGGACATGTACTGGCTTAAGCAGTGGGACACGTCTGGCACTGCAGGATCTGAGTCCATGGTGGCGTAGTGTGATACTTATGGTAGGCCTTGTTACATTGGTCCCAGCTCTCTGCAGTTCATTCACTAGGTCCCCCTGCGTGGTTCTGGGATTTTTGCTCACCGTTCTTGTGATCATTCTGACCCCACGGGGTGGGATTTTGCGTGGAGCCCCAGATCGAGGGAGATTATCAGTGGTCTTGAATGTCTTCCATTTTCTAATTATGGCTCCCACTGTTGATTTCTTCACTCCAAGCTGGTTGGCTATTGCAGATTCAGTCTTCCCAGCCTGGTGCAGGGCTACAATTTTGTTTCTGGTGTCCTTTGACAGCTCTTTGGTCTTCACCATAGTGGAGTTTGGAGTCAGACTGTTTGAGGGTGTGCACAGGTGTCTTTTTATACTGATAACAAGTTTAAACAGGTGCCATTACTACAGGTAATGAGTGGAGGAAAGAGGAGACTCTTAAAGAAGAAGTTACAGGTCTGTGAGAGCCAGAAATCTTGATTGTTTGTTTCTGACCAAATACTTATTTTCCACCATAATATGCAAATAAAATGATAAAAAAACAGACAATGTGATTTTCTGGAATTTTTTTTCTCACTTTGTCTCCCATAGTTGAGGTCTACCTATGATGTAAATTACAGATGCCTCTCATCTTTTTAAGTGGTGGAACTTGCACTATTGCTGAATGACTAAATACTTTTTTGCCCCACTGTACTTACCTCTCACTGCTCCACCGCCGTGACGTAGTCCACGTTTCCTGGGCCCACTAAAAACTTGAACCAGCCCTACCCCCCACAACTTTAGCCAAATGACGCCCAATTTCCAATGCCTATCTATTATTATAAAGTAAATTAAGATTGACAAGCTTGAGTAACAAGAATGGATGTTTTTGCCATTAAAATGGGCACTGTAGGTGTTTTCCTGGCCTCCACTCACTGCCGACTATGCTTCCCCATTGACTTGCATTAGGTTTCATGTTTCGGTCGACCCCCGACTTTTCGCGATAATCGGCCGACTTCACTGCCGCTCCTTGGTGTTCTCCTCCAGGTTTCCTTGTCTGAGCTTCAACCTTCAGGCTCTCATTAAGTATTTTTTAATGTCACACTGCAGTTGCCCTACTACTTTGGTTGGGGCATAGTAACGGTGTCTGCCGCTCCTTGGTGTTCTCCTCCTCCTTGGTGTTCTCCTCCAGGTTTCCTTGTCTGAGCTTCAACCTTCAGGCTCTCATTAAGTATTTTTTAATGTCACACTGCAGTTGCCCTACTACTTTGGTTGGGGCCTAGTAACGGTGTCTGCCGCTCCTTGGTGTTCTCCTCCACTGAACAAAGCAGTGCCGCCTGTTTACTCCTGTTACCAATTTTGAACTTCATTTGGCCCACTTTATTACTTGGGCCTACTAACTGTGTCAGCCTCTCATTACAGTTGTCCTCCACTGAACAAAGCAATGCCGCCTGGTTAGTCCTGTTACCAATTTTGAACTGCATTTAGACTATTTTATTCTTTGGCCCTATATCTGTGTTTCCTCCTCATCCTGCCCATTGCCCAGCCACTGCTAGATGAGTCTGCTGGTACATTGACCCAGACCACTACATTCCCCTTGCACTCTACACAGCCAGAATCTGACCCTGCTGAAAGTAAGGTTCCCCTTCCCGCATGCTATACCACCTTACACAGGGACAAAGAGGAAGGTGCAGATGAAAGTGCAGGTTCCTTCATCAGGTGAAGGGGGCATACTCGTTGGCGACATCACTGGCACAGGGCCCCTCAGAGTACGCAAAAGTGTCGCTGCCGG